>NW_008796044.1:2166995-2190373 GCF_000699145.1 Aptenodytes forsteri | reverse complement strand
CCGCTTCCCCACTCAGTTTGGTATCATCAGCAAACTTCATCAGGGTACGCTTGATCCCATCATCCAGATCTCTTACAAAGATATCGTTGGGCGTTGGGCCCAATATGGATCCTGGGGGACCCCACTTGTGACAGGCTGCCAAAGGAGTTATTTACCACCACCCTCTGGGTGCGGCCTGTCAGCCTGTTCCCCGCCCACCGCACAGACTTGTCTAAACCATAATGCATCAGTTTCTCTAGGAGGAGGCTGTGGGAAACCATATTGAAAGCCTTGGAGAAATCCAGGTAGACAACCTGGATTTCTCCAGGAATTCCAGGTAGACAACTAGGTAGAAACCTCCTGATGTAGAAAACTATCACTGCTGACTGCAGCAGAAACATGATCCAGCCAGTGATGAAGGCACCTGCAGACAGGCAGAAGTCTATCCAACTTCAATGCTTTGTAAATAGAGAGACCTCCTTCCAGCTAATTACAGCCTTGTTCAATGACTACAATGTTTTAAAGCATGCTGGAAAAATGAGCTATACAAAAGAAATACCAAATTTTATTCGAGTTGTTAACAATATACAATGTGTTCATAATAAATTTTATTTAGATGGTATATGTAGAGAACAGATGGTAGTGTTCACATGTTTAGTAAAAATACTAGACGAAGACAAATATAGTTGATAGAGACTTTAAATTAAGAACTGGGAAATTTTCATAAACAATTTAATTATCAAGCTCTAAACACAGCTAAAGCTTTTAGGGAAATCAGGCAAAACTACCAGCTACAAAGGTACTGTATTGCAAACCTAGTCCTTTACATTCCTAATAGCGGAAGTAATGCATCCTCATCCAACTCTCAGTCTCACAAACATTAATGCATTTGTCTTATGGGTGTCTTGGTCAGAAGTTAATAAGCAATCATTACATTAAGGGAAAAGGCTAAGTACATCTTCAACCTCATGATAGGCTTGAAGGAAAATTCACAGAAAGATAAACTGAGAAGTACAATGTGTTCTGTGAGTGGGTATTGAGGAATGTTATTCAAACTTACAATCCTAATGTTGTGAAATTAAAAAAAAATGGACACTTAAAGCCACTATGTATAGCTTTGCTCTGCTTCCACAGAGCTTGGGAAGTATTTTATTAAACACAGTTTTCTGAACAATTCTGATGTATGCTGATTGCTTGAGTGTTAAAACTACACCTGCATGTGCCAACGGGACTCGTTCATACATTCAGACCTGCAAAGGTCTAATAGCAGAGTAAAGGGCTAAATGTGGTGTGTAAACAAGTCATGATTCCTGATGCTTCATATAAAAGAATGAGATGAGACGGGATGAGAGGAGAGGGGGAAAAAACATCCAGAAATAGTACAAGACACAGACGCTCAGCACAGAAAGAGAATTCAGTTTAAACTCTTGAATGGATTTTTAACTTGAGTTTTGCTTCTTTCATGCTTAGTAAAGTGAGAACTATGGTCAAAGGTTTTCCTGAAGTTATGGCATACAGCTATCCAATATGGTATAAACTGATGCTACAGTCTTTTACCTAGTGGCATCTTTACCAGTGTTGTCTTTTCACCATTTGAAACCCTTATCCCTCTGTTATAAATAGTCAAAATTGGAGAGTAAACTGAAACATTCCCAGGGCAGGAAGGGAAAGAGATGTCTCATGAACAAAGTTTTATCACATAAACTTCAATTCCACTAGAAAATTAAGCTAGGAAATACGAATGAGATATTCAGCAGTTTCTCTGTAATAAATACATTTAGAAGCCATAAATACAACAGAGAAACAAGAAGAATTTTGCATAATTGACCAAGGAAACATGATGCCATGAATTCAGCTACACAGCCAATACACTCAGATACAAGTTTGGTAGGAAAAATTCTCTCAAGTTCTATCCACGATTGTGTATTTCAGAGTCTTTCATTGGAAAGAAACCCAGTATTTGCTATAATGAGACCGTGAAAAGGACAAGTTTTATGTGCATTGCAAATCTTAAAGCAAGTTATGAAAGTTAGCATGCCATCTTATGCTAATTGCAGCATGAAGGACTTGATGGACACCTCAGCAATCACTGCAAACACAGCTACTCAGCTTTGTGAAGGGAATACTTAGTTATCAAATAATTAAAGATGTTGCAATCTGAGTGAAGAATGAAACTAACTTTGAAATATAAAATTAATCTAAATTATTTTGCAGGAAGGGCTAAAAAATATAGCATTGGGAATTACTCTACTGTTATTTTACCAATGGAACCATTTGAAACTGATTTCCTAGTTGATTGCGCTGATATTAAGATATAGGTAGACAGCTTACACACTGATATCTATATACAGTAGTATGAAGTTCTTTAGTAGATCCAGGTGATACTGTTTCCCTGTTTATGGTCTTTCTGGCCACGGACATAATGGCTAAGCCTCAACCTGGAAAAGATGTAGATGACGCTCATTGGCAAGGTCAAACAACTACAAGAGCTGGCAGGGTGTATGTCAGATCCATCTGCTTAGGCATATACACAAATTATTTGGCAAGGCATGGATAATATCACAGTAATTTTGGATCAGACTGTTTTTAGATTGCCAGGTGGAAGTTGAAAGATTTTGATCATCTGTTGTTCACAAAAAGGCTGTGACTTCTCCTTCTGAATGCAGACCTTGCTACAGACATCCACGCCTTGGATGCCTCTAGGTTAGGGTACACACAGTGCTGATGAATTAACTATTTCTCTTTAGTCATCTGTCCCAATGGGGTAATAAAAAGGTACCTTCTGAGGGTTGCTGTTTACAAGCCAGTTAATTTAACATAAAAAAGTAATTAATTTCATCCATTTCTAGTTTTGAAAAAAATTTTAAAATAAATTTGAAATTACCTAGACAATTCTGATTTCTTTTTTTAGTTCAGTATTGTTGTTTATACAGCCATACTTACATTGACACAACAATACAACAAAAGTTGCCCGCTGCTCACAAGCATCATGAGAAATACTATTTGCTAAATGGCATAGAAGCTAGATTATGAAAAGGGGATACATTGATATTGGTTTTGTTGCTGCCCCCCTGACATTTGGCTGATTTAAATCCCTCTGAAAACTTTCACAGTGTTAGTGTCTGAAGTAAAAATACAGGTAATAGTTATTTATATCCCACCATCTTCAGCACTGTATAGTTATCTTTTGTGCCAGTCTAGCTTCATCTGGCACCTGATTAAACAATAATTGGGCATGGCAGCAGCACTTCTTAGTGACTTCCTTGTCCTTGTTAATAAATCACAATTGTCAATTTATAGCAAATTAGGCGAACTTTGCTCTCTGAAGCCTCATTTTATTTAAATCAGAAAGATTTATGATCCTCCAGGGTGTAATACACCTTTCATTACCTCCGTAGCTAGTAATCAAGAATATGCCTGTCAAAGTCAAAGTGCAAGGATTCATCATATTATTTTTTAAAATCTCTGGTTCTTCTCCTATGAGTATGAAATTTAATTCTCAGCGGACATCTGAGGTTTATTTTGCAATTATATTCATTACCACGTAAATCTTGATTGTCCTTCTAAACCTCTCCTTACATAGGCACTTTGGGTTTCAATGGTCTTTTGGGCTTTTAATCCATGACAGAAGATACGTCACTCATCTATCATGGAGTCAATTCACATAGCACATATCTGAACTGAGTCCAGAGGTGCCAAACCGGATGGGGTAGGTGCTGTAGAGCTTCCAAAGTTACTCGATCAACTGCCCAATACAGATCACTGTGTGAACGTTTTGGGAGATGTAGAAGAAAATTAGGGACACTGAAAATAGTTGATTTTGCCCAGGGTTGCCTCTGTACATAAAATCCAAACCAAAATATTTGATGTAAAACAGACATTGAATATTTTATGTGTAGTCTCTAATTCAACCAATATTCATGAATGAGAACAATGTTTTCAGTACCCTCAAAACACTTAAGGGCCTATTTATTTTAAAATACATGTTGCAGTGACAACAAAACTTTCCCTCTCACGCTATCAAAAGCCAGTGGCTCTTTTTTAGCGTGAACACTGTAGAGAAAGTTATAAAGACTGGACATTTGTATACAAAACACAATTCCTATTAATAAGAAATAAGAAATAAAAGAAAATATAATTGTTGTATTTTACACTTATTGCTCAAGGCAATTAACCTACGCCTAACACTTAAGCTACTGAATGCAGCCTGCATGAGAGAGGAGGGACACATCACATGCAGCAACCCAATGAAACCTAACATGAGGCAGGGCTTATGTAATTAAAAAACCTCTCCAAAGCACTCACTAGATTTCTGAAATAAATAGCGCTAAAGATGCTGGAAGAGTCACAGTCCATTTGAAGAAACATTTGCTGATGTATCCCTGCCTGTTAAGGATGAAGGCTTTTGGCGTGCAACAGGTCTGTACTGATAAAAGGTCTCACGCTGAAATACATGTTATATCAGCAAAAATGCCAGTAGAATCTGTTTCGCTTGTGGAAGCTGTGTAAAGCTTCCCCTACAAGGCTTGCCAGTTAGAGATACCAGCAATCCTTTCCGGCATAAACCAAGACTGTACTTTGACAGTGGGTTGCACTGTAACAGGTAACCCAGGCAGGCAGCAATGTTTTCAGAAGCAAACATGCAAATGAATTTTTCAGACTACTAAAGAAATCAAACATGCCCACTATGATAATGAGCAAGAGCACAACATTTATTTCAGAGGCGCTGAGAAGTACAGGGAGGTGACCCCCGGGGGGCCATGGAGACAGGCATCTGCCCTGCACCAGCTCAGCGCTGGAGTCTGACATTGCCAGCAACGGAGCGCAGAGAGGTTTGGTACAACTTTACCTGCAGTGTATGTGCACTTACCTCTACACAGTAAGCTACTAATTCTCAAGCTAGTCTGGCATTATATCATTTCTATTAACAGGAGAGAGTTTACTCTCACATGATAAAGAAAGTTTTCTTTTCAGCCTAGCCTGCTTACAGCAACTTCACCAATTCCATCATCCCCAAAGGAAAGGGGAAAATAAGGCAATTAACCTCCTAGGACAACCTCTGTTCATGTTCTTGGACAACAAAAGAAACCCAAAAGCCATCTTGTCAAGTACAGTCAATGCCAAGAAAGCCCCAAGGATAACAGATGACAGACAATCACAAGAAAATCTAACAATAAGGACTTTCAGCTGTGACCAACTACTTCAACCGATTCACTTATGCGGAAATGGTGGGATGCAGAAAATTAAGAGCTGGTTAAAGAGAACTTGATTAAGCAGAGTTATAGCAACCAGCAATCACCTGAAAGACAAACAAAACAGAGGAAGAAAAATTATTATTTAGTGTAATAGACCAGGCAAACATAAGAACAAGAGCCTGAAATTCAGACTAAACGCCAATAAAAACTTCTTCTTTAGGCTGGGAAAAGAAAGATTGGAAGCCTGGTCTCTTAAGGCATTTAGAACTAGACCAGAAAAACAGTAGTAAAAACAAAGCGGGGGGAATGATCCACATTGACAAAAGAATGAATATGACGGTGCCCATGTGTGGGTACGGCTTACTATTCACTTCGACTGCTCAGCTACTTCTCCTGATGCAGCACTGAACAAACACAGCGAATGCCTGAAGCTGCTCAACATCTGCTTTCTCGCTGGCCTAACAAAAATGGAAATACTTCTTCAGAGTTGGCTTTATTGTTAAGAGCCCTCATTAGGCCATGCCACAATACATTACTATGTTTTTTACAGGGCTTGTGGTGGGTGTATGCATGCCTCACCACCTTCAGCCAGCAACTGTGGCGGTAATCCCTCCTTAAGCCTTTCATTTTTATGCTCTTCTAGATCTAAATCTCCTTTTTCTTTAGACCTACTAAAACAGAAAGGGCAAAAAGAAACAAACACAAATCTGACTGATGCATAGTAAGTTTTACAGAATAAGCATACACAGGAAAATACTGTGATTTCTGAAGGTTTTTTCTGCCCTAGGAGCATTATATGAAATTACAACCGCCTACTGCTGACACTGGTGTTTGCCCTAAAAATCCATCCATAAATATAGGTCTACTCATTTACATGGCCACCCATCACTTCTCATCCCTAAAGGCTTTCTGCTTTATTACACTAAGAGTGGAAAATGCTTCTTCACCATTCATTAATAAGTATTTTAAGTATGGTTAAAACAAACAAATAAAAAATAAAACATCACAGATCACATAAACACACGCTCCAGGAAAATGAATGAAAGTTCAAGGCAGAATCAGCTGCACTGATTTCTTCATATGAAAACTTGGCATTGAGCTTACATTCCACTGTCTGTCCCCTCGACCCTAACACTGGGAGAGGAAAGAGGCCAAGACAGAGTAACATGTGAAGGCAGAGACGTTTGCTCTCCTGTCTCACATGGATGAGGGCAGGCTGGTTTAAGAGTTTCTTCCAATTTTTCCTCCTTTTGCAATTCCAACTTGGGGATTTATTTGTGCACTGACTGATGTATATGGGGACTTATATGCATATGTTAATAGATCCAAAGAAACAAAAGCACGGAGTTACATTCCTAAATAGTATTAGCCTAACAAACTAGGCATGGACTCTCACACAGCTGGCATGCATCAGCAGCCAAACTCTACACTTGGTTACATTCATATAACCCCACCCAAATCAGCATAACTAAGTGAGAAACTGGCCCATTGGAATAAACTTGCACTGTCTCGGCCTTGAGCTGTAAGAGCTGGCCAGAATATCTGTACATGAGCAAACACTACCATATCTACATTTTAAGATCAGTTCTATGTTGAATACTCCTAAAACAGCCATTATTCTAGGACTCTGACAGATTATTCACGTAACGCTACAGAAGTACATCTCCATGGCAAAGTGCAAATACAGCAAACTTCTTTTGCCCCTGCTCCAAGCAAATGCAAGGCCATGTGCACCCCCATGAGCAAATGATACAGTCAGTGCAGCACTGAGTCCACGCTAATGGCATGGGGTCTGTACTGATATAACCTGCTTATTAGCCCTGTGCTGAGCAGTCACAGCTTCTGCTCAGCTACATCTATCTGCTCAAGTGCTGGTACATTAGTTATATCTGTGTACAACATGTGATAGACATGAATACCGCATATCCCAGAGACACTTTGTTCTGAGATTCTCAATTTCTAACCCTGTTTTCAGGGATGAAAACCTGGCGCAGGGGGCGGGGAGGAGGAAGAGCCAAATTCCTAGCAGAACTTTGGAGCCAGCTTCCTCACTAAATATCATTCTGGCTTCACTATAATGCCTCCCACCACAAGAGTCTGGCTGCAAAGAATACTGTCTCTCCAAAGCCCAAAAGCTTTACCCAGGATTTTTCCAATTGTATCTGTCATTCTGGATGACTGGTGAAATTGCCTGAACCCTCAAGATACTGCAGTGCTGCTAGAAAAGTCAAGACACTGGCTGAACTCAACAGGGAGGTGAATAGAGTTGGATAAAATTTACAGAGCAACTCTACCACAGACACGCATCAGGATCTGTTGCCCAAAGGGTGGGATATGTGCTATGCTAATTTTACCTATCTTCACTTTCCATTTCAGACAGCTTTCGGTAACAGCAGAACTCAGAGTTGACAAACATCCTGCGTCCCAACAGCTCAGGCTCCTGTTTAGCTGAGCAATCAAGGAGGCTGTGGCGATGCCTAGGCAGGTACTGTATTTCATGTTCCAGGTTGGCAATGTTCTTTCACTTCATAAAAAACGCAGATGTATTTTAAACTCTCTTTCTTCAGTTCTACAAATAACACCTTTTGGAAGAAAGAAAATTACTCTCCTTCATTTGTTGTTACCTCAGTTTTAAGAAAAAAAAGTATGAAAGACACCGAAATCAGCCAAAAAGTCCAAAAGGGCATTTTCAGAATGGCAATGGCAAAGTACACTGAGCGTTGGTTTCACTCACCTTAGTTTTTACTACAGCTATTCAAGTAAATCCTTTCTCAATGGCTTATTGATTGCAAGTTTGATTATTCTCTTGAATTCTAACACCCATAGACTTGATTTTACAATATCAGTGGGAATACATAAAAGCCACACACTCTGCAGGATAAATGAATTAGTACGGTACCGTTATCTATTTACCAGCCACCAGCTGCACTCACACACACTTGCACTGCAGGTCGCCAGCAGCATTTAAAGCAGAAGAAAGCTTCATTTCTCTACTCGTAATCATACTTCACAATCTAAACCACACATATTATTTAAATAATCTTTCAAAGAATGCTATGGAGAAGAGGAAAAAAAAATCGCTGGATAATTACACCTATGTCTGTGTTAAATATGAAAACACAAGTTTTGTAACATTAAGAGACATTTCCTGCCAGCATTGGTGGCACCCTGGAGCTCAAGCTTGTGCAGCCTGCCAGTTGCCATAGGTGGCACTCTCACACCGTCTCCCACTGTCTCTGGGGCTTTGTCCCCAAAGAACAACGGAAAAAACGCTGTTTCAACCATAGCTTATCTATAGCAAACACATTCATCACCCATTTTAAGGAAAGAGCAGCAGCAAAGATAGCTATCAGCACATAGCCTTCCCCGTTCCTAAGCGAGCAATCTATATTTCTGTCATCAAACACAACTGCCCGGCCCACTGGCCTCTCAGCTCAGGTGGTCCATGAGTTATCACACTTTTAAGTTTACTCAAACCCATCATGGGCAGCACTACACATTGCTGAAAGCCCCATAAGGTATGCATTCAATAGCAAAAACATTTTTGTGATCATGAAAAATAAGAGATGGAGCCATCATCAATGTGATAGTGAAAAATAAAACTATAGGCTTTTGCAACTACGGTTAACTGGTAGAAGTTCCTGATTCCATCAGGCACCAGTTTGGCAACTGGTGACTTAGGCGGCCTTCTGCTAGCTGGCCTACTGTTTTTTTTCTGAAGGCTAGCATGAGCATAGGAACCCCAGAAAGCGGTCTGTAACTGTCTGTCCCTTTCCAGGGAACATTATAAAGCCGTCAGCTCATTTGAATGAGCTTACATTTGAAAAAAGGGTGGGTTTTTCACTTTATTGATGCACTCTTCCACACAGGATTTTTTCGAAATCTACATCAAACAAGGAAAAACAAATGCTGAGAGGGCAGATTTAGGGCAATTTATCAAGGTCTGGGAAATAGCTTCCAGATGGATAGAGCTGTTTGGTGCTGGCTGGTGAGAAGGAAGCAAGGTATTGTTATTGAATTAGCATGAATCTCTGGTGGAGAACTGCGTGGTAGATAGAGTACTCCTTTCATATGGTTTGCATTTGGACCTGTCAAATTTCATTTTTATTCAAAAACCTGTGGTAAAGACACGCAGTTCTTTTTTGCTTATTAAATTTCCAGCAATTCTCCCTGTACTGTTATCCAGTCAGTATTTTTAAACTCTGCTCTAAGTGCCATGCCTGGGTCTGTCTGCTCTTTGCCATGCTTGGATGACAGCTCGGTGCTTACAAGCACACGAGTGGTTTTAGGTTTTACATTCAGACACTGAATGTCACCTGAGAAAGTGTGTGAGAGAGGAGAAAAGCTGGATGTTCTATGAGATGTTTAAACTGAGCCACTTCAAGAGTTTATCAAAACCTTTCTAAGAAAATGATGCATACTGAGGTCTAATGTACACTAGAAAGTGATTGCTAGTATAACTGGAGGATTATTCTTGATTATTCTTGTTAATAAATCCTCCCTATGTAAACATGTCTTCTAGCAGTATAAATGCACCTATACTAGTGCATTTGCTAATACAGAAAGAATATAAAAAAATAGAAGAAAAAACTAAGGGCAAAAAAAAGATATGCTCATAACAAACACATTTCTACTTTGAACTACCTGGATATCTTTTCCACGATATGTGCCTTATAGAGTAAGACATACACAAAGATTTATGTATTTTCCTGCTCGTTTTGAAAGCTTTTACTTTTCAAGTTAGCCTAACAGTCACCTAGTCCCATCTGAAGAATTCAACCTAGTTTATGTTAAACATCAAATTAAAATGACTGTTCTATTAACCTGAGGAGATAAACAGCCAGTTTCCCTCATAGCAAAGACAAATCAATTGTTACCAAGTAGTTAGTTTCAGTTGAATGAATTTTTAACAATGTGGTCTTTTAAGATCCTAGAAAAGTTGCTGGTTGATATGCCAATGGGTAGAAGGATTTTTAATGAGAGGAAATTTCCAATGGCTTTTTCAATTATTTAGGAGAATTGTTATTATTCTTGAGTACCAAGCATGGGGGTGAAATAGAAGAAATGAGCTTTACATCTTCTCTTTTTCCAATGTTTCAGGGATCTACCGCAATTACTCTGTTACCATCTGGGATGTATCCTATGCAAACAGAGAAGGGAAATGGTGATATCATCAGACCCAACTAATTCCTAAATCCTACCTGAAATGTAAGACATGGGTACTTGTGCTTACTTCCCACACGTATGTCTGGTTTTGCCCTTCTTTTTTTTCCATATAGTTCTTATTACTCTGTGTTTTATGAGCATCTGCTTCAACTGACCAAGACTCTGTAAGAAATATCCAATGAGGCAAATAAAATCACAGTTTACAGGATGCAACCTACTTCTTTGGCCATAACATCCGATCCCCTCCAGGCTGTGAACAGATCATATGCCTCATTTATTACTTATACTTAATCCTTCAGCTACTGACTACTGAGCTAGGTTTCCAGTTATATCAACTCTGAAACAAAGTCTTGGTAGCCTTAAGCTCTCATGATGTGGTGTTAACAATAGGAGTTACACATCACTACCGAAGAAATTGCATTCCTCAATGACTCGATTTTCCGATTTTCAAATGTGTTATCAAGAAACTGACACTGCATGCTCACAATGCTTGGCCTCTACAGGATCTCACATTTGCAGATCACTCTATGGACATCAGTGCTCAGAACTCAGAGACAGCTGAGCTAGTGGTTGTGTCTAATCAGTTATCATCTTTCTGCTAATCAGTCTGTGTGAGATGGATGTAAGCTAGCAAGTATCAATGTTCTGTCACTGTGGACTAAACTGGCCCTTAATTCTCATCTGAACTGCCTCCCCTTTGGCCTGGCAGCCTATGAAACGGTTATCTTGTTGCTGGCAAAAGAAAAGAAATGAAAGGGAAGACAAACTCATCTTGCCATTTCATATGGATGTCTACATCACAGAATTAGAATGCCCAAGGTTGGAAGCGACCTCTGGAGATTGCCTAGTCCAACCACGCTGCTCAAAGTAGGGTCAACTACAGCAAGTTGCTCAGGATGATCCGTATAGTCACAGCACAGAGAGAAAGAAATGCTTTTCCTATTGCACAGGATAAAACTTGTAGTGGGGCGCAGTTGAAAGGTCACACACAATCTGCTTGAGTAAGGGATTTTTTTTAGCTCAGTTGCCTGTAAAATTGTCTTCTCATGGTACAACAATTAAGAAAACAGAAGAGATGAGGAACACTATTGCTTTTCATGTCGTTCATTTGTAGTCATACCTTGAAGCCAAAAGGGCAAGTGCATTGATAAAACTCCACTGGATCATTGTTGCATGTCCCATTGTTCTTACATGGATTGGAGAGGCAGGGGTTACACTTGGACACAACACTGATATCTACCGGCTCTGGAAAAGCAAAACGCAGTGTATTAGTAGAGAACTGGATTACAAAATTAATACTTCCCGTACTCACACATACATTTTTTCCTAATGCAGTATTCACCCTGCGTTGGCACAAACGCATATGCTGTGGGTGCAACTTTACACAACAGCATGGGATTCCCAGGGATTAGAGAGATTTTAAGTACTTAAATCAAGTGCTAGGCAAGTCTCAATGATGCTTATATTCTCCTGGACATGCAAACATCAGCTCTGAAAAAACATGTTGGGAATCTCCAGAGAGTGGGCTTATATATATATATGGCTTTCAGCAATTTTTCCTTCTCTCAGTGCTGGAAATTCTGCAATAACAACCCCTAGGGAACTATAACATGACATTTCTATGGCTGGTAACAAGAATGAAAGTGCAGATGCAACAGCAGAAATGAAAAACATGCATAAGAAAGATTTAGTTAGAGGCTTATGGGAATATTTAGGTGCAAAGTGTTCTACCATCCTTAATTTTAAGAGAGTTAAAAACTTATTTTCTTCCTGTTCTGCTCAGAAGAATGATTATCAACATTCAGCTATCTTGGCAAAATACAACAAAGACAAATATGCAAAGATGTAAATGTATGCAGGTAAATATGCATGGCCACATTTAAACCGTTTAATAAACCACATTTTTTAACAGAACTCTTCCAGAGAAGTAGTGATGTTTGTGGGTGAGCAGGAAAATTAACACAGACCAAAACAAAACTAAGTACATTTGGGGTACCAAGTCAATCAATATTTTATTATTGAGATTTTACAGAAAGCTAATTTAGACAGTTATATTTACAGTTAAAGAAATGGTGATTTTGAAGTGGCTAAATGTCAAATATTAATGAGTTAATGGCTTTTACACGTAAAAAATAAAACCTAACACTTTAAAAGGGCTTAAATTATATCAGGCAGTAAAGACCCTAAAATAATTTATTTCATTTTTAAGGAAATACATTTTAAAATAACTTAAAATTGGTCCTGTGCTAATCAGAAGTGGGCACAGAGCTTCTGTTACTGCATGATAAATGATAAGAAGGACTAAATTGTGAAACATCCTGAAACTGAAGAAAAGAAGCTTATACTTGATGTTAGAGAGAAGGTGGAGCTGTAGAAGGTTACCAAAACTAGGGATGAAAGAAACCCCTCCACTCAAGGATTTGCTTTGGACCATTCTGTATGAGATATAAACCTTCATTACTAACTTTGAATACTGGCACAGCACCAACAGGGGGTAAGAACATGACAGAAATGGGTACTAAGGAGTCTCAGCTGAAAAGCACCTGCAAAGGCTGTAAAGGCTATATCCTGATCCTACAGTGATGGTGGTGTTACCAGGGCCACTGATTGCAGAGCGCAACATGCAATAGTCTGTTAACAGGGTACAGTTGATTGCAGAGTGCAACATGCAATAACAAGGAAAAAGCACACAAGTAGTAACAAATAAAAAAAATGAAACAAAAGACCGTTGCCGTCCTCTTCTATCTTTGCATTTATGTCTAACTAAATGCCATACATGTTTTTAACTTGGACTTAGGACAGCAAGAGGAAATAACATCTGAATTTCTGGCACTGGCAAGGGGGGGGAATGTGACATATCTGAGCTACTTTTGTCTTGGAGGTAGACTATACGAAGAATATATGAAGGTAGCTCCTCGGAGAGCTCATGAGACAGGCAGCAGTGCTGCTCTTCTAAGATTTAGAGGTCACTAAGCCAGAATTTGTTCTATTATTTATTTATTTCATAATACACACTCGTACATTTTCCATTTATTCCTATGGCATAGATCAAAGCTAATCAATGTAGGAGCTAATAAGAACAGTGTTAGTTCCTAGCAGTTAAGTAGTTCATTAGTTTGCCCTTGTGGATTTGATTCATAAATCCATATAGCAAAATGCCCTCAGCCCAGCACATTCCTTTCCTCTACTGCATAACTAGGAGGGCAATTTAATAAAAAGCAGAGCTGAGTTTGCATGACTTGCACATTACATACTTTTATTTTCTTGGCTCTGCTGAGACATAACCTTCTGCTCAGTCACAGGCTGAAAACATAATTTTAACAAGAATAAGTTAAACTCTACTTTTTTTTAATGTAAAAGTTACTGGAGGTCACCGAGTACAGCTATGCACTACCTTTATACAAGCATCTCAAGGTACCAAGCTCAGCATGGGCTGACTTCTGCAGCAACGACCCAGGCTTTTATGGGGGCGGGGGGTTCAGCCCACCCTGAGCTCTGTGCTAGCAGTACTTGAGCTAGGACTGAATCTGCACAGGCAGAAGTACAGACATATCCTTGGACATTCTGTGTCACCCCACAGAAGTCTCGCTCTTCTGCTGACAGGCACATGTCACAGCTACAGCTCAGTGATGAGAGGGTGATGCAGCTGCAGGACAAACCGAGGCTGCACTGTATCCTGTCACAGGCCACGCACGTGGCTCCAGCCTGAGGGTAAACCTGCACTTGACATTGTAATAAATCCTGTTGCTTTACCATAAAAGAGCATCACCGATGGCCAGACAGAATAGCACAAGGCATTGGATCTTAAACACGCGCATGGGAAATGGGTTCAGTTAGACTACCAAATCATGCATTGCTTTTCAAAATATATGTATTGTGATGAGAAAAGGTGAATTTTGCTAGGGTCTGGAGCTTCTTGGAGTACACTGCCACTCGTCCAGACCATCAACGGTTTCTGCTTGTCCAAAGACCACCTCCGAATCAACACATTTTTCTCCTTTTCTAGTCAGATAAAGCGAGCCATGGAGACAGTTGGGGTAGTAGGAAGCTCACCAGCTTTCTAGTGGACGAAACTAATATTTACATAAAAAACATACAGCTGTTTTTAATAGTCTGGATCGCAGGTTTACTTATCTCTTGCCTAAGAGTTGCTTGCTTAGTTTTCAGAGTAAGTGAGTGTAACTATTGATATATCACAGTTTCAGAACGAAGAAGTCGTCTAGCTTCTCTTTCTGGATTAATTCTGAGACCCTGTTTAATATGTAAATATGATCATTTTCTTAGTTTCACTTCATGTGAACAAGTACATTATTTGGTATTTTTAGTATTTAGGGTATATTTGTACTTCACATTTGAGAGACTATTATGAAGTCTGTAGTTCTGATAATTATAGTCAGAGTTCTGATAGTTTTGAGACTGACATTTCAAAGTAATTAAATTATAAGGTTACAGTTATTAAAAATATATTTGAAAGGACATAAAATTCAGCTCAGGCTTGGGAACTTGTGTTCTAAATCCACCTCAACACCATCATTTGTTTGTTCAGCAGTTTAATCCCTGCCTCTATAAAATCATGCTGCCAAGCAGTACTGTAAATGTGCATGGCACTCTGAGAGACGTGCATAAAAAGAGGCTTTATGCCCTCATTTCCATTTCTAAGAGAGGCTACTGACCAATCTTTTCCACTATAAATATAGCTCCATCTTCACATACTTGCTGATAACTTAAGCGAACCTCCAAAACTTTTTTTAGAATAAGAAAATACAGGTATATCCTAATATACATTCAGTAATAAGCTACTTACTTTATCCACAAAAATGTGTGCTCCTTATCATTTGTCTAACTGCTGTCTAATGCAGCATACTCCTATCATTGACTACCCTAATCGTTAATAGCTGCACCTCAACCCTCTCCTGAATAAATATACAGTGTATTCAGACATGAAGCATTTTCCATAATCTACAATTTCTGATACAGAGCTGATGAGGACAGTTTGCAGATCTTCAAATGAAAATGTACTTTTGGCAAATATTTGCCTTCCAGAATAATTCTCAGTTTCTCAGTTTTCAAGTAAATGTACATAATAACTAGAGTGCTCTGTATTTTTAAAATAACCCTTACTTTACCAAAGTTTTCTGGGGTAGGTAGAAGGCCAAAACCAATTTATTTGCTCAAGTTAAGTTCTAACAACATCCTGTATGCTAACTTGCCATTATATAATCTGGTACGAGCAACAGGAATACTAACTCCTGAGGTTTGCTGGTTTTCCTTCCAGTGGTGCAGTTAACTGCACTTTGTGGAAGAACACTTGAAAATGGAACTTGAATGTAATGTGATGGTTCAGAAAATGAAAGCCAAACCCAACTCCCCCCGAAACTCACTTTAAAACCTAACAGCTTCCAAGAGTATAAAAATAAAGCACTGTATATGAGGAAAAGCAACAGGACAGAACAGAGAGCCTCCCAGCTTGCTCCTACCTTTGCACTGGAAGTGGTGAGTCGGTGTTGTGAGCAGCAGCCTGTCCACCATGGCGTCAGGCCCGCTGCAGCGGGCTATCCCTGGCTCTTTGTACCCTGCCTTCACCCACTCGGAAAGCCAGCGGAGGTTGCAATCACAGTGCAAAGGGTTGGTACCTAGAGCCCTAGTGGTGTAAAACAATTAACAGCAGTTATTTTGGCTTGCAAGCAAGGATAACATCCCTGATCTCATTGAGGCACATTTTATTCTACACTTTTACAGAAATGCTTTACTTAAAAATGCAGGAAAGATCTTCCAAGTATTCAGGAAGTCTTTTAGATTTATCTCCTCCAGTATTCCCACTCTTCTCCTTTCTTCCCATCGTTAGCTAGGGAGGTTGTATAAATACCTAACAACAAATCACTTTTTCAAACAATAAATCACTTTTTCAAACAATTGTGCTTGAGCAATGTTGCCAGACATATTGCTTTCATCAAATTTATCACGTTGGTTTCTTTTATTTAAGTCTTTGGCCTTCATGAGCAGATTCTAACAGTGAATTGTGAAATATAGTTTGGATCTGATGACTCACGTTAATGTCTCCTCACTAGACGAAACATACACACAGAGGATACCCCTGTTTTCACAACTGCAACCTGGTGTTTGCTAAGTTTGTTTCTGGCTTTGAAAACACATTTGCTGGTTAACCCATCACTTGAGTTAGGTCATATGGTTGAAGTAGATGCATTCATGTAGCGTAATCATAATTCACAGAAATTTTTTGTTTTCATGGCGATCTATCCAAAGGAAAACAAACCTTTTTACCTTAAATTTAGGTGCTGCCTTGACTAATTTATACTATTTTTTCTCTTAAAGAAAGTGCCTTTTCAGGCAATCAGTCAATTACAAAGTCCAGACTTCAGAAAAGTCAGTTTAAAAACAATTCATTTTTGAAAGCGCAAAGAAATGCATGTTGGAATTCTGAATTTATTTTGCTGAAAGTAAATGTAAAGCTTTAGCTGTACAACACTTGAATTGCCATGGGAAGAAAATTAACTAAATAAAGATTAGCATAGGGAAGAGATACTAAAGAAACCAATAATTCAAACTGGGTTTTAGACTTTACTGTTTCTGCATATGTTATAAACTATTTTTAAGATGGTATTTTAAACTCAAGCTTCTTTCAAATAAAAACATATCAGAAAGGATATTAAGATAGAAACCTCAGTAAATTTGTTGATACATTTCTATTGGAGTGACTAATGAACCCACTGTGCCCTAGACAGATTCATAATGAGAGTTCATAGGTTCAAACCCTGTCTAGGGCTCATTCATCAAAATTAAATGTGCACTACAGCACAGTATTAAAAAATATCCATCCATTCCCTCTGTAAATCCATTGCTTACAATGGAAAAAAACTACTGGGTTGACTTTTTGACCCTGTAACTGTGATCAACTGGCTCACTTGTCCAAGGTCAAACAAAACGCAGCAGTGAAAGTTGGACCAAGAAATTAACTTTAGCATTGAGCAACTGCCATATATAAAATGGGAGTGGGAGGACAACGGAAAGCTAGTTACCATGTTAATTAATCTTTATAATCTACATTAGAAATAAAGCTGCTCTATAGACACTAGAAATGATTACCAAGAACATTGTTGTACAACTGCAGAAATTATCACATGTAGCTTTCCATTCTTTTGTTTGGGGTTTTGTTTGGGTTTTTTTTCCCTTAATTTCTAGGAACTATAGTGAATTCTTGTATTTTCATTCATGAGTTCTAACATACTCTCTCTATTTTTTTGCCCATTATAGCAAAATATTTCCAGAAGGTAAAAATATCTTGTGCTGTAATGAAATACTAACACCAGCATTTTCAAAATGTTGTGCAGATATTTCTGTTCAGACACTTTTTTTTTTGAGGCAACTATTTCTAGGAACTATAGTGAATTCTTGTATTTTCATTCATGAGTTCTAACATACTCTCTCTATTTTTTTGCCCATTATAGCAAAATATTTCCAGAAGGTAAAAATATCTTGTGCTTTAATGAAACACCACCACCAGCATTTTCAAAATGTTGTGCAGATATTTCTGTTCAGACACTTTTTTTTTTGAGGCAACTTAGAATAAAGTCAATTAAAATAACTCTAGCCATGATAATGTAGAGAAACAGAGGAGGGGACAGCTTTTTTTTATAGGTAACTAACATAAATTTGAGTAAAGTTGAGATGATTCAACAGGATTAGGAATCTGAGCTGTTTATCAAAAATATGTCTGACAGAAATACCTGCTGTACACAGCATCCATTACCAAGGGTTTCTTTTGGAGTCCCTGGAGTGCCGAGAGGTCGGGTTATGTGTGGGCAGGATTTGGGAAACTGAATCAGTTAGAGAGTTGTGTGTATCAGTGAATAGTGAAGACAGCAAATGCAGGAACTGACCTAACTGAGAAGGTCTCAGTTCTACCCCAACAGATTTTTGGTTCTTTTTAAGTATTAATATATGTGGTCCTTCAGTAGTGCTGTAAGATTTTTATCATTGCCCTGGACTAAACAAGTTAGTAGAGTCATGGCTTAAATAGACAATAATGTGATTCAAGTAAATAAAGGAAGAAATAGTAAAGAAAAACAGTGTGTATACCATAGACAAACCTTCCTCTGTCTTTAGTGAGGTACATCAGCTACATAGTTTGTTATACTAGTTACATTACAACAATATGATGTTTACAATGTAAAGGAAATTTGGTGAACATTTTTTTGTAGGCTTTAAACAGCTATGGAAGAAGTGATTGAAGTATCTAGATCTCAGTTTTGTTCTTCCAATTACCAACCGATTTAAAGCTATTACAAAAGACTGACTAAAATCAATAGTTTTGTCTGTGCTACACAAATACTTCTTTGCAATTCCAAAGGTTAATTCGATACCCTCCCTCTCCCGCCCCCCCCAAACTGTACTGACGCAGAAGTTGATCATCCTGCTCAATACCTTGGTAGTCAGCTTTCTCCAGCCATAATACCTACCCTACTCTTAGCCACCCAGCTTGTAAATTTAACATAAAATTTTGGTCTCTCATGCATTATGAGTTTGATGAGTAGCAACCCCTTGTATCATTTTCAAAATTATTCCAAGTGCATGCTTTCTCCTTGAAGATCTATATATCAGGAAGAGCTCAAAATGAATTTATTTTCAATTATGTATGACTTTGTTTGAATAAGCATAGCTTTTTCTGGCACGTGAAGAGCAAAATCATTGTGGTTGCTAAAAGTTTCGGAATCCTCTTTAAGAAACTGGAGAGCACAATTGCACTGTAAAATTCAATTGTTCAACTGTGCAAATTACACCCCAGACAGGTCTTATTTATTTTATGGATCCTATTTATTACCGTTCATTTGAGCTTTGTGTATTTTACATTTCTGGCAGCACATACATCTAAACAGATAGACTGCAGCGACTGTATTGGGCCAAAGGGGTTTTTATCACTCCCTAAGGCGAACGGTTTACCCAGGAAAATTGTATCTGCACTTCATTTAAAGTAAACCCTGAGGAAAATCCAAACAAATGGGGCATGATATGTTTATCTCTTGAGTTCTAAAAATACCCTTAGAAGCCAGATTCCCAGTATGGAAGGTGTCACTGTGCTTCCAAAAGGAGATACAGGGCTTCAGCACAGTCAGACTTTCATTACGAAACAACGTATAAAATGACTTGACAATGCTGGGAACATGATGAAGAAATACATTTTGTGCAAAATGACTATTTTCTCTGACTTAGATACCAGGGTGTAAGCTTGAAACAGAGATGGTTATTTCTTAGTTGAAGTTGAAATTGCCTGAGTTGCTCACATATGATTTCTGTCCCTACCAATCTGAGATATCTTTTTTTTTATTGTCTAGAGAGAAACTGAGACAGAAAGCTGTTACACAGAATAAACAGTCTGAGGGCATACTTGCTATCCAGAAAATATGTAAATATGAACTGAACCTTGTGTTCAGGTAAGTGTTCTGGAGGGCATGCTTAAGGTTGCAAAGAGAGAAACAGAGATATAAAACCTACGTCAGATGCACATATATCTGTTTGTATGTCTCGACATGTATACATCAACATC
Source organism: Aptenodytes forsteri (assembly GCF_000699145.1). Classification (NCBI taxonomy): domain Eukaryota; kingdom Metazoa; phylum Chordata; class Aves; order Sphenisciformes; family Spheniscidae; genus Aptenodytes; species Aptenodytes forsteri. The sequence continues at coordinate 2,170,471 of NW_008796044.1, read as the reverse complement.
AACTCGTGTGCATGAGGGCAGCATCAGAGCAGAAAATATCCGTCTCAACTTGTGAAACTAGTCGCTTCACAAAATGACCAAGACATACCCAGCCCTCTGATTGCTTGAGGACAGTAATCAAGAAACATGCTACACAAAATTTCTTTTCCTTTACATCTACTGTCTAATAATGTACAGTATCACACAGTATCTCAGTGAAAAAACACTTTCTATTCACTCTTTTGGCACCAGCTGTCACACTTCAGGCTTATTTTGTAAAAATTGCAGCTATTTGTCTTTACAGTTCTTTCATCAACTGAACTGTATTTAAAATATCCTGAACCTCCACCAATACAATAGTAATTTCCTGAAATATCTGAAACTTCTAATAATTTTTGCAAATTATGGAATGAAGTATTAATGCTGTGAAATGGCCAACTTCCATATGATTAAATATATATGCCTGAAATAGTGATTCATCAACAAGTTCATATACTGACAACATTTCAGTATGCAAAACATATGACACTTATTAAGCACAGAATTCACATTTGCTTAATATTTGCTCTTTGTGGGAGGTTTCCTGTCTCACTCTCAGACCATAACACACTCTGCATTTCACACAGACAATGCTGAAAGAAAGCCTTAAACACAAAGTCCACAGAAGAGGAAACTGTCACATTTCTCATTTGGTTTTCCTTAAGAAAATATTTCGGTAACTAATGACAACAGGTTCTAGTATTTTTTTGTTTCCTTTGAACAGATGCGCTAAGAATATCCACAGAGCAGAATATGGAAAGTGAGCAGGAAAAACAGAAAAGCTAGACAATCTTAAATTTGTAATAATATGTACTGTTTTATAAATCTGAAACCGTTAAACAAACAGATGAACCCAGACAGAAGTACTTACAGATGGGACAGGGATACCAGGTCATTGAAAGAACCTTCGGGAACACTGGAAATGTCGTTTCCATGGAGCGTCCTAGAAGAGGGGAAAAGCAGGAAGGTATCAAACCACAGTATTTTATCTGCTCCCCACAAGTGAAGGAATTGGCGCTTAAGAAAGATATTTAGTTTTGTTTCTTTGAGAGTTTCTATGAGCTTCACAACTCACGAGCTTCCATGCTTTATTACTTCTACTTCTAGATGTTGACATTTAAAATAATGATATAATCGGAATTGTTGGTGACTAATGTTTTAAATTAAAAAGGTGACATACTATTTATGCTATTAAAAGTACATTGATGACAAGCAGACCCTCACGTACAGACCTGTATGCTTTTACAGAATCCCATTAGCTGGAAACACAGAAAAGAGGGAAAATATGAACCGTGAAAGTTAAATTAAATATTGACTTCAGAGAGATCCTAGGAGAGAGCAAGGGTCCATGAGGGCAAATATATCTGCACTTTCACATTCTAGTTTCCCATTCTTACAGTAGGAAATAACTCTTTGTGTGGTATTTTAAAAATCCATTTGACAAATACATTTATGCTACCAGGGAAAATACTTGAAATTAGTTGTTTTAGGGTATTATTGACCCTGCGCAAAGAAACCAACATTTTTCTAGCAGGGTTTTCAGGATTCTTGTGACAGGGTTCTCCACTATTTCCAGGACAATTTAAGCAGCCACTTTATCTCTTTTCTAAGAAATACATTTATGTGTGTGTTACATAGGCAAGCATAAACGGAAAGATTTTTCTTGCAGCTTGTAGAGCACAATACTTATATTCAAAGTGGCAGACACAAGAGTAAAAATCATTATTTGTGATTACTTGTGGTTTTCATTGCAATCGCAACTGAAGGCCCGGCTACAAAGTAGGGCACCACCACTAGAGGTTGTGACAGACAAACAGAGGAAGAGCACTTCTTGCAGCACCAAGGCTATGATCAGAGAGGAAAACACCCAGCAACAAATGAGTGTGCGGGAGGGCACAGGATGCTGGGGGTGATAATTGCATAAAAACTATCCAGAAAATGCACCAGAGAAGATACACAATCATGTAAAATTTTATTTTATAAATAAATAAAATCAGCTATTCAGCTGCTGCATCCTCTGCCTCACTGGATAATTATCTGGCAAAAAACAGCATAGAGAAAAACATTTCTAGTTTATTCTAACTTTTCTAGTTTGCATGTCGCTGAATACCAGCTTACTACCTCACGTAGTAACAGACAGAAAGAACTCGTAAGGAGCTGACAGCAGTCCATTCCACTGGATCTCACTAGCTGTTTCTTAAACAAAAGTTGGCAGAAAACTTGCAAAGGAAAAGGACATCAATATTTTAAAATTATATTTTCTTTTGCACTTCTCCCCTGAGCTGGTTCAGTTATAGCAAACTGCTGTATTGTTTATGTCCTCTTTCCCAGGTCCAGCAATTACTGCCAGTGCTCCAGACGTGGCAGAGGAGGGTGGAAAACAGAAACCTGCTGTGTGTCAGTTTTGTAGCAGCTCTTTCCCTCAAGTCATTTCTTTTCTAATTTACCTGGTGATTTGCGGAACACAGCAATCGCATCTTATTTTTTATTTTTGTGACTGTACAGATGCTTGAAACGGTGCACATTGAGTTTATTTAAAACAAACTAAACATCTGGGCCCATGGAAATACACAATAGCCCCAGATGAAAATAAAAGCATCTCTTTTTCCATCCTTTCTTCTCTTTCTCCACCCTAACACCACTATAAGCTTCACCAGGATCTACATGATGCCTTATAACTCTAATGAAGTCTGCCTTTACATACTGCCTTACACCAGCATACACAGCAAGGAAAGCCAAACTTGCCAGGGGAAGATACACCTTGTCCTGTCTCCTGTGAGCCTGGGCCCTGCCATGGGGCTGTGAACTATGTGAGCATAAGCAATGTTACCACGATCACGTTTCACAGCTGCTCATTGCAGCTGCAGTTTCTATCTATCGTACTGCAAAGTTTTTCTACAGAGCATGAAACCACAAAAACTACAGCAGCGTTATCCTGCTGGCATCTCTCTCCAGTTCTTGATGCCAGTACACCAAAGACTTCCCTTTCCAACATCCTGATTCTGAAATTTTCTTTTAAGCATACCTAAGTTTTGGCTATTAATAATAATACTTGGCATATATAAGGATGGATCTCCAAGCAACTAATCTGAACAGGAACAGGAAGGAGGTGAGCTCCCACACAGTAACTCCAGATAAAGCACACTCACTAATTCTATACAGAATGACCAACTGACTGAGACATACCCCACAGCTATTAAATAAGGAGTATTTTTGTTGGTATGAGGATGCAAGATCAGGCCTGGGCAACAGCTTATCATCAAAATGTTCCCTCCTTCAATGAAATGAGCATATTTAAATAAGCAGACACTCATAATGAGCTTATATTCTGATCTTTTAAACTACTGTATTGGGTTTGCACAGCAAGGTTTTGGTAGCAGGGGGGTTACAGGGGTGGCTTCTGTGAGAAGCTGCTAGAAGCTTCCCCTATGTCTGACAGAGCCAATGCCAGCCGGCTC
>NW_008796044.1:2102441-2166360 GCF_000699145.1 Aptenodytes forsteri | reverse complement strand
GAGCGGACCACAACCCCCATTCCCCGTCCCCCTGTACCGCTCGCGGGGGGAATGTAGAGAAAATCAGGAGTAAAGTTAAGCCCGGGAAGAAGGGAGGGGTGGGGGGAAGGTGTTTTTAAGATTTGGTTTTCTTTCTCATTACCCTGCTCTGATTTGATTGGTAATAAATTAAACTAGTTTCCCCAAGTCGAGTCTGTTTTGCCCGTGACGGTAATCGGTGAGTGATCTCTCCCTGTCCTTATCTCGACCCACGAGCCTTTCCTTGTGTTTTCTCTCCCCTGTCCAGCTGAGGAGGGGAGTGACAGAGCGGCTTTGGTGGGCGCCTGCCATCCGGCCAGGGGCAACCTGCCACAACTATTTAAAGATGTGCAAGACGATTGTCTCTGAACAGACAGCAGAACTTATATTTATCTTCACGTCATATCAGTTGTGTTTATTCTGTGAAGGGGTGCATTTTCTTTCCTAGATGTCTTGGAAACTTCTTCCAAGAGAAGCTGAAGAATGACAAAGCCATTTATCTTTAAGAAGGTAAAACCATCAAAAATATAAAACCATTTGGAATGAATGGCTTGACTACATATCTCAAACATTGAGTTATGTTTCATGGGTGCAAATGCCTGCATTTTAATAAAAAAATCATGTCAGCAACATCATCACCCATGCAGCTAAAATGAAATGATAAATGCTAAAAAACTTAAACCCCACAATAATAAATAGCGGCAAGAGAATTCAACAGTGCAATAAAATCTTTTTCCTCTTGAATCAACAACAGGAACACATTTTTATACCATAAATCCTTATAAGCAAACGGTCAAATAAAATCTTAAACATTTGGACAGTTAAAGCACACACATTGATTTGTGTGTTCTCCCTCAAAAGCACAACTTCTAGGTATCCTCTGTCTAAAAATTGGTAAACAGCAGGGGTATGAATTTAAGGTGATGGGGATCTCCTCTCAGAGCACAGAGTAACAACACACTTGAATTCTTGAAATAAAATCTTTCTTCTACATGTGACCTCACTAACTTTTTACTTTGTCTTCAGGTAAGGAAATGAACTAAAGGTATCCTTTTGGGTTGGAGGTTTTTTGGTCTTTTTTTTTTTTACTAACTGTTCCCAAGTCCTTCCTCCTAGCCCACTGTCTCATAACATTAGGTTACTATAGACACAAAGAGGATGCTTTTTCAGTAAACAATGGTCTACCCTGTAAAGACAGAAACGTGGCTAAAGGCTTGGCTGAGCTTACAAAGCCACATCCCATCAAGGGCAAACACCTACAATGAACCCCGAAGGATGCCAAACCCTGAAGGAACCAACACAACTCAGATGTCAGAGGAAGTGGGAAGCCACAGTGTCACTGCTTAATGCTCATAACAACAGGCCTTTTACAGATTTACTGGGTAAGTACAAGGAGTCATTCTGCCATGATCAAAAAAAACCCCAAAAACCAAAGCCAAATAATATTTCTGTTAGGTCAACTCAGTGCAGCATCCAACAATGAATGTATATTGCAAAAATTGGTTCCAAGGCTGTGCCTGAAGAGTATTTGTGGTAGCTTTATCATCACACATACTACTATGTTTGCGTGAGCTTTGAACTGCAGTAAATATCCACCAGTTTTCAGTAAAACTAGAATATCTCATGTTAGAAGAATATTCTGTAGCTCATTTTATCATTTTTTTCATAAATATAACGTGGAAAATCATTTAGTGAGCTGAGAATATTTTTATTTCTGGACTTTGCCTCTTAATTAAATCAGGACAAAATGTCAGAAGTTACATTGTCACACAATAAAAATAATCTTTAAAATAATCAGTTCAGGTCAACCAGAGAGTTCTAATATTTCTAATTACTTTGTCTCAATCTCAGCTTTTTAAATCTGTTTACATTTATATTCTAAAAAGACTAGCTTTGGACAAAAAAACCAAAACAAAACCAAAAAACAAACCCACAATTTTTTACTGCAATAGTTTTGGTGCAAAAACCTACTGATATCAACTTTTGCTTATTAAAAAAAAATCTTAAGACTCGATGTTGAAATTGTTCCCCAGCACACTTTGGCTGCCATTATGGGTAAGCCATATGAAGACTGAAGATTAAAGGGATTGTGTAAACGGTGATATATATTCAGGCTTAAACACAAACATGTTGACTCTGCAGTTTTCTCAGTTGGGCTTGTGCTGAAAAGTGTAAGAGAGAAAGGACAGAACCAGATATCTGTCGAAGATCAACTTCATCAGACATCTGTGATTATTCTGATTTTCAAATACGTATTTACTTTATTTGCTATAGAGAGGCTAAAAGTAAAGAAAACATAAGGAATTTGGAAGACACAGAAGCCTGTATGAGAAGGGTCTGCTACCTTCAAAGGCATGCACAGCCAAAGGTAATAAGATCTCTACATTCTTTTTATTAAAAAAGAAAATATGTGGAAATTGTTTTGCTGATGTTTTCTCTTTTAAATTCCCCTGAGAATATGGATAATAAATAACTGACAATAACAGATTGCACACTGTCACTCGGAAACCATTTTCTCTCTGGAGAATTGATTTTTAATAACAACATAGATGACATGTGGCAAAAGTTGTAGCTGATACCAGAGTTTTGTGGGCCATAATAAATCAAATCAATCTGGAGGATTCCAAATGCATGGAGCAGAGGCTGAGATTCCCATTTAGGCTTCATTACACTCGTGCGGCTCTGTGCAAGACAGGGAGGGCTTCTCCCTTGAAGGAGGAAGATATTTTTTCAATTTGATTAGCAGATCATTTAAAAAAGCCAAAAGATAACAGTTGCTATTAAAATATTGCCCTTTGTTTCTGTCCATATGTGGCCTGCAAGAACAGAAGTGAAAAGACAAATTGCAGCTATTGGAAAGAGTGAGGCATGGTATATCTACACTGTAATTCAGGGTAGAGAGTCCCAAACTAGCTTTAATCAAGCTAGCTTGCATATCAGGAGCAGGCCAGAAGACAGCTCCATATGGAATAATTTATTTGGCCGTGAAACAATATATTCATCTGTGGCTGAATTTCAGGACTCGTGTAACAGCTCAAATGTGACCATTCTAGTGCGCTAGAAATCAGTGTCCCAAGCCAAACTTAAAACAACAAATCCAAATCACGTATCTTTCTTGCTTTTAATAATGAAAACTGGGAGTCTAAAGCTGTCTTGTAAGTTAGGAGGTTGAAACCTAGACATCTATTTTACCACTCAAACCACAGTGAAAGAGCTCGGCCAAACAGCATTGCCTTATTTCTTCCACGGTTGCAGTACTGCCCATGTCGACACCTTAATTCCACACTTATGGAGTCAGTGCACAGCAACCATGGCTCTTTAAATTCACAGAAACTTCTGCGTGTTAGAATATTATCTAGAATGTTAAAGTTAGAATGACATCTAACTTTAAAAAAAAAACCCAAAAAAACTAATTTGAAGTTTCAAAGCACTCAGGACATATTCTTCAACTCCTCTGTCCTGACCTGTTAGTGTTTAAAGCTCTTTCTCCTTCAGCACACTGAATAATCTCATCACTGATGAGCCATTTAATTTATTTGCTTTCAGTTTATTGTGCAAGTAATGATGACCCACTTGTGTTGCTGGGCAGTGGGGAGGAAGGTGGCTTCTCCACCTTGTCCTGACAGCTGCACATGGGGTCATGTGTCCACACAAACAACTGAGCAAACCCAACCCGGGGCTTGTTTCTGACAGGGCAGATGGGGAGAGACAGTATACGAGACTGAAGAAGGAGTCAGTCTAGCAGATGTCTAAGAAAAGTGGTGGGGGGGGGCTGCTTGCTGCAAGGAACAGGCCCACAGCCCACACTCCAAGATGATATAAAGACGACTTTCAGAAGAGATTGTAAGCAAATTGTTTGATCCAGAAAGCTGCTGAAAGTAGCTACACTGGAAAGAAAGAGTGCAGAAAAGGATCTCCAAAGTCAGAAACCACACGTGGACATCTCTGAGTGTGCCACCAGTCAACATGAGGTGAAATTTCATTCACAACTTAAAGACATTTGAGCCAGCCATCTCAGCATTACTGGTGCCCAGCCACAATGAGACTTACTCATTGTTTTAGTGTGGGGACTTCTAACTTACTTCCCTTCAGATTGCATTCTTTTATGTAAAAACATGCCTGCAGAAATCTAAATTAATAGAAAATATTCTAAAAATGCACAAGTTTTCAGTAAAGACAGTCTTGCTGAAGCATCCAGTGGAAACTTACACTCTAAAATATGATCAAGTTTTTACAGACAAAGAGAAAAGTCCTTTCCTGTGGGGCACCCAAACCTTGTTCAAGGAGAAGAGACAAACAGACTCTATGCAGTCTCTTGGAGGCCTATTTGCATGATAGTTCTTGTCCCTGAACTATCACAGAAAAGTCATTCATCCTGCAAATATATAATTGCTTCTTTTCAAAGTTTAGCATTCACCTGCTCTAGTCATTACTGGACATATTGCACCTAAGTACAAGTACATTGAAGCTAATTGTGTGAAAATATTTATGACTACCGAATCAAGTGAAAGCCATCTGCTCATTAAAAACCTCCCTGCTATCACAACAGCATTCTAATAAGCTGCAACTCAGCTGCATCGAAGAAATGGTACTTACAGCACTCGAAGAGACCTGAGGCCATTGAACGCGTGGACTGGAATGCACCGAAGTCTATTGTAACTCAGGATGCTGGGAGAATGAGAGAAGAGTTACAACATTGTATTTTCTTTGATTATTTCACTACTAATTCAACCACAAAGAAGCATGGAAAGCCACATGCTTAAGTAACAAGATATATACTAATTGTTCAACACCTAAGATGGTGTCTGAAAAGCAATTAAAACTGTTATCGAAACTTTGGACTACTTACAGTGTTGATAACTGAGTCATGTTGCTGAAGGTGTAATTGGCCAATACGCTTATGCTGTTGTTGCTCAAATCACTGAAGAAACACAGACAGAAAATATCATTTATATGTATGAATTGAGAAATAAGTCTTTTTTAAAGATTACATAATATCTGCACAGCAAAATGCTTGAAGCAATTGAAAAGTCAAATATTATCAATTGATACAATATTTTCTAACCAACTTTGAATAAGCTTTAAAAGCAAAGTACATCAGACTCCCCTAAAAAGCTTCAGATTTCCAGCATATAACATTAAAAAAAAATAGCAGTGAATACAAGCAAAATTTTTGAAGGATAAATTAGTAGATGATACAAGCGCAGGTGAATATTTACTGTAACAACTTGCTTTGCAATTTATTACAGGCATACCATTTCCATATGCTCTTCACATTGACAGCTACTAGAACAAAATTTCATTTTTCATTTAAAAAAAAGTCTTTTAGGCTCAAACAGAACATTCTGTTTCGTTGTTGCTCTCCCTTGAAAAACAAAAGTAGAGATGTTTCCAAATAAAACACTGTTTTAAAACAGAGGATTCCAGTTTCCCCCTCCATGTTGTTTTTCTCTGAGGTTGTTCTGCCCATTTGACTTGAATATCTACGGCTGATTCAAAGAGCATTTGAAAATTTCTGATAAATAGTTCAGCCAAGAAATTTCACTCCTGTGTATATTCAGGGAGCGATTTACTGCAAAAAGTCTAGTTGTGTCTCTATCTGTATGACTGTTCATAGCAGAAACAGCTATGCAAATTTTCATTGCCTTAGCATTATAAATACTGCCTCACCTAGAACAAATTAATGCCGTCTCCTCTGTTAATGACCTTTACAGCTTTGCACACATAAATCTGCCAAGTGAAACTGTAGCAGCGTGCATGAGAGCTTAGTCCTCTCACAGAGGCTGGAAGCTCCTGCAGAGGAAGGGTCTCTGGTGCTCTCAGTCACCTCACTCTTTCTCCACTCTTTATGAACACTTATTGGCAGCAGTGGCCACTGTGAAATTCTTTCCAAATTCAAATTACAGAAGGTTTTTGGGTTTTGTGTGTTTTTTTTCCCCAAAATACTAATTATTTATGTTCCACCTGCAACATAGTGCAGAAAGAGTCATGTAATTTTCTTGACATTGAAACCACGTGTTTCTTACATCAGTGTCAGGTGTCTGAAGGTGGAGAGCCCCTTCGGCACAGCAGTCAGATGGTTTCCTTCCAGGTATCTGAAAAAAGTCAGATTTGACAATTACACAAACATGTTAACAAGAACTCCTGTCACTCAGTCTGCACCATGAATGAGGAAAATATAAAGTCAGTCACTAAGGAAATTATCTTTGATTCCATTGCTTTGAAACTATAACAATTTTTCCTTTGTAAGTGAATTATGCAACATGCAAAGCATGACAGTAACTTATTGATTTCTTTTTTTTTTTTTTTTAAGACTTGGACGCAAATAAAGGATCTCTGGCCTACAGCAAACAGAAATAGCCATTTGGTTCTTCTATGACAGCAACTGAAGAAGGGGAGAAAAATCGTACGGCTTGTGCCCTGAACTTAAAGTTACCTTTAACAAGTTTCTGTAAGAACACTGAGTGCTGACTGACCCTGTTAGGAAAGTTTTTGTCTTGTGCATGTAAGTTCCTTGTACAGCCAGAACTGGAAAAGGAGCTGCACTGCCACGTCTTTGTGTTGCAAAAAGTCTCACTTATTCCAGTGTCAACATAAACATCCATCAGTTTGGTGCCACATCCATTACAGCAATTCCTACTATGGCATATACACCCTCCTCACCTTTCCTTTTCAATGTATGCTGGTACAGGAGGAACACTTGGTATAAATTGAAGACCAAAGACCAAGTTCTCTCTGAATACATGCTCCTCCTACAAGCACTAAGTGTATTTAATAAAATAGCTTCTGTTTCCAGGGTGGAAGTTGTTTGAGACACCACTGAATGTGTCTATTCAGACACATGCACAGTAGGGCTAAAGCCTTTTGGGATAATCCTATGTCCTCATTTTCCTGGAACATAGTGCCTGTATTTTGCAGTTTTTCTCCACTGAAGAAACATGATCATTCAGTAACCAAGAGAAAAACCCTGAACAAATATAATGCTTTCCAAAAGTTTGCCCAGAAGAGCATGGGAACTCAAGACTCCACAGCTGACCTGCAGTAGTAAAGGGATGTGGGGCTTTTCCTGTTTATTACAAAACAATAGAGACAGAGCTGGATTTCTTTCCTTAACCTTGGCTTTTGGGTGAAACTGCATCCCTGGAAGATACTGAGGTAGTAAGGCTCCAATGGAAATTGACCACTGTGGTGCCATGACACTGTCATGGTGATCCTCCAGACATCTGCCAGAAGCCGTATCTACCTGGGAAACAAATCCAACCTTCTCAGAAAGCACTGTGCAGGAGGAAGGCATTTCTCCCTCCACAGGTGAGGATAAAAGATTAAATGATATTTCCCTTCCTTACAGATACTTTGGGGGATTTTTCCTAAGGTAGACATGGGGCAATGCAATTGATGTGGTATGTTTTGAAAGATAATCAAGCGTAGCCAGGAAATGCAGCCCACAGACACCAGAACACCTAATGTGCTGCCTCTACTGCTGAAAATATTATCCGATAATCATGTTAAGAATTTTTATGCCACATATACAATTTCCTTTTCTGTGGCAACAGACCTCCTTATTCTGCATTTACTATAGCAAACAACAATAATAATAGAGTATTACTGTACTATATGTTCCCTCTCTACATTAACTGTAACAACACAGAGATATTTGTGTAAACTAAATCCAAGAAAATTTTCCCACAAACTTTATTTTTACATCATTTAAAAATAAAATCTATAAACACTAACAGAATTTCTTACATAATACATTTTATAACTGTCACATTTTATCCCCCCCCCCTTCTATTTCAGCATAATGCCCTCTCACCTGCTGCTTCAGCTCTCTTTTCAACTAAACTACTCCAACTAAACTACCCCAGCCTCATGGTTATCCATTCTGCCTGTGCACAGGATTCCATCAAGGCAGAGTTACCTTAGAGCATGAGGTGGAGCTGACCCAGCTCCTGCTAGGATTAGGCTTGACAAGGGGGACTACAGGCTTTTGAATTTTTAACCAAAAGCAAAATCCTTCCGTAATGAAAAAACCCATACTGAACAAATGAATCTCTCCTTTCACAAAGATCACAAGCATCGAGTGACAGTGTTGTACAGTAAACAGTTAGCCGTTGCAAAGTAGTGACAGCTGCTCTGCTGACGCAGATTATCACAAACCAGAGTATGGGTTAGTTATGCCACATTTACACCTCCCATGGATATTCATATTCAGCAAGTGTAAAGTCACTTGCTTCATTTTGACTAAATTTGGTATAAATTATTTTGAAAATGGAGTTCCTTGGTGAATTCACACCATAAATTGTTACGCAGAAGATCCTCAGAATTCAAGCACATATGTTACTATTTAAACAGGGCAAATCATGTCTCATTTCCCCAGTCATGGTCTGCTATGGACGCAGCAAGCTGCTGGGAGTCTGTGCCTTCTCTTTCATCCAAGAAAGTCGCAAATCTTAAACCCGTGCATGAGGGTAGGTTAAGGTTCCAGTCTTTATTCCAAATGTAAAATCCAAAGGATTTCCAAAGGAAATCAAAAGCAGGTCATGTATTATGTATTTGGAAGCTATATATGATTTTCCTTTAGGAAAGGAGACTCAACTCTTGCAATGTGTTGAAATCTTCAGAAATATATTTTCAGGATCTTCTCTTGTTGATCCCAATATGAAGCAGCCTGCAATTTGAACAAACTGATGATGGCTAGCCAAGGTTTCTCCCCCGTTTTGCTTTCTAGTGCAATCAAAAGTCGAGGGTGCATGTTTTAATCCAGTGCTTCATTATTCAGACTAATATAGACATGCAGACCTCTGGAGTTAAACTCCTACAGAAGATCTGCTTTGAATGGCTTTGGATTTGTACTGCAAGCAATTGGACGGTTATATAAATGTGCTAGCAGAAAGCTGCAATACTTATACCAGTGGTGTAATTTCTGAAAAACACAATTTTACACTGAAAAATTACTGATTATATACTTTTCATGCATGCATAAGAACAATTCGCCACTGTTAAACCTTTCACCACATTATACAAAGAATGGCAATATTTTCTAAGCAAAAGGCATTCATTTTGAAAGCACATTCAAGTGCAATGAATTTGAAATAACCAGAGCTTTTAGGGCATAAGAGCATGCCGAGAATCAAGAGGATCTGAGATGCAACATTTGAAGAAACCAATTGCTGCAGGCGAACTGTTGCCCACTGTGGGCCAGTCCTCCATCAGAGCAGGGAGGGGATGCGAGGGCAGCAGCTCTGCACCTTGCTGGGCTGAAGTTGATGTATGGGGGTTGCAAGAGGGCTGGAACCTGGGCATAGTGAATAACAGAATTATTCCTGAGGGTGAAGGGGCAGACCCCAGTTACAAAACTGCGTATTTATGTATACGTATATATAAAACAAACATGGATGAAGCTACAGAACCCCTGCCCAAACAAAACAAACCGAACAATAACAGACTGATGTGGAGGGAAGACTGTATTTTTAATTCTTTTCAATCCTTAGCCAAAGTAAGATGATGTACATGGCATCTGGTATGCAAAGAAATTCTGGCATGAATGAAAAAATTGTACCTCTAATTTTAATGCTCAGAGTCAAGTTATTAATATACAGAGTCAAGAGTGGGTGTCAGCTGCCTTAATACAGACATACTGACTAGCATCCAAACCAACCTCATTTGCTTCCTAAAGTCTCTAGACTCTGTAGTTTAATAAATCAGATTGGAAATTGTTTTTTACCCCATGAATACTGCTGGGAATCCTGAAATCTCAATAATGACTGGTAACCAACAAGCAATTAGAGCCAAAATTGAAAAAACCCCAAAAACGTGTTCATGTCTCATAAAATGGCACCAACCACCTACCAGGAAAGGCTTCTTCTAAAGTGTGACCAAGTGCTGGAGACAGGTAACTGTTTGGCCAGGATGGCTGGCACTGTGGGCATGGCCATGCCTCGCTCTGTGCCTGCACCAACCGCGCCAGCTCTCAGAGCTCAGTGCCTGCAGCAGCCCCGGGGCTCATCCAGCACCTTCCACACACACTAACATCACATATAAAAAAATTAAAACTATGCATAAAAGATGACAGCTGTTCTTTTTCCAACTTGTCTATTTTTATGCTGAAACTACTTGGATTGGAGGTGATATAACCAGTACAAGGTGCCAAAGCACCATGTAACGATTTGAATCACTTGGAACCTTTTTTGTACTGAAATGTCTATTCAGTCATAAAGTCAAGCTCACAGCGGCAATCTGTGCTAAGAGAAGAAACTGGAGAGAGAAATCAGTTCTCAGGCAGTAACTGAAAAGGCACAAAGCCTTTCCTTTAATTTCTTTAAATATTTCATATAGAATGTTACATTACAAAAAAAGATGATACTCGACAATTTCATGCAGCTCTAAAATTAAGTTATAGTCTAAACTTTTTAATGCAGATATCCAATATCCTAAAATTTTGAGGCAAGTTTCATTTCCTAAAAATGGTGGTCTAGAAGAGAATTGGACTGTGAAAGATGAAACAGATCAGCAAAGCATGAATTTTAAGAGCTTCAATTAGAGTTTATTGAGAAGAAACAAAATTCAAGTATGGATCTAGGTACAAATCTTGAACTTTCTTAAGTTTTGGCAAATTTGGACTCTGGATTTTGCTGCATTTGTATGTCAGACGACAACCTACAGGTTTGACACACAGAAACATGACTGTGTTTGAGAGAAAAGTGAAGACCCTAAAGTTAAGCTTACCTCTATTAGTGCTAAAGTCACCTTTCTGATATGTACTCAAACTTCAGCAGCCACTGAACACATTATTTGATAGTATTGATACTATTTACTTTTTCTAAACTATCAGATTTGAAATGCAGATTTAAGTCCTCTATTTCAGCTGTAATTAAAATTTCCTTCTACAGAACTATCCATTCTCTGAATGGGAGAATTTTCCTCCGCAGTGAATTAAGCAGGCTGTAAAACGTTTTACTACACAGGACCATGGAAGCCTAAGCTTTGATCTAAATTCTTTCTCTCCTTTATTATCAAAGGAAAATGCACTGAAGTCTGTGTTAAGGGTCAGTGTATAAAATAGTGCAGATTGCCAGACAAGCAAAAGCATTTGCATTCTCAAGCAGATGACTTTCATCAGATAGTTCACTTCAGAGTTATCCCTTTGATCAACAGCAATATAGGCATACTGAAAAATGGCACTAAATTGTTACACTATTCTACATGTATCATAACTAACTGCTTAGAGCATATTTATTGCAACAATTTCAATGGCCCAGGTGTGAGCCACTATTTTTAGTCACAAGTCAAGAGGAATCACAAGTGCCTTGGAAGATGGAAAGGAGGGTTGTGACTGGTGGTAAATACTTCCAGGTAGATGTGGCAGCAAATGCATGGGAAGCAATTGTCAGAATCATCTTGGCAACTGGAGATTCGTCTGAATAAAGGTGCCATGCTAAGGCCAAGGCAGCAACAGGCAGCAAACTAGAGGTGGGGAATGAAGAGCTAAAAGACAGTTCAATGGGATTCCTCTGCTAGTAAGCAGGTCAGCCACTTGCGAAAACTGTTGTGCTAAGTACTGAATAAGCTTGCAGGATAAATGAACCTAACACGCAGAGCAAAAAAACGCAAACAGGAGAGATAAGGTTTATGAGGAGAGAAAGAGAAATGGCAAAAGTAATGCAAATATTAATATGTATGAATATAAATGGAAAGAAAAATAATCACTAACAATGATGTATGGATGCAGGTCTTCCTAACAAGCCCATCAGTGCTATCATATAACTCAGTGTCATGACGACATTTGGAGTCTAGAGATGACTTGATTAGTACATATTTATTCTTAAATACACCATGCTCATCATGTTACAGCTTATGCACACGCCGTCCACATAATTGCCTCCAATGTTTTTCCCCAGTGAAAAATATTATTTGCTGTAGGTCCATAAAAGCAGCTGGATGCTGTCAGATAAGACTTTATTAGAAATAGACTATACTTTTGTGAAAAAAAGAAAAAAATAGTGTTCACACACTGAGGTAATATGTAAAAGGAAAAAGAGCATGGGAAACTTAGTTCAAACAGATTTGGGGAAAAAAAAAAAGAAGAAAAGGAAAGCCTAAAACACTAAGCAGCAGTGAGGCTAAGTTCCAAACTAGCTCATTGCATGAACATTTTACTTCTGAACATCTGGACTAGAAAACTGAGTATGTTCAAAAAAACCAAGGCTTCTCTTCAGAGCAAGCAAACAGTGGGAAAAAATGTAGGCAGTACGTAAATATAGAGCAAAGGAATTTGCAAGACACAACATATTTCCCTATTCCCAGGAATCTGAAAGAAGGCTTGATCATCACCCCCCATGATGACGGGGTTTTGTGAAAGAATTGCTGGGAAATAGAAATTTCTTGCATCATCATCCCTCTAAAAAGCCAGGAGACTTAGTGATCTTTTCAACTCTATTCTAGATGGAAGCCTTCACTGCCAAGGTAATCCCTCCTCCCAAGGGTGGTACAAACCAAACACAGGGATGTCTCCTGTCATTCCAAGCTCTAAATATGAAGGAGATAATGGTTTTCACATGTTTTGTCTATATACACATCCAAAACAGAAACGCAGGAAGAAAGTTGGAAGGAGCGAGCCTATGTCTCCAGTCCACCACGTAATAAAACATTGCTGGTGATCTTTTTTGCTGAGCTTAGGTACAGTGAAATTTGACCCAGCAAAGGGTAACATTTTCCCTATGTGTCTGTGCAAGAGGTATGTTCATTTTTGCACATTGCTATTTAATACCTGTTACAATGAAAGAATTCCTGTTTTAAGGCTATTTTAAGACCTCTAGAAGAATTTAAAAGTACTTCTGAGAAGGCTATATTCAGCCGTAACAGACTGGTTTATCTAGATACATGGCAGGTTTTTTTCTTAAACCGTATTGTATAAAGACACACTGCAGTTTAATAAAAAGCACTGCAGCTAATGTGCCTCGTAAATGAATACATCAGTAATGGAAGTTTATAAATGTCAGACTGGTGCATTCATAAAAATTCCTCTAAAATGCTACCCTGCATCATAACACCGTTCAGGCCTCCCGCAGGGAGGAAGCTGTAGGCTACCAGGACAAGAGGCTCTTTACACCCTTGTCCTCTCCTTGGCATGGCTTCTGCCTTAGTGACCATGGTTTTGTGCGAGTGCCTGGGAGCATGGAGACCTCAGCACACTGCCCAGAGGTCTCTGACATGAGAGCGTGGAAGGGGAGAAAGGCAGCGCGTAACAGCGTATGAGGCTGTTATGGCAACACGTGGAGGGGGAGAAAGGCAGCGCGTAACAGCGTATGAGGTTGCGGCAACACGGGGGAAGGGTTTTTAATCTATCTGAGCACCTGTGACCACTGTACCAGTGAGAAAAGTGAAGGCATCCCTGCCTTGGAGACTGCTGTTGCTCTCTCTAGCCATGTAAAAGCTGTGACATCTGCTGCAGCAGGTAACATGCGCTTTCCAGTTTCAAGTGCTAAACAGATATCCACTGCTACCGCAGAAACAAAACAGCTTTAAGAAGATACTCCAGCCTTAGGACACAGTTCAAGGGGTCTAGGACTGCCCTAGAGAAAAGGGGGTATTTTGGTGTGAGGAGTGTAAATAGATTGAACAAGATAAATCTCTCTCACCCTGTGCCCAGAAAGCTATTGGGTTCTCTCTGCCAAGTTTTAGCTGTCCTGAAAATGAGGCAAGAGGTGGGGCTCCACAGGAGATGCTGTCTACCATAGCAGCAATGACAATTCTCAAACACAGAACAGTAAAAATAGTTAAGTTCACACTAGCAACTTGGGACCTAGATGATATAGTCCCTTCTAGATTATGGGCAACATCTTTATCTCAATCTGGAAGCAGAAGGAAGGCAAGTAAGATTGATTTTTTTTTAAATTTATTTATTGATTTCATTCTTGTCACGGTTTCCACAAACACATGAAATTTTCAGCTTCAGTACCTGCAGCTCATCTTTTGGTATGGATACAAATAAGGAGCTCAGTTTATGTTGGTTGAAAGGAGAGTGAGATCAGGATTGAATTTTGAGACAGCTGGGACAGATTCAAGGTTATATTTGTAGAACATGAAATATTCAGAGCCAGCCAGTCCATGTTCTGCTGACACATTTCTGGATTGAAAGCAGAAAGCTGAACTAGAGGCTTGCACAGCCAAGAGGCTCCTACTGAAGAAGACAGTCACGTAAACTCCTATGAACTCAAACTGCTCAGTTCCAGGCTATTGCCTCATTTGCCAAGAAATAGCTTAAGAAACATAGCAGTTTTCGAGAATGTGAGATTAATTTCACTCTTTTTGTGAAAGTTATGTCGTCAGCGTATCAGACAGTATCAGTAAAACTCAATATGCAAAATCTAAACATAAAAATTCCTCAGTGTGGCAGTGGAAATCAAAGTAACATCTGCGACATCTTATTGTTGGCAAGTCATATTTGAATACAATGAAACCTGAACAAGAACAGAGCAGAAACCACCTTGCAGACTTCTTATCGCTGGTGGCAATATATAAGGGAATACAGGCCAGGACTTGGCTTTTAATTCAAACCACTATTAACCATGCCCTGGTTAACAAGGATTAATACATCCGAGGATGTATTAATTAATGCAAAATTTCCATGTTAATTTGAGTTACCACATACACTTTCAGTACACTCCTCATTCAGCAACAAAGTCTTGTATTTGATTACAACACTGGTAAAAACAGTGCAAACCCATTCTCCCACTGTGAAGGGAAAAAAAGATGTGTATCTCATTCATCAGCTGCCTTGTTACTAAATAGTAAAAATAATACTAGATACTAAAAAATAGCAGAATCCTATTTTAATTCACTACAAAATTCACCGAACATACCAATTAACTCAACCAATTACTTTCACATAGAATTGTTGATTGTTGATGAGATTGTAACAAGTTTCAGTAACGACTCACCTGGGATAGGTTTGAATAAGGACCTAAAGGGGAAAAGCTCAGTATTTCTATTGCCAACTGGCTAAGCCAAGCAGTTCCAGCAGTGTATTTTATTTCCATGGAAAGAACCAAAATCCAGTATAAAGTTGTAGCGAGGGGTAGATGAAAAGACGACTAGAAAGATGGTTCTCAACGAGGATGAATTTACTTTACAATTTAATCTAATTATCTGTTATTTTAGCCATTTCATGAGGTTTGGAGAAAAGAATTCATTGTTTGTTTCCACCACCGGCTTGCTTTCTTTTTCTTTTTTTTAATCTCCTCAGAGGATAATTAGCTCACAGCTGCGTAAGTCAGGAACATATTTTCATCATCCTTTCAAACTGCCTGTTGTGAGCTTAGGCTGCTCAGAAGCACTACAGGATTACTTGATACTAATATATGCATTTGTTCCCTACACACAGGATTAATGGGTACAAGGACAGATAAACTCTGTCCCCATTACAGAGCAATGTATTCAGTCAAGGGACAAATAGGTATGAAAATAACAGTCAAAACATATGGAAAGCAGCAAAGCACAAAACACCAGCCACTAAAGTCAAAGGTAAAACCCCCAAGGACCTATAAAGCCTCACTATGATGTAATTTCATGAACTTCTCATGAAAGGAACTACGTAAAAGGTAACTTACAGCTCAGTCACGTCTTTGGGAATTCCTTTGGGCAATATCCGCAGCCCTTTGTTGCTGCAACGTACCACCGAGTCCACACAGGTACACTGGGAAGGACAAGGAGGTGAAAGCAAGCAGCTGCTTTCATCGTTACCTGCAGAGGGAGAGAAACGGAGTATTAGGAAGTCAGCTTTACAGCCCAGAGTGATGCACTTTGAAGATAACTGCTTACAAGGACCAAGGAGGGAAATCCCTGAATCCATGGTAACCATCACAGTATTTTAAAGTAGATCCAATGCTTTGGATCAACCTGCCTTCATACAGGTTCCTCAGGCAACATGAACATCAGTTCAAAAACTGAATAGCAATATTTTTAAATAAATATTTTTTTCTAAGGAGTATCTACGTCTCTGTAATTTTGCAAATTACAGTAAAATCAGTTATGTGAATCCCAAATCCTTCCCCCACCCCCAATGTACTAGCTGAAATGGAGAACTTGACCAGAACATTGCCCTTAAATTCATCTAGACAGATGATATTCACTGTCTACTCCGCTTTTGGAAGATCTTTTTAAAATTCAGCTTTTAGATATTAATTTTTTACTTTTTAAAGTCAGCCTGGCACTTCATTTATCATCTGAATTGTAAAACCTCATTGTTTTTGACAAGGATAACCAGGCAAACAACGAACTGAACAGCATACTTCCAACTGCTGGTGATCCATCTGTGCACGCATAAAAATAGCGAGTTTCTCCAAAAATGGACTCAAATGTCCATAAACAGCAATTGAAGAACAATAGGGTTTCTGCAGAAGAAACCAACTCTTTGAAGTTAAGAACATTAAAGCATGGATTTTCCCCAAAAGCAGCAGGCTTTGCAAAACATAAGGCAAACGCATACTACAGTATCGTGATGTGTATGAAAGGAAACAGTGGCACATTCTCCAGATGACAGTGAGAGGAACCGTACAACTGTTTGTGAGTACAGGCAGCCTGAGTTGACCAGCACGGAGACACAGTACTGCAATCCAAGAGCACACAGCCAGCTACCATCATGTGCCTTCTTTTTTTTTAAACTGATGCAAGGACTAATCGAGACAGATCTGTTTCTTTCTTCTCTCTGCTGGATGTACTCATGAGCATTGAGATTAAAGAATAAGACTGGAAGTCCTGACACAAGGTAACAGAATTACCCATAAATGTATGGGTAGGGAATCATTTGTATTCAGAAGGATGGAAAAGCACGACCAGCCTACAGAACAGGGAAGATTTTTTTTCTTTTTCTCCCCAGCTGAGTTTAATGAGCTTAATGACTGGAAACAAAATTCAGTCTTTCATAAACCTGCAGAAAGAGCATGTTTCTTCAGCATATTCAATTTTCCCCTATGTTCTGTGTTTTACACCCTGCCACCATCTACCTTCCATTCACCACGGCTGTCTGAGTGACTCTATGATAGAGAAAGCTCCCAAGTGTGGAATGTCATTTTGTGAACCAGGATTTTTTTTTTTTTTCCCAAACTAAAAGCAAATTATTCTTTAATGACTAAACTTGTGTCCCTTGAGCTCTGAGCCCAAGCACCTGGGCCTGTTGCCACATTGCTGGACTAGGACAGGAATTAATTTCTACTCTAAGTAGGAAACTTCTATCACTCTTATGGTCTCTTTAGAGATATGACTAACTGCAGCTCCAGCATATCTGGTCTTAACAGGCAAACACAGCCTACAAGTCAAGTTGGCGGTGCATTCACCAGTCAAGTGACTGGTGAATAAGTTTTCTCCTTATTATTTTCTCTAAAATCTGCTTGATCAGAAGACAAAGAACTACCTGGAGAATGAAAGAAATGTCAGGATTTTTTTTTTTAAACCTATATGGACCCGGCAAAGCATTAAGCATCACTGAGTCATTTGAAATAATATCTAAGTTTTTTTATTTCCCTGTATTCACACCTCTTATTGGTGAAACTGAACAGTATCCAAAACTAAGACTTTCCAAGCAAGCACCATTCCCACTGGCTTCAGAGTGTTCACTAAGTGTATGAATAAGGAAGTGGGAGGAAGGGCCAGGATTATACTGGGATTATACATAGCAGAGCATTTGTCTATAATAAATTCATTCTTATATTTAGGTGTAGACAGTAGAAATTCAGAAACTGGAAATCAAGAATAAAAATAAACTCCTGATAGGGAACAATGATCTTCAGCTCTAGATGGCGGTCTTCCTCATCACTAAACTGTTCACCGTGCAGTATTGCTTGATAGGAAGGGAGGTCCTCACAGAGGTGCCAACATTATCATAAATGCCGAATTGAACTGGATTTTCTTACCGTCGCAGGTGAAGTCCTGAATGTCTACATCTTGGATTGGAATATCCTTTAAGAAAAAGGGTTTCAAGCAGCGTGGATTTCCACTGACAATTCTCTTCTTCCTCAACCATTTTCCCAGCCAGGCCAAATGGCAGTTACAATTAAAGGAGTTAGCCAGCAAATTACTGAAATGGAACAAGACATAATTGCATCAAACATGAACATACAGAAATACTGAAATAACTACAGAAAGATGATGGGTTCCAAGACCAAGCTCCTTCCTGCCATCTGTTTCTGCAAGATCCTCCTCTGTATTACAGATCAGGGATGTTCTATGCAGGTTTTATACTAGGACGAGGGTTGTAATTAAAATATATACACATGTGCGGACGAGGGTTGTAATTAAAATATATACACGTGCATATATATATATATATGTTTATAAACCAAAGTACTTCCTGCTACAACTATTATTTAGACATACTTACGTTACTACCAGAGCTGTATTTATAGTGGATTTCAACCCAAGCTACAGCTCACAGCCAAGTCTAAACTCACCTCACACACTGCACCCACGTATGCACGATCTTCAATGTCATTACTTCAGGTAATGCCATGGAAAAGTTTAGCACTGCTAGCCCTTAGCACAGACCTATGTGTACAGCCAAGCTGGCTTAGCACACTGTTCCTTGCCCCAGCACGCTCATGCTTTCCACTCGCCCGTGTTACGGACCATACAAACCAGTGCCGGGTGGGAGCCACTGGCAACCTGAATTTGGGTTTCCTACTGAAGTAGTAAGGATAGCACTCTGTATGTACATATATACATATATTAAGCAGCACTGTCAGCTTAAGCTACTTCTTATGAAGCTTTCTAAGGTCAGTATATCTGTAGTGAAAAGCGTCTGCTCTGCTGCCTTGTGAACTTTGTGAGGTCTGCATCAAATCTTGCTACAGCTCCCAAAATATCTTTCAAGTACAGTTGCAGCCTAGCTGCGGCACTGTGGTGTGCAGTACCCAAAGCAACAATTTGACAGCCTCCATGAGAAGGATGGATTCTTAACATAGCTTGGGTTAGCAGTGTTTAAAAAAGGAAAGCCCTATCCATCCTATTGTCAAGCCATGAAAACATAGATGTATAGCAATTTCTCAGCGGAGCATCTGCAACATAGATAGTCAGTATAGAAAAGATATTATTCATTTCTATTTCTTAATACGTTGTGATCCTTTGAATGAAAGGAGTGTAAGGTGACAGTTATTTTAAGCAACCATCTTTCTAAGCTAACTAGACTTAGTGCTGAGAATCTTGGAAAAAAACTTTTTACTGGAGTCCTGTACTGAAACGCCTATCCATAATTTGTGTGTAAGCTTTTTTATGACTGAACTTCAGATGAAGGAAAGAGGCTGATATCCCTGTAAAACAAGAAGGCTGACTATCTTATGTACAAAGACAGGGAGAATCAATAGCCTCAGTCTGAGGTTGCCTCATTGAAGAAAAATGAGCTGTCAGAGCCCCATGTATGGAAAATGAAGTATCTAAACTAATGCTGATGGAATTCTCACATCATATGTGAATATGTCCGAGAGTTATTATTTTGGTAGTACAGAAAAAAGATGATAACGAAATTTCTCTAAAACACAGCATATCTTAAAGACAAAAAAATTTAAGGCCCTAAAGAAACAGGCTCTTCAAATGCAGGTGCAGTAGCTGGAGACCTTGTAAGTCTTCACTTGCAACATACTTTTACAAACCTAAACATGCAGTCAAAATCACATTAGGTTTTCAGCCAAGCAACTCCTTAGAAAACAATAGTGCTGAAGAAAAAAACCTTTGGCACAGTTGAGGTGTGACAGCAAGAAAACAAACCCAAACCAGTTCCTAAATTATATAGGTTCTAGGCCAACATCACATACCCACAATATGATTTACAGCTGCTCTCTGCGTTGTAAAAAAGCATAGTTCAATCACTGCACTAGCCTGGAGCTCTGGGTGTGTAATTACATGTGGATCTAGCACAGACTATTGTACATTGTGTAGAAGGAGAACTGGGGGGAGGGAAAAACTCAGCATAATGTTCAATAATAAAAATAACCTACTTCATGCTGACTAGGATTCAAAGGCAAGGCTAACTTGCTGTATAAAGGTGAGAAAATGAACAGGTTACACAGGAGCTTTCAGACAGAATGTGCAGAAAAGCACTGAAGGCATTACTCTAATTCTAGTTACTTTCCTTCTGAATTGTTTTCCATTTTCTTTAATCCATAATGGGACCACATGCAGGATGCCTTGTATATTTTCCATACTGACATACTTTGGCATGAACAGAGTGTTTAAACCAAGTATTTAAACCTCCAATGCTAAGTGAACCAATGCTTCAAAGGCCATTTGTTCCACTGATGGAAGAGAGTGAGATCATATTCACAGAACAACTTCCATGACACAAATCCTTAGAATGAAATAATCCACAACTGGAAACAAACAGCAGGTGTATATAATCAGGTTTCTGGAAAAACAGCAGCTCTGAATGTAAAGAACATTTTGCACATCTAGAGAGCATCTTACTGGGACATATCAAAAACTTTCAGAAACATTCGAACGTTCAATCTACAAAATGCTCCCATTAAAAAAGTAATTATTCCTGTTCTGAAGACGAGAGGTCGCTTTGACTTAATGTGTTACTACTCACTAGCTGAGCAGCAGTAACTATGCACAAACCCTCATTTTCTTCTTGGCAAACGCAGGTTAACATATGACCTAAAATTTATTAAACCCTTGGATTAGAATTTGGATTATGCTTTTCTTAGGAACTAAGAAAGAAATAAGTTGTTACATATAAAATGAATAAATAAACAAATCTACTGTTTTGAAATTCAAATAACTCTGGGGAAAAAAAGGACAAATCTATCTTGTCACACATTACACACGTCCTCCTGCCACTTTAGCAACATCTAAATTTCGTCCTTTGCCCAACTGCAGAGCAGTGATTTTTTGCTTTAATGTAGTATGAAGTTCATACATGTGCCTACATACATGCTCGTTCCATGGCAAGGTTGTGATGCAACTTTTGGAAAAAATGTAAGATCAAGGCTCTCTATAAAGTGTCACGTGGGACAAGAGATTCCCCACTTCACCTGAAAAGCAATTGAAAGTCTGGAAGGGCCAATTATTTGCAAAAGCTTTATTCTGGAATCTGGCTATTCAAGTGGAGTTCTCAAATCACAAACAGAAATGTTGGGCAGACAAATTGTTATAAAAATTCATAATCAGAGTTTCTACACGTAAGATAGTGATTTAACCACTCAAACAGAAACAAAGCAATTGAGCTTTTAGCAAAGATGTCGTATTAGCATAAAATTCATAAGTGTTTACTCAAGGACATAGACATATTTTTAAAATCAAGGGGGGACAGAAGTCTTGAGGAATGAAATATGCATATTCTACTACAAGTGTCTCTTAAAAATTGCAAAGCCATAGAATATTAACTATTTAAATGGATTCTAGTGACCTGTTAGAAAAACATGCTGAAACGCATCTGGATATTGTCAAAATTAGGTTGAAAATATATCCTGGAATTCAGGTTAAGTTTATACTAGAATAGTCAGATGTTTAATTCATGGAAAACCAGTTCTGCTTGCAAACATGCCCACTTGACTGTGTAAGGACTGAAAGACATGACCGAACTCTCTGTATGAAGAAGTGCAAGCACACTTCAAATTAGGATGCTACAGTACCTAGTTAAACTAGTAATAAATAATAAGAACTGCTATTTTTTTACCAGTAACCTACAAAATAGATGTTCGTCCTCTACTGAAAACCATTAGTCAGGGCATTATTTTCAGAGCTGTTTGTGTTTTGATAATATCAATGAGGCTGACTCATAAAGAGTAATAACAAAAGGAGCAATATTTTTTAGTGCTGTAAATATGCCATGATAAAAATGGAAATGTTAAACTTTGTATGAATTTCTGGCTCACATTAATAGATGTAAAAATAAGTCATTACAATACCCGATTAACTCACAAAGTGTGGGTTGAACAGGAAAAGCAGTCATTCTATCTATCTTCAGTAGTATTGTCATGTAATATATCCACCTACAACGGAGTACTGCTAGGAAATGAACACATCTGAATTTTGCATTTATATGTGAAATATCACTATGGCCTTAAACCAATGTCTAAAGAAGTCAAAAGCACACCTTCTCCTGTCTGTGGATCAAGCACAGAGTGAAAATGTGTCAAAGAACAAAATTTTTCATCAAGACACAGTTAGGAACCTGCCAGACCCACATGACTATAAGTCAGTGCCAAAGCAATGCATTCTAATTAGCAGCAGCTTTAATTGCTATTGCTACAAATTGTAATCATCTTTATCCACAGCTGAAAAAAGAAGAAAAACAGGCTATCTTCTAACAAAACATGACAAAGATGCTGCTATGCAAACAAGGTAGGGACTTTATAGACTGATTCAGACAGTCACAGCTATTAAGGGATCCGCAGAAGGAAGAACAGAGACAATTGCGCGAGAAGCAGGCAGGCATTGTTTGCAGCACAGTGAGAACAAGCTTTCAGCAAGTACCACTCGCTTTGACCTGTGACTTGAAAACAGTCAATAAAAATAATCTGGTTGTGTTTCTCTCTTTGTCCATCAATTTCAAGGAGGCTTTTGGGGACTACAGAAAGTAAATGGAAGAAAAGTCTGGGTTCTTTATGCTGCATGGAGATAATGCCAGAATGATAACTGATTTGCTGGTGAAAAGTTGTAACAACAAAATGAAAGTGTGAGCAACAAAATAGCTGAGATTCAACACTTCTTTCTTCCCCCAAACATGATGGAGAATACTTTCAAAACCTGAAATGCAATAGCACTAATAGTTTATTTTGACTGGACAATTAGGATGTATTTTCAGGGCAGTGTGAAGGGAATTAAGCAGACAACTTCCATTAACAGCAACATCAGGGTCCCCATTCACAGCTGGAAACAAAGAGCAGACTTTCTTTCCATATTTATCAGTCTGTACTTTATTAAAATGGACACACTACAAAAAGCATGTAAAGATATTTAAGAAGCAAGGGAAATACTTCAAAAAAGGACTGAGAAATATAAGAGAATTATCACAAAAGCTTAGGCTGGGATTTTCAAATTCACATTCAGTAGGACTGGAGTATTTTGTCCTCTTAGGCTCTTCTGAAAATCTAAGCATTAGCTAGTAGATTTCTTCTGATATTTAACTGATTTAACTGAAATCCAAGAAAGCTGTTCTTACAAAATTAGACTCTACTAAAACTAAAGCAGCTTCAGGGAGCTAAGGTGTATGATAAGCTATGCACTTCTGAATCTGCAGAGATTGTTTTACATGAACTTCTGCTGTGCACTGCACTAGGCTGTGACACGGCAAAACACGCAGTCATCCTGCCTGAGGCTGGCAACCTCAAAGTTTTTTCAGCCACTCCAGCTGAAGCAATTCAAATGTTTTTCTAAATCACATCTTGAATCCTCCAAACCTGCGATTTCAGTAGGATGGGGTTTTCTTTCCCTAAATGAAGTTTTCCATATATGAACAATAAGTAGTTTGATTTTGAAACTCAAACATTGTCTTCTTAAAAGGAAAGCACTGAATAACAGCATCGTGACATGTTCATACCGTAAAAAGATAACTTACATTGTAGACAAAGAGACTAATGTGCTGAAGGCTCCAGGGGTGATAGTGCTGATGTGATTGTCATACAGGGAAAGAAGCCTCACTGAGCTCAGTCCAGCAAAGGTGTCATTGTTTATACAGCTGATAGAGTTGCTCCTCAGCATCCTGCAAGGATTAAAACAGGGAATTAGGAACTACTGGGAGGGGGTATAATTTCAGGATAGGAGGTCCTTTATCTAGGGCATCAACAGATGCTTTGGCAAGCACTGTACTCTATCGATTGCTGAAGTACAACACAGCTAACGGAGGGCTAAATTCATGTAAACATTGTCTCATGAATTTAAAACGCATTTCTTCCACACACTGTTAGAGGCTGATGGGAGCTCCACATCTGAAAGTAGTATACAGTTACAATTATGACTAGTGGCAAACTTGAAATAAACAATTAAGTCTTAATTTAGTAAATATCTGAGAGTAAGTGAAGGTGTATTTCAGAGATCAATTGAGAAAGACTGCCAGAAAGGTGTGACAATAACAATACTAGCTGCATTACTTCTACTCCTATCATGGATGGTTTTTGTAATCCACACTGCAAAAGTATGGAAGGAAACAGCATCCTCAGCAGAAATGAAGGAATAGCTTAGGAAAGATTTCCAGACCTAACAGAAGCTCTGAAATGTCGTTATAATCATTAATTGACAAGACAGAAAGCAGTAACCATCCTATAAAATGGTCTTTGCTCAGTGCTTGTACCAGATGAATCAGTGCTGTGTTTTGGAAGATACATCTCTCTGAGTTGTTATGGTAACAATGAACTCGATGATAAAGCCTAATTAATCTAAAAGACTGTAGTATCTTGTTTCACTCCATAGCAAAAAAAGCTCATGTGTACTTGTTACACTGCATACCAGTCACCATCTGGGTCTGTAAACATCACTACACAGTTGTGATATTCCTACTTAGGTGAAAAATTATTCAGTAATTAAAGCATAATACCAAAAATCCAGAAAATATATGCAGCTCATGCTGCTGTTCCAGTGAATTGATCCTCCAAATTGAGGAGGGTTAATTCCTCGGTACCAAATTCATGCAGTGAACAATGAAAATTCAGACTCCCTTAGAAGTCTGGATTTAAATCTCAGATTGGTATCCGCCAGTTGGACATTCAGATACTACATCAATGGATACTTGAAAAACACCAAAGAGAGATTAGATATGGCTGGAAAGAAATTCACAGTGTAATCACAAATACTCAGTGTTTAAGACCTGGACATTACATTGCTTTTGCATTACTGTTCTCTATGCGCAGTTACCATCGCAGCCACTACGGTCGCAATAGTTTTGGTACTGCAACTGGGGTGAAACGATGTCAGAAAAGAGTCACAGGGCACAGAGACACACACCTTACACGTGGAGTACTAAGCTGCCTGGAAGCCAGGTTGCAACTGCAAGATAGGACGACCGAATTTGGATGCCAATACATCTTGCACAGTGATTTATTACATTTCAGGAAACATACAGTCTTTTAAAAACTGGACCATGACCCTGTCCAGCGTGGCTTCTTTGTAAAAGACCACAATTTTAATGCTCAAAGAAAGTCAATTAATGGATAGAAATATATGTCCCTCAAGCCAAAACCTTTGGTTTCGTATCATGGTTCAGCATGCACTGTGTGCCCTTTTTGAAGAAAAACTTATACTTACAGATCCTCATATCATGCTGTGTATATTTAGACTGCTTTATCAGCTGGGGGAAATGTAGGTCAGGTCAGCAGGATAGCTTGAATGTTAAGCATCTTTTTATTAAAGAATGCTGAATTTTGTTTAGGAGGACTGCCACAGGCTGCTTTACAGTATAAAAATTAATTTAGTATCTATGGACAGTATTTTCAAATCCCTTAGTAGAGTGCATACATTAAGGAACAGATGGCTGTAACCACAGAAAAATGTTAAAGGAACAGCAAAAGAAAAGTTCCCTATTCATCATTACAGGCCAAAGTCCTTGAAGTGAAACTTGGATTTCTTTTTACACTTGAGTAAGGACTGAAATAATTGTGCCATGGTACTTTGCAACATAAGAAGTATTTGCTGCTAATGAATAAATTGCAGATTTTGAATTGCATTTTGATTCCTAGAGTCTATTTACTGACAGCATCCACCTAGTCAAGTGCTTTCTTTCTACAGCAGGGAAGACTATGCAAGAGAGGTATTTTTCACATACAGATCACACACATCGTCTGGCATGAGTCTTTGCTGTCATCAGAAGCCTAGTCCCTGACTGCTTCTCAGGATGGTGGATGGGGTGGATTAGACACCATCTTGAAATCTTGTCTGTGTTTCTTCTTCCAATATAACTTTTAACATGAAAATAAATTAGTGTTAGGTACTATGAGTTTACGTCTAAGCATTAGTTCTCAGAAATAAATTACAAAGGTTGTCTAAGCACAAAAGTAATGCCAAACTGATTTCCTATGCATTTGTGCTCTATGTCTCCTTCACACTCTCCCCAACCACAACCACATTAATAATATACCCACACATAATTTTTATGGTAGTTGGTATGGGCAAGAAAGAGCATGCAGTGGCTAGTCCAAAGCCCTGCCTGTGCTCGTGGGCTACTACACCTGATGCAGAGTGAGCAGCCAGCTACCTTCTGGCAGCAGGACCTGTAACGGTTTGGTTATGCCTGCCTTAAAGTTGCTTAGCTATACCTGTTTTGGTGGCAGCAATAACTTGTGTCTTTCTGCTCTCCCAAGCAAGCTACTGATTTCATATAGTTTGTAGGATATTAAAAATCTTTTAGGCTCCTAGCCTCCTCTGAGGTTTGGTTTAAGCAGACCAACAATTCCAGTTTGGGTGGAGACAGAGTGGGAGGATGGACTAATAGATAGCAAACACGTTCCTATATGTCTTGTTTCCATAGGAAATAACAAAATAATAAAAGTATTAAATGATTAAAAGTGCCCAAATTTGACCCATGAGAGGTTCACCGTCACGTTACTCCTGAAATTCTTGAAAAACTGATAAATCTCAAACCTACCCTGGACTAGAAATATATTGAAGACTTCATGACAGTGATACAAGACCCTGCCTTAGAGCTTGTTGTCTAGTAACAGATATTTTAGCAGGCATTGCTGAACTTGAGCACTCCCACTCGACTTACACAGGAACAGAGAAAGACAAGTCTTTGCACTTACAATGTCTTTAGCCCTGTGAGGCCTCTAAACATTCGTCCATGCACTGATTCCAGTTGATTCTCTGTCAGAATCAGTTCCTGCACTCCTGAAGCTCCATCAAATGTGCCTTCTCGGATCTCCTTGATCTTATTGTTGCTTAGATTTCTGGAAGGACACAATCAGTCACAATAAGATAATTATTAGCGTTCTATTCCAAACGTGTCATCATGCTCAAAGGAGGAAGATAGGAAGAATATGTGCTTTTTAGTGGTTATCTAGAGAGACATTCATTCAAGTTCAAACGTATACCTACTGTACTTACAAATAGCTCCCCTTCACTCATGAAAACCACAATTATATCAGGTATATCAAGAGTATTTAAATTAATGGAATTACCAGCTCTTACACCTCATGTCATTCTTGCTTACAAGGGTCTCAGGGATACAGTAAGTGGGGGTTTCTAACATCTGATTAATGTCCATGAAGTTATGGACCGTGCTAGGGACTGGGTGCTCATCTGGCAAGAATCAGTTAATGTTACTACCATTGAAATAGGTACCACACATTGAAATATGGACCGCTTTGATTTAGTGTACCAGGACCTCTACCCTTTTTAAACTCAGCGCTGGAGTAACATACAAAACTGTGCGACTGTGTGTATCTGATACAAAATTTAATATGTGCACTCATGAACTCCCAGGCACTTAAATTTAACACCACCACTCCAAATGAAATGAGTATCACTTAATTCTCAATTCACAGCTACTGCAATATACAGCATTATTTTCTAAATATTTACTCTGCCTATACAGTCTCAAGATGTTTGCTTATAGATCAACATTGGAAAACTTCAATCTACAAAGTCAAATAAAGTTCTGATGAAATGCAAAATTAATCTTTTGAATATTTCATATTTGTGAAAACCCCAGTGAGTAGAAAACTTCTGAATGATAAAATGCCATTGGAGATGCATAAAAATAAGTGGCATTTAATTATTTAAAGCATTTATATAAAAGGCCTTAAGCACATTATAACCTTGGGCCTCAGTACTTCAAGTATCTCCTATGATGCCCTGTATAGATTATGATGAATAATTCTATTTGTTTAGGTTTATGACAGGAAACACTATTCTTTGTTTTACTGCCTACAACAAAAAAGAGAAAGTAAAAGATATGCTCTTGCTCTCAAGAAGATGCCAAATTCCAACACTATTACTCATACTGAATAGCACGTTATTCCAGAAATGATCCCAGTACACACGCAGCATGAGTAATAGTTTCAAAATCCAATTCCAGGTGATATAAAACAAATGACAAGGTATCAGATTAACACCTGGGATACTCTGCTCAGAAGAACAGGCAATCTTGTTGGGATAAAAGTTGACAGAAGACATGGCAACAGGACAGCCTGGCCTCAGATAGAAATAATGTGGGTCTTGGTCTTTGCAGAAGTCATCACTTAATAAAAAAAAAAAAAAAGGTTGAGTCTTGGAGATATGTTTCATGTGGGAAACTTGAGTATGCTGGTTTATGTCTGCTGAACAACTGTCAGATAGTGGGCCCTACAGCATGTGGCCCATCACCTCTTGTGCATTCTGTGATCAGAAAGAATAGGAGTATGCCAGCAATCAGCCAAAAATAACATAAAAACATGTAGAAATACTTACATGCAGATTTTGCTTTCCAGAAGTTTAGTACTTTGTGCTAACACTCACATGAAGAGTTTATGTTCAGTGTCAAAGCAAGTCAAGGAAGGATATTCTGACATATGCATTTAATTTTGGGGCTCAGCTATTTCTCTAGTGGAAATATTTATAGCTCAGCATCTCTTTTGAATGCTGGCATAAATAATTGCTCCCAATGATCCTTCTCCTGGTAAAGATCATGCCATGATGCATATTTGCACAAAAATAAATGAATAAATAAGTAAATGTTTGCAGTGGGAAGGGAGGGTGATTTACTATAATACACAAAGACTTTGACTTTCAATTCACAGATTGCAAACTGACCTATACTTGTAGTTACAAAGTTTTATTAGTTAGTTTTTGCTATCTAAAAGATATTTAGTCACGTATATTTAAAAATGGGTGCAATTTTAATGGGTGATTAGATACTCAAGGCAAAAAAGAGCAAATATTGGAGAAAAAGGCTGTCCATAATTTGCAAAGGAATTGGCACCTTTATACAATCCACACCATCTGAATTTTTCTTGCTGTCAAAGAACTTCTGTAGATAGGGAACTTCACTCATTTGAGTTAATAATGCCTGATCATTTCAACAACAAAAAATTATCCAAAAATATGCTAGCAGTTTCAGAAGGCGGCAGTTATATATACCTTTCCCATGCAAAAGATTTGAAAATCCAAAATTAAATGCTATGGTCAAATCAAAGTTGCAAGGCACAGAAAAGACAAGCTTTACAATAATAAATACGTAAAGATGACACTGCCCTGCAATCCCACTTGGAGTATTGTCAAAGCAGATGTTCTGCCAACCTGGATTTCTCCATTTGTCTTCCTGAATTAAAGCTTCCCATACCATAAGGCAACAAAAAAAAAAATATGGTAGATGACAGCACTTATTCACTCAAAAAAGAAAAAAGTATTCTCCTTAAAGTCTGACCTACTAGAACGATAAACATGAGAAATTACATACTTTTCAGTCTAGAATTACCAGCAAACATAATCAGCTGATACAAACCTTGAAAAATTAAAGCAGTGAAACTTTTGCCTGCTCTGCAACTCAGAGAGCCCTACTCTGTCCTTCCCAGCACTAAAAGAATCCTTCATATATGATCATAGCACTTGACAAGGAATTTTTTTTTTTATCAGAAAAAAACTTCTGACAGACTTTACAGCAAACTCCCATTATAGAAACCCCCCTCCTCTTGCAATGCTAAGCTTCTATAAGGAATTTTTCTTCAATACTGGAAGACAGTGGAAAAGAAAATGTCTTGAGTATTTCCCAAGATACCTATACCCTCTGGCAGGACCCATATGGGAACCTGTAGTCAACCTGGTCACTCAAGAAAGGTTATTGTTTCCGTAAGGACTCCCTGATTTACCCTGGTGATAACATTTAATCCTATATCCAGACTTTTATTTTGGGCGAGAGGTCAAAAGATTTTTTCAGAAAGCCTGGGTTTACTTTATATGGGGCTGTGAATAGGAAATGAACAGATCTAAGAAGTTATCAAGGTGACATTGTTCACACAGCTCACTTTTCAGTCAGATTTTATTTACTTTATGGCTAAAGTTTATAATAATATTATTTCTGTCGATCTTATAACCAACACAGAACAAGCTGGATTCTATTCAGAGTTAACAGAACCATTCATCCTGCTGTACCTGCTGGGTCAATTTTAACATTCCAGCATGCTGTTCATCGCTGCGTTACCGACAGACCTTCCCGCAAGAACAACCACCAGAGCGCAGTCCAACTGCAAAGGCTTTGCTTGGTCTCACCTTGAACCTTGTACCTTTATCATACAAACAACCTGTTGTGAGGGGGGGGTTTCCCTAGAATATTTCTGTCTGTTGATGATGTGTTTGGAATTTTTAAGTATATGTTAAGAGGAAAACCCCAATACTGTTGCATTCTTCTGGAAGAAAGATGTTTGCTGACATGTTACAGCTTTTACCAACAGTCTGGCTGGCTTTTACAGAGCAAGTTGTTCTCAGAAGCAGGATGGCACTGAAAGTCTTAAATACTACAGACAGACAGTGAAGTATGCCCAGTGACACTCCTACATTCATTCAGCAGAGCAGACTGATGGCCTCGCTGGTAAAAAAGGGAGGCACATGATGAGCCCAAATGCCATGTACCACAACACTCTACAATATCATTTCCAGAAAATAAAGTCCGTTGCTGTATAACAAGTGACAGATGACTGCAACCTCAATTGCCATGGCAAAATTTATGCTTAGGGGAAAGAACAGCAGGTAACAGCTGTTTCCAAGGACACGAACTACTTTTACCTCCCCAAGAAACTTGAGATTCTGTTTTTTCAACTGACTTCTAGTCTGCAAACTTTATCATGATTCAGTTTTATTTTGCATGTAAAATGTGTTAAATCCTGGGCTGACACTCCATACAATTCAGCGTAGGAGAAATATTTACAGACAAATTAAGCCTCCAAAAGCAATTTATACTAGAGGCGGGGTTGGCAGTACCAGCTATTGCCAAGACAGCCTGACACTTCCTGTTATAAGACCATATTCTACGTTCACTTTGTAACTTTGGCAAGATTTAACAGAATGAACTGTCAGATGTCCCTTTCAGGTTTTGAGGTAAATATTTTTTATTGTTCTTGTTCTCCAAGAAAAGAGGTCAGTCCCCTTTATCCCCAGCAGTGCATGAAGTATGGCAGTTCACCTTTTTATTTTGAATGTGAGCTCATTGCCATTTTTTTCTCTGCAGAAACAGCTGCTGGGACCTCAGTGGGAACGGCCAGTCCCACTGATTTCCCGTACGCAACAGGGAGTGGGCAGGCTCTGGAGCTGACATCTAGGAGCTGCAGCCTCTCCCTGTGGGACAGCATCCCATTTCAGCAAGCAAGTGTATCTCCTTGCTCCCACTGAGTTAGGCACCCAGGGGGGTTTGGAGCTTGAACCTGTCTGCCATGGCCAGAAGACCCCTCCAGGCTCCCACTGCCATGGGAGTCCCCAAGCACTGGCGGGTTTTTCCACTGATTAACAACTTGAGGTAGTCCCAGGGAGTCGTGGGGTCTCCAGTGGTAGATTCATGCTTAATTTGGTAGTTGCTGCGAGCAAAGAACTGCTCCCTTCCACAAAAGTCAAAACCTTACCTCTGTGAATGGTAGTGTTGCCCCTCACCCCTGCCTGATGCAAGATCTTGCTGTGTTGAGTGAGAAGATCTCCCACTGGCAAGATACTCCTCTGTGAAAGGCAGAAGCTTCCAGATCCCAGGGCTGGAGGACAGCAGGTCCCAGAGCCTTTCTATCTCACAGGGGTAGGATACCCCCAAAAACCCAAGTCGTGGAGCCGCTCCCACTCCTATGGAGCTCAGAAACGCACCTTTGTATTTCTCCTGCACTTCGAGCAGATTCAAATTGCTCTTTTCTAACCACCCTGCAAAAGACTAGCAACACAGTTCTTGGAGCCTGGAAGTCACTGCAATGTGACTTTAGCTTTCAGAGACAAGTCATACCTTTACACTTGCCAGATCAGGTGAGGTAATACTGTAAGAACACAATGAAAGCAACACAGAGTTCAAGACATTTTGCAAAACCCACTGGAGAACCCAGTAAATTACTTCTGAATCGGGTTACATCTGTCTACAGGAATTTTTATTCTACTGTAAAGAGCATTAAACGTAAAGATGGATTAAAATTTAGGTTATGAAAATAGCATTATGTATACGGGATTTTGCAGCTAATTATTGAAGTTGATAGTTTTTTTTTAAAAAAGGCATATGCAGACACGTTAACCTTTTAAAAACCAGCAGGGTAATCTTAGCAATTTAATTCCTAAACAAAATGTGGCATAACTTTGCATTATGGATCTGTGACCTTTCCATTTCTATATCAAGAATTCAATTTTGTTTTGCATTAAAATTTATTAAATCTTGGGCTGACACATCATACAATAAGATTCAGCTTAGGAGGAATATTTACAGACAAATTACACCCCAAAAGCTAATTATATATTAGAGGTGGGATTGGCAGTACCACCTATTGCAAAGGTGGTCTGACACTTCCCATTTTTTTTATGTTTACTTTATAACATTGGCAAGATTTAACAGAATGAACTGTCAGATGTCATTTTCATGTTTAGAGGTAGACACTTTTTAGTTTTATTTTTCTTTTTTTAAACAAAAGAAGGAAGTTCACCTATTCCAGGAAATAAAGCTAACCAAAATACCATTTTTCTCATATCTCAAAACTCTGATTTTGTGAAAAGCCCAAAACACTCAAATAAATTCTGATTTCAGATTTGCTAATTGATAACTACCATGTAGGTGTTTTATTCAAAGGATACATCTTCCCTGTGAAAATGTATTAGGATTTGGCTGAATCCTTAGTCTCCAACAAAGAGATTTAAGATTCCTGCCACAATCCAAGGAGACTGCAAGACATATTTTTTTGAAAATTTGAATTTTAGGAGCTAATTTTCCAGAGGTTTTTTCACTTCAGATTCTTCTTCAGATGACATCTTCTCATGTCTCTCAAGACCAGTGCAGGACACAGAGCTACAGACTGTGCAAAGTTTGGGACTGGGCACATTTCTCTGTCCAAGTACCTACTCTACCAATTCCAGGCAGTATTAAGAAGTAATGTCCTTGGCTGGATAGAGAGGGGGCCCCAGAGAGATCTGTGAAGGCTATAAAAACAGTTCAAGGCAATGCAGCCGAGTAACTGTGTGTGAGGGCTAGGGAAGGGAGCCTGAGTGAGAAGAGTAGGAGTTTTGTCAGTGGCTAGAGAGAGGTAGAGAGAAGATGGACAGGACACTGGCCTTACGCTGAGGCAAAACACGGTGAGAATAGAAACCGCACTGAATCAGGAGATGAGGAACCTAGCAAGGGATTGGGACAAGAGTCCAACTGAAAATTATTATGTGAATATATAATTAAAGACTATTTTCACGTATACACACTGGAGCATCCCTAATATGTCAATGCCAAATCTATGAGTACTGCCCTTTGGAATCTTACTAGAAAACCCAAGGGACTGCAATACGCAGCACCACACATACAGACATGGACAACTGACGGAGCTTGAGTGACAACAGAACAAATGTGAGTGTACACTTAGAATGCAAGTAAAATCTGAATCCTCCTTAAAGTCCAATTTACAGACCACCTCACAGTGTTTATGTTATAAACCAAAGCTACACTTAAGCTTAATGTAAGAGGAGGAGGCACCAAGATGAAACACCCATCAAGAGGAAGGAAGAACTAATTCCTCTATCTCTGGAATTATGCTGGAGCTTTACTAGTCAATGTGGAACTGATGTACTCTTGAAGTAGTTACTTTGCAAATTTCCTTGACACAGACCTGCAACTAGTCTTAAACCGAAGTGAAGGACAATCAGAGGGCAAACATTCAAATGCCCATTCAGATATTCTGGTACCTGATATTAAGATTCATTTCAGATGAAGGAGAATTACAGAGATTAAATAAAGAAAAAAAGGTGATTTAGGCTAATGGCCTGCTGCTGCAAAGCTCTGAACTGTTTTCTTAAGCCTAGGAAGCAATGCAATTTCCAGACAGATTCCTCCACCTGCTGTTTTCCTTTAACAGACTTTAACTTGAACAGACAAGGAATATGATGAGACAGAGTCAACATTACCAATCAAATAACAGTAAAAATTCTTGTCCCTTATACACACTGAAAAATGGGGAATTGATCAATATTCTTCCTCCTTAATTTAATAGCAGCAGTAAGGCTTAATGAAGAGCACATGCATCACATTCCTGCCACACACACAGAGCTGCTGCATTAGGACCATTAGCAGCGGCAATCCCATCCACTGGTATTTCCTTACATTCCCCTTCTTGCATGACGGAAAGAGGCCTATTAGCAGCAGAAGAATACTTAGTAAAGGCCAAATAATAACATAGAAGGAAAGGGTTGTTTGTTTGCTTGTTTGTTTTTTTTCTGGTAACCCCTTCCCTTCACAAAACGGAACTAGAATTAGGAAAAAGAAGTCTAATCTGGCTTTTTAAGGATAGAGCTACTGAGTAAGGTTATGGTTGAAATGTTGCTCTGCTTATATGAAAAAACACCCTTTTCAGAAAATCCCTTTATTCCAATTGAGATACTTCTTTACAACATCAGATAGAACACAAGAAATTAGCTCAACTACAAAGATTACCTAAAGAGTGTCTGCTTGGAGGCTACCACTAAAAAAACCCATATAAGACACACTTTTTATGAGGTGTAGGGCACAACTACTTTTTGCCATCTGTTTGAACTGCAATGGTACACCTCAGTTCTCAATGCCTGCCAAGAACAGAGCAGAAAGATTTTTTGTTTCACAGGAAACAAACCCTTAAAAAAACCCTCATAACTGCTTCATGCTGCATTTATGCATAACAATACAGCCCTGTCGAGGCATCCCTCCCTCCTCAGTGATTGATGGGAACAGGAAGGACAGCACCATAACTTGCCTACGGTATGTTTTAAATAAAATGAAAGAAATTATTCCAGCTATCACACCTCTCCAACTTTCAAAACATAAATCCTGAAGGTTTGATGAGGACAGATGCTTTCCTATTTGTGTATACTTTTATATACCATGCATTTTTAATTCCCATTTACTACCTACTTGCACAGACAACAGAGCACTTCAACGTCAACAACTTTTTCTAAGTGCACTGTAGCTACAACTTATGGATCATTCTTAAAATACTAGGCTAATGTATATGATTAATTCCCCAAGTCTGGTGGCCTCTACTTGCACAAACACAACTCCCACTCCCAAACCTGCACTGCTGCATCTGAAACTCTTGCAGAAATAAAACTGACATAAGAACCCCACCACAGTTGTCTCCAAAGCCACTGAGATCTTACATGGATTCAAATGGCTAGGAAGCTCCAGATGGCAGAAAACACGTGAAATGAATGCAGAACAGAAAGCCTGGTTGGTTGGTTTCCCTAAATTACCTTGACTCTAGCAATAAAATCTTACTACAAGTAAACAGTTAGATGAGACATTAACAATGGCACCATAGGTTAAAAATTTTAAATAACTTCAGAAAGATCCATTTAGAGACTATCAGGAGGTTTCTAACATATTATCCTCTTTCCAAAACACAGCTCTTATTAAATATATACATTGTACAATGCCAGGACTCAGACTGTTAACAGATTTATTTAGATATATTTGAATGACTGATCTCTAAATTAGCTAATTGATTCTCCTCCTTAAAATAATAATGATCAAAAGAAGCTGCCTTGTAACCTATATCTTGTAATATCATTTTCCTTTGGCTATTTGAAACAATCACAATAGTTGGAGTCATGCAATACATTCAAAAGACAAAACCCAAATGCTAAACTTTGTAGCCATTTCTAACAATAAGCATCTGAATAAATTCTGGGACAGAATTCCCTTCAGTGTCCATGAGTTGAAGACTTTAAGAAATATAGCCTAAAGAAATACTGAAATGTTAGCCTAGGGATCTTCACCTCTCACTGTGGTTTAACTGGGCCTGTCCATCTTTCAGGCAACTCATTCAGTTTCCTTAAATTCTCATTAAAAAAGCAATTTCTGCTAGTGCAGTACTAAATTATAAAAAAATTATCCCTTCCTCCTTCCTTATAATCCAAGGCAGCATGTATTCTAACAAGCAAGTGACTCAAACTTACATTTTTCTGAGGTTGGGCAATTTCTTGAAGAGTCCGATAGCTTCCAAAACAGAAATATCATTGTCATTCAAACGCCTGATAGGAACAAACAAAAAGACATTTAATACTTCACAGATGTCTGTAGGTATATTTCTGTGACATACAGAGCTGCCACACAGAGAACTATGACCTTTGCTAAGCAAGACACTATCTGCCATCTCTCTCAGACTCCTAGAGTGAAGAGTTTAGCTTTGAAGGAAAGGGAACATGGAAGACTATCTATAGTAAAAGCTTACAATGCCTTTAAGAGTGTAATGCCAAAGGACAGTGTCAGAATGCCTTCTTCCTCCAATGCACAGGATAAGGGACTATTAACCTTAACCATTAAAAAGCCTTGTTCGCGTGACTAAACCTCCCTCACGCATTCTGCTACAAAAGACATGCAATCGGAGATGTGGTCCCTGTAAACAGAAGGGATCTGCTTTCAGGTCCTTTCCTATCAAAGTCTACTGGTCTTCAAAATTAATGCAAAGGCCACTGTCTTAGCAGGTTTGGGATGCAAAATTCTTTCTCTGATTACATGTAGCTCCATTTTTCTACATAGAGACTTTGCTGTGTTTCTGGATGTGTCTCTCACATTTTTTTATCTTAACTTCAGATCAACAATTTTTATGGGGTTTTAAATAGAATACTTTAAGTACAATAAATAGAATACTATCACAAAAAGAGAATTGTGTTTGAAGGGGCTATTGATATAACAAAAGAACAAGATTCTTAAGTTACTAAGTAATAAACATGTTTTCTCACACTCTATTTAACAGTATATTATGTTTATAATTCCTAAGAATCTCTAAAAGCAAATACATTTCATAAAATCACTTATAGCTTAACAACACATTAGTTTTAGCGAGAGCCGTTTCACCCAAGTAGCAGGCACTGCTGAAATGGAATGAGTTCCCGATCACAGATTTAACTCAAAAGGGTTAATCCATTTCTTAAATAAAAATGACCAGATGCAAAGACAAATGACTCAAAGGTAGAATGAAAAGGAACCAAACAGCTTGGGCCACATAACAGGTCAACACTTCAAGACAACACACACAGGCAGCTGATGCACAGGGCCATGGCTCCTTTCTCATCCCCACAGTTGCCATGAATGATAAGGAAATAAGAGAGTTGTGGTTCTCCTTTTAAATAAAATTAACTTCCCCTTTTTCACACAGGGATTTAAAGTAGAAGGTGCCTTGAATTGGTCTGAGTCCTTTTTACAGCCTTTAAAAACTAGGAAAACCAACACGCCCTGCTGAGCACATCTTGGAGAGCCAGCACTTACAGATCAGTAGTATATTCAGGAAGGTGACTGGGTAATCGGGTGAGTTTTTGGTTAGAGCAGTCTACAATTGTTCCCTCGCAGCGACACTTCTCAGGACAGACAAGGTCCATGAAACACTTCCCGGTGAATTTACTTCTGTAATCCTCTGACCCTGCAATAAAAGGAAAATATATTCCAGCAAACAGCTCCTGATAACTGTAGCAATCAGAGATTTTATGGAATCTATTCTCAACACCGCCTCCTGTCAGCTCCCAGCTCCTGCACACAATTTTAATACTTGCCAAAGATTTTTGTTCAGCGCTTTTTCAAATCACTCCCAAGACTAGCCTCTGTTATTTCACTCTTCCCTTGACAGATTAATTCCTTGTCTAACAAGCCTACCTGTTAAGGTATTTTTTGAAACACCTCTAATTAGCTGTTGGAGTCGGCTTCAAAGGAGCTCCAGCAGTCACTTTTTCCCATTTGGAACTTAGTCCAGCAACAAGGAAAAGGGATCTCATGAAAGCAGGAGCTATCTTGGTGCATTCAAATGACAAAGGATTTTTAAAGACGTCATTAAAAAGCCCAAAATTTTCAGACCTCAGCTATTAGAGTTATTTTTGAGAGCAATCTTTTATGAGAGAACCTTGTCAATTTTCCAACAATTAGATACCTTTATTAACTATGTTAAACAAACAGCAGAGGAAAGTAATAGCAGTTTAAATCATTTTCATTTTAATTAAGGAACGGGTAGACCATACTTAGTGAGAAGCACTCCCTAATGTACCATAATACCATGATTGCCAGACCTCTTTGACTAGGTTTTTGACCCATTCTAATGAAATGCTTTTCCAATTAGGCTCAGTGAACTAATCTGTCCTTTTCAGGTTTGGTTTTTCTCTTTTAATAACAGCAGGTTGGAAACTTGATCTCTGTGCTTCAAGGAACCAGGAGTATTAATAAATGTGTATGTAAGCAAAGTGTTGCCAAGACCCTGCCATGCAATACCTGCCCACTCACTTCATATTTCATAATGGAAGCACCAGAATTGTCTTAGGAACCTTGTGTAATGCCCAGTGATCATAACCACCAAGAAGTATTTTTTCTTTTCCAGCGTTTTAAAAGTCAATTGCAAGGCTTTCTCAGGAACGATCTGAGCAAGTTCAGTTTTTAAGAACCTGAAAACATCAATAAAAAATTAAACCTGAGCTGAAATTTGTTTTTAGAGACTTGATGACATTCTTCACCTGCTTCCCCTTCCCAGACTGATAAATACACCACTGCTCATTTTATGACCGCATATTATTTTCTGTAAGAAAAAAGAAGTCACCTAAACCCACTATTATTTTAATTTATGTTACACATTACCTCCACAGGGCGATGCAGTGAAAGCAAGCAATTCTGCAGGCAATCTAACATTTTGATTCCACAGACACACTTCAGTTTAGTTTTGTAATTCCGAACTAGATTATGAGAAACATCACATACAGCTTTGTACCTTACCACTTCTGTGGTGCTAAATACTTTGCAGGTTAACATGCTTATTGTAAATTACACATCTCAAAAGTGAGACTTGGCTACTGTTTTTTAGCTTGACAGCACAGCACTTAAAATATTAGGACCACTGGGCATTTTAAAGTATTATAAAAATACACTCTAAGCCTTTCCCCACACCACCATCATTTAAACTCTTACCCTTTCAAAAAACCCCATCTGATTTCCAGTCCTAAAAATTCCAGGCTTGGTAGTCAGGCTAAAATGTCAAGTGATGAGCGTATTATGGCTTGATTACAAGAACATACAGCTATTCTTTCTTAGGTCTATGAGACAGTACATTTGGCTGTTTATGATTCCTTGGAAATAATGCCAAAGATGAACAGTTATCAAACCACAGTTTATTAAAAACTGTGACAATTACAGTACGCCTTGAAAAACCCAACAAAATTTTTCAGTGATCAGAAAGCGTCTTGGAAATCCCCAAATTAACCCTTGAAGAACCACTTCTAATTTTCATTATAAAAGCTTTCTTTGAAAGAATAATCACAAACATCATGAAGTTACACAGAGTAAAAATTTATTAAGTATAATTTTTAATCTACTGATAGATACAAGATTCATCTTCCTATGGGAAAAAAGAAAAATGGGAAAGTAAGTGGAATGCTTTATGAAGGAGACAAAGGGGTATATAATATTAGAGGGTGAAAATCAGGTTTTGGTTTTCTCTCAAGCTTTCTGGCAAAGTAAATAAAGTATATTTACCACATTTTTACTTAGCAGTCTCTCTCTCTTGATGGCATACAACCTTCCATACTGCATCAGCTATAAGAAGTTGATCTTGCCTGGGCATCAGTCCACTGCCTCCATGCTTGCAACAGGGGAAAGCCCTCTCAGCTCAGCAGAAGAGGAAGGGAGCAAACATCACCTTTGTACTTTTATTTCTTTCTCTCTCTCTCTTTTTTTTTTTCCTTTTCCTTTTCCTTTTTTTTCTTCTAAGTTACCCAGGTAAGCACCGAGTCAAAAGTAATCAGTAGCATGTATATGCTCAGCAAATACTCAGTCATCCATTAGACTGTGAGACAGCAGGAATCACCTACCAAAGACTAGATAAAATTTACTATTTGACCTGAGCCTTGAGATGACTTGGACAGGTGGCTGCTTTATTAAGATATTCCCATCTGGGATATTAATGTGAAATTCAGCCATCTGCTTGCAGAACTATTTAAGTGCGTATATCCATTTCTCCACACAGGGCTTTATCGGTGTACTACTGCAGGGCTCTGAGTGAACATGACAGGATTCAGGAAGTACAATTAACCATCACGTGCGTGTAGTACTTCTTGCATGCTATAAAATCACCTGTGGAAAGCCATGGAAAAGAGATGCAGGACAGGCACAGAAGAAACACTTGGCTTCATTTTACTATTCCAGACCAGCCATTTGGTAATTTTATTATACCTGAAAGCATGTGTGCACTGTAGCTGAGAACTCTGTGAAGCTTGGCTGAATGTAAAACATGACCTGGGTGTTTCTAGTAATTTCCAAAATTAAAAATAATTAAGTGTGCTGTAAAATGAGTAGCCAAGGCAACAGCAAGGCCTGTATTTAACTGAGGGCAACTGTGTTTATCTGAGTTGCTAGTTACTCTGATATTTTCATTTCGCAACTTACGTGTCACCACTATCAGGTACCAGGGCATTGCAATTCCTCAGTATCATAAAACAAACACACATGCCATTCTACAAAACAGCAGTATGAGATAAAGAAACACCACATTTCCAAGTGCTCAAAAATTTTAGGTGCCTTTCTAATACCCACATGAAGAAATTAAGCAACAGAGACAAATACCTTTTTGTCCTATTCTTCTTTTTAAGCATTGCTTAGCAAACCTGATTTCAGTTTTTAAAACTTAGCTTTGCCCAAAGGACTTAAAAGGAGTGCTGGATGATCTATTCTGGAAAGAATCTATCTGTCTCAACAGGGGCTTGAATACTGACCTGATATATTCATTCTAGAAAAGATGGATCCAGCTGCCTCAAATTTGGTAACAAAAATATGATCACAGAGATCACTCGGTCTAAAAC
Organism: Aptenodytes forsteri; assembly: GCF_000699145.1. Taxonomy (NCBI): domain Eukaryota; kingdom Metazoa; phylum Chordata; class Aves; order Sphenisciformes; family Spheniscidae; genus Aptenodytes; species Aptenodytes forsteri. The sequence goes on along the minus strand of NW_008796044.1, from coordinate 2,125,437 downwards.
TTGGACAAAAAAACAGGAATCCCGACACTCACTTCTTCATGTAACCACTAGATCACAATTCTCATAGGTTTTCAGGAAAAAAAAGGAGGTACGTTGTTTGTCATAATTTCACATCGGTAGTATTAATTCTTATCAGTAATTACAGAGAAAATCTAAGAATTTCAGATGTCCTTCTTCTGATGGCTCCACAACAGATATGTAACAAATTTGCAAGATGAGGCAGTATTTCCATATAAGAAAACTTCTGTATGAGGCTCTCAAAGTCCTTTATGAATAGGTGTAATTATCTCTATTTTACAGAGGGGGGAAGTTAGGCAGAAGTATGTTAAAGATCTTATCTAAGCTGTTCAAAGCTAAAATGGTCCATTTGGGTATACTGACTCAGCTTTGTGCTATGCAACTATTGGATAATCCTCTTTTCATACAGGCCATGTTACCCATGTCATTTCAAGAGATAAAAGACAATGCTTTGCAGACTCTTCTGAAGTTCTTTTGCAGTATACTTCTTCATAATGAAATGCCAGTGCATTAAGATTGCTCAGATCAGGTCCAAAGTTACGTTAAGTAGCAGGCATCTTGTTACAGAAGCGGCATCCAAAGTTACCTCAAGTAGGACTCACTGGACAGCTCAAATAGAGAGATGTGGCTTACGTTATTTATAAGGTAAGAAGACAAAAAAGATTCTTCATCTCTGTAGGTATGGCTGGAATCACCCTTGAATCATATTAATCAACAGGATGCCTAACTTCTGCATTCTAAGAGCAATTAAACAGATTAATTACTTAGAAATGGTTATTCTGCATGCAAGCCCTCTGGAAAGTCTGTCGCAAACAACACTAGGGCTCCCCCCTGCAGCGCCCGGGAGTCTGGTTAAGCAACACTTCACCTTTTTCATTTTTCCTGTGAGAAAAGGGGAATCTCTCACCTTTTGATGCTTCTGAAAACAGCAGAAGTATCCCAGCATGCCATGCGGCAGGGAGTATGCAGCCTTCCATGGTGCTTGACAGAACCATGTTCAATTCGTATTGTTCTACCACATGGTTAGATCAAGCACAAAGGAAAACCCCATGAACAGCCAGAGTCAGAGTTAGGCAGCGCCAAAGAGAGAAGAGCGTTGAGAGGAAGCAGCATGGAGAAGCACAAGCTGAAGGTTCACGGAGAGCTGCTCTCCACTCCACCCATGCAAAAAGGTGCTGGATACAAGAGGTCATCCTTTACGCTATAACTGCAGGAACACCCTGGAGCACAATTGGGGTTAGTGTACAAGAACAGAGCCCAGGCGAATTCAGAGACAGAACTAATATGATAGAAAATACTACCAAAGGACTGCAAACAGCTCCTTCCAGGAAGGATGTGCAACTTCCACCACATATTGAATGCCCAATCTACACTGCTCTTTATTAGCTACTTACTCTCTCCCGGTGTCTCCTTTCAGTATAAATGCCATTTTGGTTTGCTCCATTAATTTAAATGCAATCTTAGAAATACCTCAGCTCATATTAATAATAGTAGGTTCTGAGCTGATGGCCAAGCTCTGGCATTAAATGCTCCCCAAGCTCCCTTTGAGCCTGATTTCAGCTCCCAGTGGCCTTTCATGCTGGTGGCACTTACACTGACAATCTGTAATTACCACTGCTTTTCTTTTTTTTTTTTTTCCCAACCGTACTTTACAGCAAGGTAGCGCACACATGCTACTACAGACATATTAAGGCAAACAGGAGTATTCTGTTATTCTGTTTCTTGGCATAGTATTTGTTGGGGTTTGTACATCATTTGCTGATGGAAGCATTCTCTCTTTCCAATAGCCTGGATTATTTCAAACAGCTTTACTTCTTGTAACTCATTCCTGCAAATTTGACATATAAAATAGGGCATTCAGTTTTGGCTTGACTGCTCCCACTGAAATAAAACTCCCATTGACTTTAATGTCTGCAGAGCTATGCCAGTGGAGAGTGCTTTTGAAAGTCACATCTCAAATGGTCTTTCAGGCTTCACGAATGAGAGAGGAAGTGGCTGTCCTCTGCAACTGCTCAGAACATTTTGCTGGACTTCAGTGAAGGTCAATGCTTGTGCTTTTAAAAAAAATACGACTTTCCTTAGTAAGGGGTTTGCATTGCCCAAAGAACAAAGTCAGCGTCAAGCAGATTATTCATTGCCTACCTAGAGAACAATGCAAGTACTTGAGCAGAGATGACAGGTAATACAACAAGGGGCTCTGCTTCACCATTTTGCTATGAACCAGCATTATTATGCAGAAAGTCAACACACAATTACTTGGGAACACCAGAAAATAAGTACAGTGTTAACTTAGTCACCTCATACTGTGGGTTTGTGTACAGCAATGAAAGTAAGACAATTTGATTTACTGTCTATCTTTAAAATCTAAGAAAGAAACTAAAGCATCTTTTTAGGGGAACCTAACACAGTAAACCTTCAATCCCCACAAGCTGCCAAACTAGCCAGAGTCCTAACTGATACAAAAATTAGATTATTAATTTTCTTTTGTGACTCATGCAACATGGCACAGAGGCGCATTAATTTTCTTCCATGATTCATTCAAAGTATGCATAACGCTGGAATCCACACCTCATTTATTTAGAAATTATACCTATAACTAGCATTCCTGCCAATAATTTTGTATGGTTCTAGCGAAGAAGGATGCAGAGTTCCATATCCTTATTCCTACACTGGTTTAATAATGCAGCAATTCTGGCATGGGCTCTTCAAATAAATTCATCCACTGTATTCTGTTAAGCAATGAGAAGTAATAGTTCATATCTTCCAAAGACTTTTATATTATATACTGATTTTCAGTATTAAGTGGAATATCTGTAATAAACTCAGTAATTTCAGTGTCAATGAACTCTTGCAGTCCTACTGGAAACAAATGCAGTCAGAGCCCTGCAAATGTCTTCCTGAGAAACCCCTAGAGAATATTTTGAACAAGTCTCTATTCCTCTGCTGCACTAATTAAACACCGCTTACAATAACTGCCTAAGCTAATCATCAACTACAATGAACAAGAGGTACCAGCACACAAGAAAAAGCTGCCAAAACCCTAATTTATGTCCCCAGAATACATGAGAGGCAAAATACTCCACAGGAACATTCTGGCCTTTCTGCTTGTTGCAGACTTTTGTAAAAAGTATACAGGAACATAGCCTCCTCCTCTTTTTTTGTTGTTTTTTTTTTTTTTGACAAATAGAATAGGGAAAAAAAGGGAAGCACACTATTTTGTAAATTACATTTTAAGAAAATATTCCATAAGCCTTTGGATGTACTTAAGATCAGGAAAAGTACCTCCTCCCTCTTTTTTTGTTGTTTTTTTTTTTTTTGACAAATAGAATAGGGAAAAAAAGGGAAGCACACTATTTTGTAAATTACATTTTAAGAAAATATTCCATAAGCCTTTGGATGTACTTAAGATCATTCCGCATAAATGTTTGGGGAGAAAAAAAAAAAGTTGAAAAAGGAATGATCATATCTCCAGATATTTGCTGGTTTTCATGAAAACCCCCACCTTTGATATATACTCTACATACGAGCAGCATTGTATGGTTTGCTCTTAGTGTTAATTTACCTCTGATAATCCAAGATCTGTTTGTTTATCAGTCATTGAATCCACAGTTTGCTAAAAATTTGTATACAGGACCCTATTTTTAACTGTCCCATCAAGCTGTAACACCTCAGGAGACTGCTGCAGTCTCAGAATAGTCAGATGAAAATTTATTGTCCAATTGCAGGCTCAAACATTCTTGCACTGGTTTTAGCTGGCTAGCTCTCTTCATGCCAATGCCTCTCCAGTTATTTTCTTTATCCTATTCAAGTGACCACTATACACACAAAACAGTGCTAACTTTGCATCTCTGGTAAGTGTTGCTCAGCTTAATCTCAACACACGCAATGGCAATGTGAGAGAACAAACTTTGTCCCACCTTAGTTTTTGAGGTATCTGAGTTACAAGAGTAATCACTCAGCTTTCTGCCATAGCTAACGAAGACACCTCCAGAGGACAACTCAGAGCTCAAGTAAGGAATCTATATTGCTCTGTACCCTGCCTACATGGGGAATCTAGGACAACTATGCTGTTTGGATGCCTAAGTGATATGGATGCATCTGTGACTCAACATTCATTCACCCTCCTTTCATTGCCTCTTTACTATAATTGCAAATAAGGATGTTGGCTGGTTACAAAACAGTTCAGATGTGTAGTTTTTTTGAAGACTACTTCAACTTAAAAATAAAATGAGGCACAGCCTTAAAATAAACTTTTTAGCTGGGACACGTCAATTTACTTTCTTATTAAGAACCATACTCTCTGCCAAGCAGACCCACCTGCTCTATGTTAAGCTTATGCTTCCCTGAGTAAAATTCTGCCTACTTTCCCCCTACTGCAGTGCAGGAAACCTTCACTACAGTGTTCATCACGAGCTAGTGAATGGTTAGAGTAACTGACACAAATATTAACATAAAGATCTGAATTGCTATCAAAGATTTACAGAAAAGGGAGTATACAGTACAGCCAAATTACTTTTTCAACAGGAACAAGGGAATTTAGCTCCATTACTATTAGTCATAGCAGTCATGTTGTGTTCTCTAATGACTTCAACTTCAGAAATATTTAATGCAAACCAAAGCTCAAATATACTCAGTTACAGCGTATGGTGAAGACTTCAGGTTCATAATTCAGTCTAGGATTTAATCTGCAGGTGATTTGTTGCTGTTAAACAACCTGCCATTCAGATAGAATTATTCTTATGCACAACAAATGCATATTCTCAGCTTCGCTATATTCAGCGTTTCTGAAGGTACTTTTGCTGAGTCTTTGTGTCTTTCAGGGGGGAGAAAAGCAGAAAACAGCATTTAACTGAATAAAAACAAAACAAAACACACAAAAAACCCCGAGAAAGAAATCTGAATACAGTTAATTTTCCAGTTGTCCAGATCATAGGCAATGCTTCATATTCCTTTCCCTCACTTTGCTCAAGCAAAAGCCCTGGTGAGCAAAAGTGGCGGAGCTTGGCCTCAGACAAGATTTCCCGCAAATGTGACCAGGCCTAGAGCATCCTGTTCAGGACTGCCAATCCCCACCACTGTCACCTCCAGCATGGACAAACCTACAAGCTGTCAGGGCTTGCTGCCTGCTCAGGCAGGAGCCGCTGGAGACCAGCACACTAAGGGCAGGCATAATCGCGAATCCCCGAGCATATGTCACTGCAGCACTGTAGCACGGCAGACAAGAGCAGGTAGATATCAGTGCTTTTCATCAAACAGAAAATGCTAAGGGCAGGAATATGAATACATAGTCTGTAAATGACTATTTGCTTACTAAAAACGGAAGGAATTTGCAAAGTTGTCATCAGAGTGATTGGCAAATTATGGGAACAACTGAGAGTGTTTCAATCAGATAAATTATGTAAGATCTGGATTAAATTCACTTGCCTTTCATGACTTTTAAACACTGGTTGAGGAGTAACAATACATTGCACCTTTCATTTTCAGAGCTCAAAGAGCTTAAATAGTGTTTACATAGAATCATAGAATCATAGAATCATTAAGGTTGGAAGAGACCTCTAAGATCATCGAGTCCAACCGTCAACCCAACACCACCATGCCCACTAAACCATGTCCCTAAGCACCTCATCTACACCTCTTTTAAATACCTCCAGGGATGGGGACTCAACCACTGCCCTGGGCAGCCTGTTCCAACGTTTAACCACTCTTTCAGTAAAGACATTTTTCCTCATGTCCAATCTAAACCTCCCCTGGCACAACTTGAGGCCATTTCCTCTTGTCCTATCGCTTGTTACTTGGGAGAAGAGACCGACCCCCACCTCGCTACAACCTCCTTTCAGGGAGTTGTAGAGCACGATGAGGTCTCCCCTCAGCCTCCTTTTCTCCAGGCTAAACAACCCCAGTTCCCTCAGACGATCCTCAGAAGACTTGTGCTCCAGACCCTTCCCCAGCCTCGTTGCCCTTTTCTGGACACGCTCCAGCACCTCGACGTCCTTCTTGTAGTGAGGGGCCCAAAACTGAACACAGTATTCGAGGTGCGGCCTCACCAGTGCCGAGTACAGGGGCACGATCACTTCCCTGCTCCTGCTGGCCACACTATTTCTGATACAGGCCAGGATGCCATTGGCCGCCTTGGCCGCCTGGGCACGCTGCCGGCTCATCTTCAGCCGGCTGTCGACCAGCACCCCCAGGTCCTTTTCCTCTGGGCAGCTTTCCAGCCACTCTTCCCCAAGCCTGTAGCGCTGCATGGGGTTGTTGTGGCCGAAGTGCAGGACCCGGCACTTGGCCTTGTTGAACCTCATACAGTTGGCCTCGGCCCATCGATCCAGCCTGTCCAGGTCCCTCTGCAGAGCCTTCCTACCCTTGAGCAGATCAACACTCCCGCCCAGCTTGGTGTCGTCTGCAAACTTACTGAGGGTGCACTCGATCCCCTCATCCAGATCATTGATAAAGATATTGAACATGTCACTAAGAGCAGAGAAGGGGATAACCCAGGGAGACCAAGAGGCAGGAAATGTGTGAACTGCCATTGGGACTGGGCAAAAAGCCCTGATGTGCAGCCTGTGTTCTCCCGACTGGGAACACTCCATCCACTGCAGTTCTATGCTTCTAAGGCTGAAACAACGCAGAGAAGAGAGAAGGAAATTTCAGGTGATCACAAGTAATAGGAACTCTGTTTCAAAGTAGACAGGTAACCCAAGAAAGGTGAATATGTATGAAGACAGAGACTGGAAAAGACACATAAAGAATTGGGAGGAAAATTGCAATTAGTAAGAAGAGGTTTTATCAAATGCCTTCAAAAATTATGAGTGAACGAACAGCAACTACACTACTATCTAATAACAGGGGATAACACAAGAGATATGACACTAGCCCTAAATATGCAAACTCTGGATCCATATGTACCACAGAGGCTGACTTTGGTTTGGGTTGGGTTAACAAGAAGCAGTGTCCAAAAAGGAGAGAATTGTGCTGGCAGATGGTTCATTGTCCTCCTCCTATTATTCCCTCTGCTATCTGGAACTGAAGTAACTAATTAAAGTCAATTAGATACAATGTATGCCTCAATGCAAGAGGAAGCAGGAAGACAGTTTTACTTCATAGTATTTCAAATAGTAATCTTATTTCTAAGATTCTTATTTCTAAGAATTAGAAGATAAAAAGCTCTTGCGATGTGGTGCTCATAGATATACATACGTTTTGATCATTATCAGAAATGGTTTGTGTAGGTATGGCAGGTGGAACTTTCATTGCTTTTGAAATAGACAATATACTGAAAAACACAAACATATCACAGGGAAAAAAAAGATATACAGCTGAATACAAGGGCAGCTCTCTGCAAAAGCTATTTCATACAGTGTCACACAGCAATCAAGGATCCTGCCAACTCTTGAAGTGACAATAAGCTACCACAGAGACAACACAATCTGCTCATAGATTCATTTCCCTTCCTCCTAAAGCCCAGTGCTGCTTTAGAAAACAAAACTGCTGTGTGGTGAACTTAATCAAATGCTACTGGGCAGAAGATTTTTGTTGTTCTTTTTCCCCCTATTCCTACTAAGAATGGGAGCCTGCAGTGACCTAAGGCTGGCAAGTACCATTGGATCCTTAGGTGGTCATAGTGAGCAGTTGCAGCCAAAAAGAAAATGATCATCAGAATTTTACTGTTGCCACTGGAAATGACAGTACTTCTCTTTTCTAAACAGAAGAGAGAGAGAATTAGTAACAGCCTGTTCCTCCAATTTCTCTTTCAAGAACAACTTTTTTTTAAGTCTCAGATTCTATAGCTGGGGGGAGAGAGTTGAGCAAGGGGGAGGTTTATTATTATTTTGGTGCATCGCATTAAATGGAAGGCAGAAGAACACAGGAAATAGTATCTATTGCAATCTGAGGCTTAAACATATTCGATAGTATATTCAACAGCTTTGCCTGTCTCACAGCCCCGGGCAAAAACATGCCCCTTTCCCTGCTGTTTCTTCATTTCATGCTATAATGCTTCCAATTCTCCTTTTAAAAAGAATTACGTACATCATCTACCTGTTGCACAGAATCTCCTTCCTATGGCCACTCATAACCTTTGCAGATGTTGCTCCATCATTATCAGTAAAAGCTTGAGTCATTTGGTTCAGGGAGGAAATAGCACCTGGGAAAAGTGCCTCGATGATGAATTAAAAAAAGGTGGCAAATTCTTCTTGCTAAATACTATCTAAAAGGATGGTGGGGAGCTGGAATAAAAACTGAAGGAAACAATATGCAGGACAAAGTTTTCTAGATTTGATTTTTTTGTTTGTTTTATTTTTTTATTATGCTGCATGGTTTTGTCTTCACGGTTTCATTTAATTCATCAAATACAGTTCTGTTTAGCCCATCTGCATCTCTGAATGTGTCCTCTTGACATTACCTTCTTGACGTTCCTCTACCATTTCAGACTGATGAAACTTCAAATGTCTCAGCTTTTCTTCCCCATTCCTGCTAACCACTCCTTTCTCCTATCCTCATGCAAAAAGCACTTCCCTTTCTTCTCTTAATTTACTGAACAATCACATTTTTTTCTCATGCCAGGTCCTTCCTGACAGTCCCCTTTATGACAATTTGTAGAATTCAAATGAATGTGGAAAACACACAGACTGCTTCAGGACCACCTCAGAATTTTATGACTGCAGAACCGGTCCTTTCCCTGATGTCAAAGTATTAAGCTCACCTAAGTTTAACTACTCACGGATGTGATCCCAACACTGGCTGAGTACCACTACTCCCACAGAGCTCACACTTTCTGTGCATCCTCATCAATTATCAAAGGTCAAAGACCAGGTCAGGACAAAATCCCTCACGTTGCTTCCTTAACCAACCCCTCATATTCACGGGGTTTTCACCCACAAAACCATCTTTCTGACACGTACTAAATGTATTAAACAAACTACATGAAAATATCAGGATCCTGAAACAAGAACCCTTTGAGAAAAGAGATGCACATTTACAAAAGGATTTAAAAAAAAATTTCATTTCTCATACACTGAGCAAAAAGATGCAGAAACTAGACAGGGAGAATCCCACAACCAGCAAGGACACTGACAAGTTACTAAGCATTGCCATCCCAATGGGATTGTGCAGGCTCATCCCTGGATAACACAAAGCACTGCTCAACAGTCTGACTTCGAATGATGAAGATTCATACCTCATGGACTTTTCTGCACAGAGATGTGCTGCATTAAATCCTGGGATGAAACATATTCCTCAAAATGAAAACATGGAAAATTCCTGCTAAATGCCAAGTCTGAAGCAGCCATGATTCAAAGGGACAACTTGAGCAGAACAGGTGCCAAGGATGTCTGTTCTCTGGATTGATTTACAAACTAAGATTCTTCTAAACCATTAGACGTTCCCCCTGTCTCACGTGAGCAGACAGTGAGTCGAGTTCAATGTATCTCATCACCATCTGGAAACTCTACAGGCAAGGATTCTCATCACCATCTGGAAACTCTACAGGCAGAGTAGAGTCAATCTTCTCTATTGAGTTTTTGAATAGAATTAGTTTTCATCCAGCTGAAATCTTTGTTCTGAAGCTGTACAATCCCTGCTCTTTCCTTCATAACTCAGGTTTATGCCTTTTCCATGTGGTTTTGATATACTCGTAGAACTGGAGACCGAGGAAAAAACAGCCTAATGCCTCAAGGAAAGGACCCCCAAGGTAAGAACTCACACAAAATATTATTCTCAACATCACCAGGTACTGTGTTCTGCATCGTTGCTCTTCTTAGCTATGACCTTTCATAAATGATATCAGATGGTGTTTGCCTTATCCAATACCCTGTACTATTGTTCAAGGCATGCATGCATATACATAACATTAATTTCTCTAGCCTATTAATAAAAGCAGAAGAAAATAACAATGGCAAATTGGGTACAGATTTATACTGATCTGTTTCTGCAGTCTACTTTCCTTTCTAAATTATATTTATGCATTTTCATTTCCAGTTTCTTTAAATATGAATATTACTGACTAATTATCTTGTTACTACGATGGACGCAATCCAAAAACCTAGATGAAAGTATGTCATAATTTCAGTTCTGGTTATGAATTTTGTGGTTTGAATCACAAGTGATTGAAGACTTTAACAAGCATGCCCAAGAAAACCTGACTGCAAATGAAGTTATCTTTATTTTATTTTCCCCATAAAGAGAAAGTTTAGCTCAGCATATTGCTCACAGAGATACACAAAGCACAACGGCTTGTTTTGGGCTGCTGCCATTCAGTTTCATGCTGCATCCCCATCTAGGGTCATTAATCTTTTACCACCAGGAACACAATTAATCATGGTATTTTCTTTTCAGAGGAAAAAGACAAAAATCATAGTAATTTTTAGAGAAAACACTGCAAGGTACTCCATCAGTAATAGTCATTTTTCTTCTCAGTACACACTAATAGATTTGTTCACCGAAACCTGCTTGTCTTTACAGTATACAAAAATGCAGTAATCTAAAATACATATAACCAATAGAAAAAACACATGAAGAAGCAGTCTGCTTATCTGTGCTGCATAAGGCAATAAATGTCCCTTTACTGATAGCTGGACCATAAATAAAGAATGGATACGGTTGAGGAAAAGGTGTTTATGTTACTTTGGAGGTTATTTTCAGGTGGAAACATTTTTCCATCTAGCTCACAAAACAAAATCTTTGCCTAAACTATGATGCAAGTTTTGATTCAAAACTTATTAAAACGAAAAATCTTACCAACTTCACTGGCAGTTTTGCTTGAATTAGTGCATGTTACTTGTGGATATAAAAAAAATCTATGAAAGTATGTGAATCGATGCCATCCCTCACACCCAGCTTCACTCATCCTAGGTTAGAAATGCCCATTGCCAGTTGTATAAAAATCTCACTCATACTGTTCTCAGCCTTTTAGGACTGAGAACTTACTTGAGCTCAGCTCTCATTAAAGTCAATAAGAGTTCTGCCTGAATACAAATGATGATCCATCCACCTTCCACCCCTTCAAAATATGACACTTGCCACATGGATTCATATACATAGTCATTGTTTTCTTTAGACATTTTATAACCTTGTAATTCTTTTAAAATTAAATGTCACAAGCTTTTCTCTTTTTTCTTTGTTTTTAAGAGACACGCAGAAGACAGCTATAGACTGCCCCCTTTTTTTGTTCTTTTTTTTTTTTTTTTTAATCCATAAGGTATTTGGCTTTCTGGAGAATTTCTTTTTCTTCCTAGCTTTTGAATTTTTTTTTTTTTTTTTAATCCATAAGGTAATTGGCTTTCTGGAGAACTAACTGAATTTTCCAAATTTAATTTTAAAAGATGCTCCATAATATCCATTATAGCAAACACTGTCCTGCAGATTTGATTAGTAGGCTCTCTGGACCTGCTTATTTCTGAATTGAAAGTGCAGTACAGCCTGGATAAATGAATTACCTGAGCAGCGGAACTTCTTGCTCTTGATCTGGCTGATTCGTTTGTTGGCAAGGCGACGCGGATTGCTGCATCGAGCGCCGCTGGTTTCTATCGGATTATCCTGCAGGTAATCAGCCAGCCACTTCAAATGGCAGTCGCACACAAATGGATTCTGAGCTAAATGTCTGCGAGAAGGATGGGATGTTTAATCAGAAGTGACCTGTGACACTGTACTCCATCACTGTGTTTCACAAACGCAAACCTGAAGAGTAGAGTAATTGAATAAGCTTCCAAAAACCCAGGCCTGGCGGAAACCACACGAGCTGCACATGAATGGGAGAATTCTGTGAGCTATCACATTTCGTAGCTCATTAAGCCTGCTCAAGTCCTTTCACAGAGGAAACAAAAATTAATATACCAAAGCCTGCTTTAAAGGACACAGACCTCCTGTCTACAAAGTCCAATGTTTTCTCTTGAGGGCTTGATATGCTGCGTTTTGAGAGAAATGCACCTTTTTAGATGCACCTGACCTGAAGATCATTTTGTATCCTGGTTTAGAAGAAATTTTATTGGCAAGCTCAGTTTCCTAGGGATCAAAATGGGAATTAGTTAAGTGCCTTGGATCTGTGGGCAAAGCCAGAAGTGATCCAGAGGCCATCTCTCAAGAGTAAAACTGATATTTGCGTATACTTATCATTGTAATAGTATTCCCCTTATATGTATTTTTTCCTGGACCAAAAATTTTTACTTTTGAGACTAAACTGTTTATGCAAGGTAGAACTTGACTCTATCCTTCCCCAAAATTTGCACAACATACTTCCCACACAATTGGAAATAGATATTGTAGCATTGATTTTAACTGGATATTTAGACTTTGTTAATAGAAATCTGCTGGAGTATCTTAGAGAGAAACAGTATCTCTCTGCTGCTGTTATGATTCATTCTGCTTGACAAAGTTGAGCACTATATCAGGAGAGTTTGTCAGGTCTTTCTCAGAGCCTGATTCTGATCTCAGCTAAGTTAACTTGCACCAGTCCCTCTAACTTCTAAGGGAGCAGGACATGGCTCTCCAATAACTGCAAAGACAGTTTAAAAAAAGACAGATGTTTAAATTTAGTTTGGACAGAGGTGTAAAGTTATATCCTCACAAGAACTCTGCTCTGTTACTGTTAGTGTATTTTTTCCACCTGTAGAAACTTCTTTTCTTTTCTGTTTGCAGTTATATTTATGAACTGTCACTTAACAGACTAAGTATAAAATACTACAGGGCAAGGGCTGTCAAGGAGAGGGAAGAGAAAGCATAGAAAGCAGAAAGTGCCTGAAGAAACTAAAGATTACTGTTGTAGTAGAGCCATTCCTGGTGTGAACAGTCCAAAGAACAAACAAGCATATAGAGACAGGATATGGGACTGGTTTTGTAGCTCTAGAAAAAAGGCAGAAAATGACAATCACTTGGAGTACTAAAAATGGGAGAATGAATCAAAACATTTCATGAAAAAGTGTCTCAGTGTGAAGCAACAAGTCCATTCTAAGTCATGGCCACTAGGAGTACCAATAAAACCCCATGGAAACCAAGGAGAAATTTTTATAGCTTAAGGGTGTTGCCTGTTGTTTAACTTGACAAATCTTATATACCTCTGCAAACGAACCTTCTCTGTCACCCTTGTTTACATATTATATCTATGTACATATATAGCATGTTGCAGCAGAAGAAAGCATGGTAGAGGTGGGGGGGCAGCGCTGGGGGGGTTGTACATGATTATTCTAATGCCTTAATGATTTGAGCAATACATACTGGCCAGGTATCTGTTGGAAATTAAGGTTGTGCTTGTGGCTGCGCAGGTACATAGGACATAGCAGGTACCCTGCTGCTTGAAATCATCCCTATTAGTTCATTTTTATATGAATTAAAACATTTATAAAACTAATTTGGCCAATGCATTTCCAGTATTAAAAGATGTAGGTGCACGTGTATAGATACATTTCCAGTACTATAGTATGTGTATATATATATACACATATATAATGTGCATATATATTCCAGTATGTGTGTGTATATATACATACACATATATATGTTAATACTGGAAATGCATATACTTACACGCTACATAAACACAGAGCCTTGTATCTATATATGCACACACAAATATATATAAACACACATACACAATATTGGGTGAGGGGGTTCTTCCTTGTTTTTCATTTATATGAGGCTGCCAACTCCAGCTCTGAAGGAGTGTTATTTACCTTATTATCTTACTACTCACAGCTTTAGGATGAAACCTTCTTCTGTAAAATATTGAGTCATTTCTATACTTTTGCTTCCAATTTTGCTTCTGATCCCTCTTCTCCTAATGCCTCCAATTCAAAGACTCTCAGAAAACGTTTAGTGGATTTTCTTAATGGATCAAATGGATCAAAAATCAATGTATCAGTTCCCTTAAGTGGAATGTCAGCTGAAATATGGTTTCAGAAGTCACGAACTGTACAGCAGGACTCGGACCCAGTAAGGAGAGATGCCAACTCGCTAGCTCATTAAAAACTGTTAAGCAATGGTTTTAATAGAATCTGCTGTTCATATATTGTACAGAGTCACATTTATGTATTATCTTCCCAACAAACAGTATGAATGAATTACTCTGGGAGCTTAATACACTTATGACATTTATGTCACTATGGACAGACTGTATCGATAGCTGGCTGTGCTGAATTTGTGCAATACTTCTTTATCTTTCTCCTTTTATTTCTGTCAGAAAAGGAGGGGCTACTACCTTGGGGTCTCTTACAAATTGTCTTAATGTCAGATGCAAAGCCTTTGCAAAGACAGACAACATCTTTGGGGGAAAAAGAGAGAGCTGACATTTACGATATGCCTGCATACTCACAGAGTCTGGATTGATCGGAGAGGTGCAAAGAGCCCTTTGCTGATGGTCTGCAGTTTGTTGTCATAAAGAGATAGCAGTTTGAGATTATGCAGACCTTGGAACGTGTTTACCCTCAGGCAGTTGATCTTATTGGCATTGAGAAGCCTGAAAACAGAGGAAAGGTTTATAATTCATTAATCTTGTAATAATCAAATAAAGATAGACTGAACTTTGGGGTTAAATCTAAAAAAACATTAACCCAGTCATCAAAGCCAGTCCACATTTGCCTGTTACATTTAAAAGGTGAAAAAACCACAGTCAACATTAGTACTCTAATAGCTGGGGAATATACAGATATATAACAGTGCTAGCTATCTTAAAATACTTAAAAGTTTTTTTTTTTTTTGTTATGCCCAGCTCCCTCCCCCCATTTGTTCCAAATTCTACACAAACATTTAAAGAAGTCTTCAGCTTAATATACATAGAAATGGCAAATACTCCCCACCTTGCTATTCCATGCACACACTCATACACAAAGTCCACAATGAGAAGAACCCTTTTTTTCAGTTTTCTCTACCAGCAGCTGTCTTAAGTCTAACTGAAATTCTGGAAGTTTGACATCTTTTGATAAGCAGTGCAGGGTTAATTTGATCATGGAAGCAAAGAAAACGTGATTCTCCTCAGAGACAAGAAGAGAGAAGTGTAGGGTCTGGACTAAAACTTACTGAAAGGCAAGCTCACTTCATACCTAAGGATAGTCAAGCAGTGGAACAGGTTGCTCAGTTGTGCAGTCTCCACTGGAGGTTTTCAAGATGATACCGAATAAAGCCATGAGCAACCTGCTCTGACCTAATAAGGTGACTCTGCTTTGAGCAAGGGTTCTCCAGTCTCACTGGCTAGTGACCACCTGAGGTCCCTTCCAACCTCCGTTGTCCTACAATTCTATGAATCTTCTCCATTCCAGTTACACCAGATTCCTGTGCAGTTGTGGAAAAGTAGCACAAAGGCAATTCACATCCTTTTTTTTTTTTTTTTTTATATTTTGCACATCTACACAGCAGCCAGTTGGCAGAAATAATCAGTTCAGCCAGAAAATCTTGGATAGTACTTGTGCAAGTTCTCTTAGATTATCCAGCCAGAGTTCTCTCACATATAACAAGAATATACAATCCCAACACAAGCTGGATCTCCCCCTGAGACAATCAAACACGAGAACACTTAAACTGCCATTGTGATCTGCATATGTGGTATTTTACACTTAGAAGGAAAATAGGCAGGAAATGACCTATTCTTCTTACAAAAGCCAAAATCCACATCTTTTGACTACTACCAGCCTCAGAAAAATAGTACATCGCAAACAATATATGCTGCTAACTCAGTTCTCCTGGTCACAAAATTCTTGCTACTTTGTCAGTGAGTTTGAAGGGCTTAATATTGCAACATTGTGGCTCTCTATGAGGCACCACACTAAGTTAGAAGACAAACGCGTTTATACATAAAAAGGAAAAGACATCCTCCATTCCTCAGCAAGCAAATATACCATCTTAAACACACCTCTAACAGCACAGGAAGCTTCCATTTTCAACAAACTTCACATAAACCACTACAGCCAACAGGGCAACCTATCAGGGAAGAAATGCATGCTTGATAGCTGCACATGATGCTTTTCTTTTGTTCCAAAAAATAGCTTCAGACGGTGCTTCCTCTCCATGGCACCCTGCCTTTGCATTGCTGAAACCTTTGGAATATTGTACACTCGTTACAGCTCTCTGCTCCTACTGTCATTTTGGCAGAGCCTCATTACTGCAGTAAATGGCTACAGTAATTGTGATATGTAAAAGATGGACACATACTTGGGTAGAGCCCTTTTCTCAAGGAGAACAGGAATGCAGTGCTTTGGAATGAGAGGGCGCCAGAGCAGAACTCACCTTTCTAGCCAACAGAAAAGTCAACATCGATTTACCTGAATTTTCTCCTTAATATGTCACAGAAAAAGAAGCTTGACATTAGATAAGAGAAAGTCCCATAGAAGGCAATGATGGATAAATGAGGTTACATTTTTGCGTGAACTAATAGCTAAAATAATTTTATGAAATATTAAGCAGCAGTAGTTTGATCCCTCTGTAACCTGTATTTCTGTGACTGATAATTATGTGACACCTAATCCACACTCCTGTTAACTCCACCAGAAGTAACAGGGTAATTTTCATATTAGGCTACAAGAACAGTTCCTCCCATGCATTGGACTTCCGAGATTTTGCTCCAGCAGCAAGCATCAGTGTCATCTCTTACTACTTGCTTCTTACCGCCATTTGTATGTCCAAGCCAAAGCAATCTTCATTCTCTCTTGGTTCTCGTGCATTATGCATTTCTCTTTCAAGCTTGTACATTATCTTTTCCATAAAGAACAGGTTAACAAGTCATTAGAAGGCAGAATCAGCTACTGAGTTTTGAACAATATCCCCAGATATTGTACAATATGCCACTTATGAACAGATATGTTCACAAGGACAGGGAGCAGAAACCAAAGGATTTGTCATGCCTAAGTGGCATTCACATATGAACAGACATGTTCAAATGCCACTACAAATCCTTTGGTTTCTACTCCCTGCCCCACATTAATGGTCCCACATTATTTTTAGGTAAGGCACATCAGCTTAGATCGGTTGTTCCATGACAGAGGCTTAGTACCTAAGTTATACAGGAAGAAAACTGAAAGCAAGTATGTACTTTGATTTATTTTGCTAGATGCTATTTTTTTCTAATATTATAGTAATATTTTATGTTGCAAGCAGTTCTTCTAAAAAAGCATAAAGCAAAAATGAAAATAACCTCAGTAATAAGAGAATTTACAACTGAACTACAGTTGTATTCGTATATGTGGACAACCAGCATGTCTTTTTGTGATTCTTAAGAAGTGCACACATAGCAGAGCTGCACTGTGCGGATGCTGTTCACTCCTGTGCGAAGAGTGGGCTTGAAGCCTAACCACCACTGAACCCACTTAATAAACCCTCAGAGCAAAGCTGACCTAGAACTGCAGTGAATACACAGGATTTGAATTCGTTCTCTGATTAGTTTCAACAAAACACGAATAAACCCAATACTGGAAACTAGAATTTACAATGTGGCAAGTTTTCCTGGCATGGATTTCCAATGACTAGATTCATGGTGATATAACCTGTGACATTTCTGTAAGAGCCAAATACCAAAAATGAGAGAAACTGACCCTATATACAGCCACAAACACAGAGGCACACTCTCTCCTTTAAGCATCAGAGAAAGTAATTTGGAACAGGAAAGTGCTTGTGCAGACTGTTTAGAAGTGGGAATTCAAGTACTACACAGCTTTTCTGAGGTGACAACACCTATTCTGTATATCATCTACACAATATATTTGCAGTACCTAAATCTAAGGAGGACAGATAGTGTGCTCAACAGTGATACAGATGTGGCCATATTCAGTGGATCATGAGATAGATTAATGTCCTATTTCTGATCAGAATCAGTGAGAAAAGGGGGGTGGTGGTGAAAAACTGTGAGAAAGCAGAATAAATCATCCCTAATTTTTTTTCCTCCCACTTACTGTGAGTTAGAGGATGACTTTTGGCCAGAAGCATTAAGGTTTATATTCCTTTCAAAACACGGTTATTTTAAAATATCCCCTCTATGGCTATTCCCCTATATAACTTCCAATTCCTTGTTTAACCTTTCTTCACTGTCACAGCCCCCCTAATGGCATCTCATTATTAATTAGGTATACAAGGCTGGCCTCACATGGAGTTAAAAGTGATTATAAGAAATTTTTTTTTAAACTAACACAAAGGCAGATGAGAAAAACATATTCTAGGAAGCAGAAACACTGATCTTCCTTAAACACTGAACCATGCTGTAAAACATACTAAGGGCTCCTTTTCATTGGACACACACCAAAAGAAGGGACAATATTAAAAGTTAAGTCTTATTTAAAAAGAATTACATGGCATTTATTTTGCACCAATATATAGTGAAAGTAAATTCCACTAATTTTCCTATTTTGTTATCAGCTTGATTGGATGAGATTTACACACGGCCTCCAGATGTGGTGCAGCATTCAAAAGCAGGTTAAAAATTCAAGTAGAAATAAAACCGCCTGCTATCCAGAGGGATGATGGGTTATTAACTCAAGTCTCCATTTTCATCCCTCTGGATATGTTAAAAACATGAAGAAATCTCTTGCAAGCCTAGGACCACCACAGAATACAGGAGAACGGTTAAAGACCTTGTGGTTTACACCCTATTGAAAGCAACGAGCAGAGCAGAGCAGTATTACAATTCCATGAAGCCATTTCCTGAAAAAGTGGATTTGTCAACACACAGTGAAATAATAACGTGTTTCAGCTAAGCCCTTTGAATGAATGTGTAGTGAATTGGCACTGTAATTGTATCAGATGCTCGTAAGCACCATCTGCATAATTAAGATGGTCCCATAATTGAATTATATGCCCAAGCACAGTTTCAAGTGATTAACATTTAAATAACATTTTGAACTCCAAACCCAAAATGATTGAAAAAATTGTTTGTTAAGAGCAAATGGGGATGTTTATACGGCTTTTACCCTTAGCAATGTTTTATTTTCAGCTCAGCGACATCAAGTAATCAAACTATCAGCAAATAACTATGTAACTCGAGAATGAGACAGCAGCCTAGCAACCTTAACACATGCTGGAGACTGCAGGTTGATTTCTGTTGCTACAGGATGGACCAGAAATCATCCTACATTAATGAGCCAAAAGGAAAGCGTCAGGGAGAAAAGCTGCACAGAGCCACTGGAAAACTTCTCTTTCTTTTTCACTAGCTTTGTGTTTTGACAGCGACGACAACATGATGAGAATGAAAATGTTCTGCATCCCATGAACTGGCTGGCACATCCCACGTGCCAGACTCCACTGGGGAAAATGAGAACTCACCAGAAAAAGGCAGATGTAAAATGCATAGGAGACTTGTAAGGAAGAGGAGAACTGGGTAACAGTTTTGCATGGGTAACAGCAGAACACGAATATACATGACTTTATAGAATATCAAAGGCTTCACCTACATTCAAAGGCACTATATGGCAGCAAAGAAAGGACTCTTGGCAGAAGCATTCCTTAGGATATACAATACCTGTTACAAAAAGTCAAAAAACTTTTTGACATGTTTTTTTCAGCATTTTCTCTTGAAATTTATAGGCAATCAAGTGTCATCTTTGATTTAACACAACTTATCACAGGAGAACAGCTGAAGTGCCAATATGGAAGTATCTAGTCAAGTACTCCGTCCTCCCAGCAGTCAATGACAAGCAACGTCTAATGACAGAATTGTGTGTGCCCCTGCTTACTTATTGGCAAAATAATCATATTAGGTTCCAGGAACATTTTAAAATGGCCTGGAGTATAGGGGAGCAATCTGACTGCCTCTCACTGTGTCAAGATATTTAGACATCTACTAAAATTTACATTTTCTAATGTGATGACTGACCACTAAAGAGTCTGTCAGTGCTTCAATTGATAATAACCAGTGTGAAATCATCATCATGCTTGCTTGAACCAGCTTCAAGTGTTTCTCCATGTTCAGGAAACTGGATGATGGTGATGGCGATGACAAATTTATTCAACGTAAATTAAAATGCAAAAGTCAGGAGCTGATAATGAGTCAAGAAGGAAGCACAGAGCACAGTCTAACAGTCCTGTTTTGGAGAGATTTTAAAGAACTCCTTTCATTCCTGATCCAAAAGACACCAACTCCAGTTGAATACCATCCATAAAACAATCCTGTGGTACTTGTGTTACTACCTGGAGAATTATAAGTACATGTTGTCATAGCATCTGTACTTCTGTTATTCAAAATTTAATATTGTCCAATTTACGCCTGCAGATAAGGTCACAGCTGATTTTAGATAACCACGTGATAATTCAGATGCACAGCAGATCAAACACATTTTCTCAACTTCCTGCGCTATCAGGGAGTTAGTTTCTTGTGTAATAATAACTAGGAGAGTTTCTGTCAGATGAGTCCAGCTTGGAGCACTGGTGTCAGAAGAGCTAATGAATTACACACTGACGTACGAACTAGCAGTTGTTTTGGGAAGCTGCATGCAGACAGGCTACAGAAGTGACACAGAAAAGGCAGATGCTGTTGCAGTCTTTCATTAGTGCTTGACTGTAATTGTATTTCTGTGTCTGGCAGATGCTGCTCCCTCACTTTACCAGCAGCTATTGAGTTTAGTAATATTATCACAATAGCAGCTTAAATGCAGAAATCTGAAGGAAAAAAAGCTTGAGGCAAACAGCTTGAAAACAATTCTAAAGCTATTAAACAGGTCTGTGCAGAGAGTATTCTGTCCTGGACTAGAAGGACGAGGGTTGTATAGTATCTCTGCTGCAGCCAGAAATATTTTGAGTAATCATGGGAAAAGTTCATATGTCATTTTGCTAAGAAACTAGAACCACAGAACCCAGAAATGACATAGGTTGCAAAAGACCTCCAGAGGTCATCTGGTCTGAACCCCACTCAAAGCATGACCGATTTATAGGTATTTAATGCAGATAGTCGCTTTATCTGAGAAAAAATTATTTCATCAGATCACAGGATAATTCAGAATGGCAGGAAGCTTGAGAGGTTTCTTGTCCTATTAGACTGCCCAAAACAGGGTGAGCTGTAAGGTCAGACCATGTTGTTTAGAGTTTTATTCAGTCTGGTCTTTAAAATCTTCAAGGTCAGAGCATGTACAACTTTCTGGGCAGCCTGCTCCACCGCTTGACTTGTCGTTGTGAAAGTGTTTCCCCTTACATCTAGTCAGAAGGTCTCTTTTTTTAATGCTTCTTGTCTCTTCTGCATGAAAAAAAGTAAGAACTCCATGGAACAAGAAGATTTTATACATCACTTAAAGCTCAGAAGATTGCTATGGGGAGGAGGAGAGACTACTATGCTATAAAGGACTTGGAAATGGAAAACTGTAATTCCTTTATTCTGGCATTCATATACTGTTTGCATCACTGTTTAATGACGCTTATGTATGTAACAGTGTAATGTGTACAACACAAAATATTGGAATTGATGTACATTCCTTAGAGTAATTTTGTATTTCTTTTTTTTAAAATACTTTGTATGGGTTTGTGCTTCACTGGATTTTCCTTGAGCTTCTAACAAGCTCCAAAAGTATACAATAAATAATTGGTAGATCCTGTTTTAAGCTCTTAAGTACTGGGATTCAATTTACAATTACAAATCAACACAAGCACTTCAAACTTGGCAAATTTGCCATGGAGATATTTTCCAAGCAACCTCACCAGAAGAGCTACGGGAGTACCAAGTATCTCTATTCATCCAAGGAGAAATAGCATAAAAAGCAGGTTAAAAAGGAGAATCACTCAAAGCAAAATTTGACTGGTAGAATTTTGGGAAGACTGATAATAGCAGTTTCTGAAAGAACACACACGACTTGTTGCTTCATACAAGTCTATTTTGAATATAGGTCAGTTGAAGTTGTAAATATTAGATCTAGTTCCAATTTTAACCCAGGTTAGATGATTGGATCTGGAAGTCTAATTTTTCACCACTTTTGAAGTTACTTTATCTGTCAATATGTCAAACTCCAGGCACCAATATGTTTATTGGTCTTTTCCGACTACAATGTTGAGTTTTCCCTAATGATCAGACATTAGGAGAAGGAGGCTGTAAGCTTTTGGCTTTGCTTTATGACAGAGGAATACAACAAACCTCTGATTTCAATATATATGTACCCCAGGAGTATACCTACTTCTAGCAACATCAAAACAGAGTCCACTATAGGGATTCTTTCTTGCCCAGAAAGCCATGGGGATCTCAACCATAAGATTTAGGATCAACATGCCTGAGCACTTGTATGATCAGTAACTATGCAAAGTAAATTTCCTCAAGGAAAAGGACTTATTGAAAACTGATACTTGCCAGACATTTGAAAAATGAGATTTCATCCCCTATATTATTTTGCTATACAATCTCTTTAAACAGTAGAGATTTTACGATACCTTCTTGTTTCAGGAAATAGAGCACTGTGAAGCACACAGTGTGTAACTGTAATAAAAAGGCTCCCAGAATGTTTGTTTTAATATGGTTGCACAGAGGAAAGTGTATTACTTAGATATGAAAACTACTGGTTAACAAACTTGGTACCCATTATCCACAGCTCACTGTCTTGAGCCACTTGACTCGCTGTTTCACTGCAGACTGGCTCTGCACATTTGCTCATGTGGGAGCAAGCAGAGCAACCGTCAGGTTTATCTGTTATAGGGCTGCTGAAAAAGAAAGAGCTGCGCAGTGTTATGTTGCGCCCCCTGTGCAGTGACTGGCGGACAGTTTGGCAAACTCAAGGGGCCCTGAAAGAGCTTGTCCACATTCCAGGAAAACTGAAAGACAGGTGAGAAGGACATTTAAATATATTCCAGTTTCTAGACAGACCAAGGTTAGTCTAAGGCCTCCTGGACAGGAGTTCAAACTGGCCGCAGCTAATGGTTACTTGAAAACTTCCACCTTAAGCTGAAACCCTTTCCATTCTTTTGATATTCAAATGCAAGTTACATAAACAACGATAATTAATCAAACACTATTTCACAGCTTGGACGGATTGTTGCCCCAATGAAATGAAAGTTTCAGTTACTGTAAAAAAAAAAAAAAAAAATAAAAATCCAGTTTCATAAAATC
>NW_008796044.1:2086747-2101671 GCF_000699145.1 Aptenodytes forsteri | reverse complement strand
ATGTCCTTCTTGTAGTGAGGGGCCCAAAACTGAACACAGTATTCGAGGTGCGGCCTCACCAGTGCCGAGTACAGGGGCACGATCACTTCCCTACTCCTGCTGGCCACACTATTTCTGATACAGGCCAGGATGCCATTGGCCTTCTTGGCCGCCTGGGCACACTGCCGGCTCATGTTCAGCCGGCTGTCGACCAGCACCCCCAGGTCCTTTTCCAACAGGCAGCTTTCCAGCCACTCTTCCCCAAGCCTGTAGCGCTGCATGGGGTTGTTGTGGCCGAAGCGATCCCTTTCTGGAAAACAGTATAGCGCTCTCAAATCCAAACTGACCTAAAATTCTCAGAAGACACTTGATCCAGCCTGCTGAAAGGAACAATGTATGAGGACAGGGTACAGTA
The DNA here is from genome assembly GCF_000699145.1 of Aptenodytes forsteri. Taxonomy (NCBI): domain Eukaryota; kingdom Metazoa; phylum Chordata; class Aves; order Sphenisciformes; family Spheniscidae; genus Aptenodytes; species Aptenodytes forsteri. Next base: position 2,101,277 of record NW_008796044.1, on the reverse strand, counting down.
GCTACAGTAGCTTTCTAGCATCCTCTCTCCTGGCAACTTCATACAGGATAAGGGAAATGACATGGTCCAAGAAAAGCTTCTGTTCCACAGAACGGATGTGTAGTTGGCCTTCTATAATAACGTATGCTGCTGTGTTAGTTACAAGTGCATATTTAGGAAGACATAAGATTTGTGAAATCAGCAATTTAACAGAAATCCAACTGCGATTATTTATGTGGGGAATGTTAACTACTTAAGATAGCTAATTATAATGAAGACTTCAAAAGCAACATTTTAAATTAAACCAATAGTGTTTAAAAAACCCAACAAAACCAACAGCCCCCTCACCCCCCCAACAAAAAAACTTTATTATCTAACCACGCCTGGTTATTTTCTTGCCAAATATAATATAATATTGGATTACCCACCTCTGCCTTATATGACAGAAATACAGAATTCTAATGCTAGCCAGGTGGTCTAAAACTTGTTCTGAATTCTTCATTTCCCATACACCAAAGTCAAATGGGGCAGTTTAACATGCTGTCATGCCTGAGCTGAGCATTATTTTACCCAGCTACAGTGTTTCTGACATCAGTGGTACTGTCTGCAGATGTAAGGCACTTACACAAAACAATTTTGCCAGAATAAAAGTGGAATAATCTGGGCCTATATTGTGGCAGTATGTTTAAACAGAAGGATAATGACATTTCTGAGAAACTCTGATGAGTCTTATACAAAACAGTAAATAACTATTATCTGCTCTGCAATTTCACAGTAATTATTTTTTCCTTCTAAATACAATCTCAACAATTTTATAGAGAACCCACAATGACTCCCTTTTTCTGATTGTGTCCTGCTTTACCATAACGCCAGTATATTTTCAAAAATGCTCCAGCTGAAGCTTAGAAAATTATACTGGCTACCAGGATACCTTAATCAGAGCGTTCTTATCAGTGTGTCTCCAGACTAATAAGAAAAAATCCAATCTAGAGCCCACTGAACACTAAATTAGATCTAATCATAGGGCACTCTTCCAACTGTTCAACAGCAGGTCTAAAGCCAACGAATGCTATTTATTTTTTTGGTATCCATTAAAACACTACAAGCAATCCCATAATAGCTGCTTCGAAGCCATGATCAGAAGAGTGTGCAGACATTTGTTTGCATTTAAAGCATGATCATTCAATGCTCTCCTTGCCAAAAGCTACTTTACATTCAAACACTTTCAAGAAGACCCTGAAAGGCTCCAGAGCCACAATACTCTGGGAATCCCATAATGGTGCAACTTACTTGCAACTTCTCAGCTTGAGAATGTTTAAACTGTTGAAGTACAACACCTTTTAATGGTTCTCTGGCATATAGATTTTGCTCCCTTAACAAAAAGGCACCACTTGAGCTAATTCAGACTGGAAAATTACTGCATCTGGGCTTAATTCATTGAAAGCCTGCACTACATGCACACAAGGACTACAGTATAAAGGCGTTGAAACCTGCTTAATGCTTTATGCAAAGTTTTAGACCCACATTTTTATGGGGTGAGCCATGTGTTGAGTGATTTTTTATTTTTTTTTTCTACTGGGAAAGATCCTATCTGTAAAGTGTCCTGGGTTAGATAGAGCAACCGTGTATCACTTCGAACTTACAACGATAAAATATTTGTGGGGGAGGACTATGATAAAGCTCAGATTTTTTTAATATAGTTTCTTTCTCAGAGGTCAAAGTGGCAAGTTAAGTTTTAGCTCTCCTTTTGCTTGCAGCGTCTTCATTGTACCGAACACAACCCGAGTCTGACAATGACTAACATGCCAGTTCTGTCAACATGTACTGAGTCCCAGCTTGTAAGCACTTTCATGCTTATTGTTCTCACACATGGCAAACTACCTCCCCCCTAAATACACGGTCTTCTCTTACTGCACAGGCTGGCCGTGAAGACACTGAAGTACTAACAAACTTGTGAGATATGGGACAGGAGAGAGGAAAGGAGCTGCCAGAAAAAGTATGTGCAAAAGGTGAAGACAAAAGAATTGGCTGTGTGCAGGAGGAGATAAATGGCTTCCCACCGTCGCAGCTCAAGGATTGTCATAACCAAACCATATGTGCTCTTGCTTGTCCTTCTCTAGAATAGGGTTGTCCATCTTTGCAGTTAAGATCTTATGGATAAATTACATGTCTGAGTAGTCCTTCACTTAACATACAGAGCAATTTCAACTATTTCCTATTTTAGTTCTTTGGCTTTGCTCATGGATTTCTAATCTAAATCTATGCTTATTTTTATATAGCACATAAGTGCAGCAAAGACTACAATAATAGAGTGACACATTCAATGGTGATCATGAACTTTTGGATATTCATTTCTGGTTATGTCAAGACAGTCAGAAAGGCTTAAAATAACATGTCTAAAAGCTACTTTTTATTTTATATTTTATATAATTTATCATTTGGGGGTGGAGGATTGTGTGTGATACAAACCAGAATGGGTTAATTTACCATATATCACCTTTACTTTCTGAGTGCATCATCCATGGTGGTAATCAGAACGTTAGGAATACATATTAAGCTCACTTCACTTCTGCTCCCTCTGCTGACTGGCTGAAATAGTAGCCGATTTCCTTCTCTTTGAAGGAGTTAACTGGTTCCCAATGTGATTATGGAGACAAGAGTGAGTAAAATTTGCGATTTCACATTTGGCTTAGGAAATTTTTTATGCTACATTAATAAATACTTTAGAGTGTATGATATATATCTTACCCCTGATCATGACTGTGTGTTAAATCACACATGGCATAAAATACTCAAATATGCAATATATTCTGAAATCATTTCTCCTGCAGCTAAGCCACATTTGGCATAATAAGAAGATGGAACTGAGCATGGCTCGCAACAATAAGATCTTTCGTATTACCATTTTGCTTGCACGTGCAGGTACTTGCAACACAGTAGCCCTCAAGGATCTAGATATTCAACCACAAATGCTAAATGTGTAAAAACAATCAGATGGCATCCCCACCCGCACATCAGACGGTGACCAAATTTCCTTTCTTGGACTTCACCGAGTCTCTCATTTCCTCCCCACACTTAAATCCTCTGTGTCTATTACCCATTATACCCACTGTGCTATAAAACTGTTGGCACCTTCCTTTTGTTTTTTTCAGCTCTTGCCTCCCTCTTGCCTGACACAGAAACAACAGAAACTCATGTCCCAGTGAGTTTGCAGTGGAAAGGTGATTATATTAATGTCAGAAGCTGAAAAAACAGTAAATCTAGCTAGTCTGTACAATAAAGAAGAGGAACAGATCATACTCACAGCAGCTGCAGAGACACAAGATCATCAAAAAGGCCCTGGGGAATCTCTGTGATCTTGTTTCCATAGAGCACTCTGAAAGATTCAGGAAGACAAAATAAATCTTAAGTAACAGACCAGTTTAGTGTCCTCCCACATCTCTGCATTATCATCTTCATTGATCTTGTGCACCATGCCCAGGATCTGTGGGCATTTCATTTAACTACTGATCTCATTTTCTTTTCAGAGAGCACATGGTATTAAATGAGTCGTTATGATTCAGCCTTCGTCTGGTGTTGGAAAGCATTTTTAATGTAGAAACTGGACATCATCCAAAAACTGTATCCGAAAAATTTTTCATTCTGTTGAGGGATTTTTTTCCCACCCTTTTTAGAAATATTTTAACCATTGAACGGCACATTGTCTGATGCAAAAACTTAGAATTCTGCTCAGTGATACTGAATGGAAAATCCAGAGAGCACAAGCTGGTTGTAGATAAAATTTCATATAACTGAATTCTTAAGATATAATAATTGGCATGAAATGTGACACAGGCATCATTGGATAAAATATTATGGCTTCACCCGCTGCTGTTACCATTTCAACTAGCTAATATAAAGAAATTTAGCCTGACCTGGGAATAGACATGTATTTCAGAAACTCAAAAATACTTTAGGTATAGTTTAGTTATAAAAATCAGTAAAAATTTAATAACACAAATGACAGTCGCTGTATACATTTATTCAACCATAAATACATATGACCTGATATCCATGATTCAGTTTTAATATTAAATATATTTCCCTTTTTAGTGGAAAAATGCACATATAGTATCCTCAGAAATTGAACTAAAGGGAAAAACAGACAAAACCACCGTTATGCTAAGATGTGTTACCTAGGGATCAGAGCAAAATCATATATGACAGGAACACCTGAATTTCAATCATGGCTAAAGTATTTACTCATGTCATTTCTGCAAGTGGGTAAAATGTGTCAAAACCAGAAAGTGAGTTAGGAGCTTATATGGGTCCTGGTAAACAGGAAGAAGATTAGGCTCCCTCTGAAAATTTTATGCCTTACCTAAACATTTTAATAGACTTCAAATTGGGAAAAGCAGCATTTATGTAATTTCTATGCTCTACATAGGACATGTTAAATCGTTATAAACCAGCTCATGCCAAAACTTTGTTGCTTATGTGTCACTAAACTGGTTAATTCCCTAACTTTTTAATGTGGAATAATATGTTATCAATGAATCAAATAGCTATGTGAGGCTTGGATGCTGGCTGAAATTCTGGCTTACCCTGTCTTTCAACATTTAAAATATTATGGTGAGTTGAACATACTGAAAAACAAACTCTTAGCATGACGGACCATTTACAATACCCCCTGGCCTTCCCAAAGTATCGCCACTTCAGTTTACTCTTCATCAGTCATTGGAAGTATATCACCTCTGTGGGAGAGTTCCCAGATCAGCTCATTTCGGAGCCTAAATAAAATTAATCTAAATAAAATAACACTGCTTAGATATGAAAATCTAAACTTGAAACTTCATTTTTCATTACTTTTGTATTTTAGCAGGAACTGAACTGCTACCCAAGAAACTAATGATCATCTAGCATTATATTTTCTCTAAACTAATGTAACATAATTTCTTTTTATTGCAGAGTCAGGAGGTTGGCTTTTAATGTGCTGTTACAGTTAGTGTTTTTTGTGAGTAATGAATGCTAGTACCACTAAATTTTTCTAATTGTTTCCTAATTTCAGCTTCAGAAGACACAGACAATTTCTTACTTCAATAAAATTTCATGCAATGTACATAGATTTTTGTACTCCACCCAAAACTAGACAGAAATGATGGCTGAACTTTGAAAGGTCTAGCAGGTCCATTTAGTCTCAAAATAAGAGATAATATTCAAGTCACTGAATTTCACTGGGCTCTAAAACATCCAAATGGCTGACTCACAGACTTCTTTCTGAACAAAGTAACTGATGTGAGCACCTGTATCAGGAAGCAAAACCTCTGAAAAAAAATTATTAATAAAAGGTTAAAATATTAAGTTAATGCCCACAGAATCCAGTATATTTCCATTTCACAGTTTCCACTCTCTCTCAACAACATTTCTTTAGCAAGTAAGCTCTGTGATGTTAGATGAACATCTTCCTTAGTTTTGTGCAGCAGCAGGATCATCTATGCTGATCAATAATGCATAATGCTATAGCATATAAGAAAGAGTTCAGAAGCTAAGCTTTACAAAATGCCCATGGAAAGAAGTAAAAAAATCCCCACTCCAGACTAAGGGTTATTCTGGCTGTAGAGGTAAAAACGCCGATGTAAAGTAAAACTTTAAAGAAATCTCACCACTCACCCCCAGCGCAGTTGTTAGTTATGGCACTACTAAATGCAAATATCAAAGTAAGACTCTTATTAGAGTCATTTTTCATTTACTTTTAATGTAAGAGTCAGAAGGTCATAGTGCACTGTTCCACTGAATTTTAAACCTTGGATGTGTTTATACACCCTCTTTATTTTGAGTGAAATAAAACAGATTAAAATAGCTTATAAAATAAAAGAAAGCTTCAATTTTTAGAAGCCATGAAAAGAAAATAAGCATTTTCAAACCTAATTGGGCTTATGTGCATGTGGCACATTAACATTCGAACAAATTAACAGCTAAACAAAAGTCAGTATGAGAGCTCAGGCACTTGTCTCTAATTCATATTCATGTTCAACACTACACAGAGCCAAATTAGCTAATGCCATTGTCTGCCTGCCATGCCAGAGCTGAAGTCAAACGGTCATACAGAAAGAAGCAAAGAGGAGGGGAGGGGAGATACTTAATGCATTGCATCTCATTTCTTGAGTTCCTTATTTCCATTTACTCTAATAAAAAGCACAGAAACTTCTGCTTTCCTCAGAGTTCTCATTTTTTCCATTTAAGAAAGGAAAGCATACCAACAAATATGAATATTGCCCAGGTTCTTGATCCAAGACGCTTATGTTCTGAATGTACCAACTGCTGCACTCCAAATAGTACTATGAATGAGTTAGCCTGCAGAAAAGTCTGGCCAGGTTAGGCACACTCCATTATTGCAGCCGCTTTCCTCTATGTCCTGTCATTCTGCCCATCTCACTAGCATGCACCGCGATGTTTCCAGAATAGCAGCTTTGGGGATAAAAGAAACCAAACAAAAACCCCAAACAAAAAAATAACTTCAAAAGGCCATATAACAGGAAACTCAGCCAAGTCAGTTCAAGAACTTCATTTAAATCTCCAATGATATTACCAACAGAGATAAATTTTAGGAGATTTGCCTATGGCATTACAAGTTCTAAAAAGGTGTGTTCACTTGCATCGCTCACATATGTTGCAGGACATGCAGGTGTCCTGGCTACTGTGCAAGCTTGGCACAGGAAATACAACCCTCCTTCCATTCCCTAGCACCTGAAATTTTAGACCCAAAATATTTTTTATTAAAAATACACTAACAAAGTTAATATGTAATAAAAATAAAATCAGCTCAGTAATTGCTGCCAATAGACAGCGAAGCAGTGAATCAGAATGACATTTATTACAACACAAAAAAATTACTAAAATTTTTAGTGTGTGCTCCTGATTGTTCATTGGCTTCTCAACTTTGCTGGGAGACCAAGTTAGCCACAGGTCTGACAAATACCATTTACTGTCAGGTGGAGAAGATATTACCCTAATGATGTACATTTTGGGAGAAAGAGAAAAGTGAGCTATAGCTTAATCCTATATTCACAATGCTCATCTTAAAAGTAGCAACTAGAGACTAAGCCAAAACTGACTGAGAGACCAATAGGTATCCTTTTTCTTGCTGTTCCTTTCTTTCTCTTCTCACCACACATGGGAGTCTCTTTTACAAAGATGGAAACCAGTCTGAATGGAGAAAACAGTCATAAGGATGTGCAAACACATCAGACTTGTCAGTGCATGCATTTTATTCTTGTCTTTTCCACAAGGCAGGTATATCTAATACCAGAATGACCAGTGTGAAGAATCGTTCACTGTATTTTTAACTCAAGCAAACTTTTCTCAAATTTTTTGCGGGTGGCTTTCTAACATCAGCAAGTTGCTGTTATGGCACAGGTGCAACTGAGCCATCTGAGGGCTATATTCTTAGCGGCACTTAGAGCCATCAGCTTGTCAGTTCACAGCTAAATGCTTTCAGCATGGCCACAAACCCATGAGCTGCAGTTCTTCAAAAGTACCTGGCAGATTGGCTCACAACTTGCAGCAGTTTTCAGGCTGCCATCAACCTTCCAAATAATGGGAAGGACAACACACATAAAGCACAGACCCCTGGCTGCACCGCAAGCATTGGAGGAGATCCCTGCAAGAAGCACCCTATTCAGCTGAAGAGTTATTATGGATCTGCAATAAGAAATTATACAAATATATAAAAGTCATAATGAGGTGTTATGTTTTTTCAGCCTGATTCTGGCATCATATTTTAAGATTCCCCCAAAAATGTATCTTAATTAAATTTTGACACAATTAAATATTAAATTTCCAGTTAAACAATTAATTGTTACTACTAAAATTCAAGTTTTGCAGATTAATCCAACTGATGTTCTAAGTAGTTAAAACTAATTTCCAGTTAAACAATTTATTGTTACTACTAAAATTCAAGTTTTGCAGATTAATCCAACTGATGTTCTAAGTAGTTAAAACTAAAGATTAAACGGTGAAAATAGTCACTGCATAGATTCATCTAAAAGCTTGGGACATACCAGGCAAAGAAAGCATTGGAAGCACACATAGCAACACGTATGTTATCTTGGGTGTGAATGTAATTAAGCATGTAACAAACCTTCAGCGGCAGGGTCTTGAAACATAAAAGTCTCACTGATTCTTTACAGTCTCTAGAGATTCTGATCTCTTGAAAAATTTTAAAATTAAGGAATTTGCAAAGACTTTACCAGTACATGACCTTTCATACGCACTGAAGTTTAGCATACCACCTTCTAAGGGTGTGAAACAATAATAGCTGTGTTGTCTTTATTTTACAGTTCATCAGCCTACCTTACTTGCAAATGTAGTTGCAATTTAGCTGCTTCATTAAGTTAGATCCCAGAATATAGAGATTTTTCCCTGGAAGGTGACACACAACTTTTTGGGGGTATGAAAGCCTAGCACAGAATCCCTTACTCTGGACCATATGGTCTCCAGCTAAGTGTTCCTTTATTTTGGCTTGGCTGAAACATTCTTACTGAAGTGTCAAATTTTGACTTTATGCAATGTCTTTTTCAGTCCTCAGAATGCTTTTAACTTTCCTTCAGACTGTGAAAACAATTCTTGCTAGGAAGAATTATATTTCCCAAGCTATGTACAATGGCACAGGCTCAATAAGAATTCAAGTTTTCAAAAGAGGAGGAACTGATAGGGGTAAAAACAGCAATAAATTTCTAATATCTGGAAGAAACTTAGACATGTAATTTTTTTCCCCTGCACTATTTCATATTTCTTCAGAACAAGTTAGGCTAAATAAATCACAGTAAAACCATCCAAAGCAATTTGTTACCTTAAAATAAGTTTGGCAGTTATTGCAATAGACAGTGTTTTATTGCAGATTTCAAATCACCATGAATGACATCACATACATCATCACCCAGGAGATGATGGTCTAAATGGGACTGCTGTGTCAAAATCTAAGCTGCCTCTTGTCTTTGTGCCCAGGCTGATCTAAGCTTTTAAATTGTTCACTAGTTTAATTCAGTATATGAACAAAAGCAAAGGAATTCTCCCTCTGCAGTGGTCTAAAATTTATTCATTCAGTTTAACACACTGAAGGCTTAGACTATTTTGTCATATCTCATAAAATGTCCCCAGACAGTCTGGATATGGCCTTCCAAACCTACATTTGTGGGAAGTTTACTGACCCCAAGAATAACATTTATCTTTGATACTACTAACAATAACCAAATGCTGATACAATCATCTCACTGATATTAGACAGATTTTGAGTTGATTAAATGAAAAATTAATTTACTTGAGAAAGTGCATGCAGCAATCTTGAAACATGAAACTATTCGTAACTTAGCCCCCATGTTCTGCGCTGAGTTATTAACCACTCCAACTCCAGCAAAGTGCAATTCTAACTACGTAATGCAAACACCATGTACTACAAATAGAGCATTTCTCAAACTTTTGCTTAAACTTAAGATAACACACTCTTTTGCAATCAACCAATTTTGCCACACTTCTCAATGCAAGGGTACAATTTGCTCTCATGTTTATATGGAAAGAAATATTGGATGGCAAGACTAATCCCTTCAACGCAAAAGCCATGGCTACATTACCACTGCTCACTTACATGTGTGCTGCTTACTGTTTTTTTAGATTCAAATCATTCTAATTATTTGTTTCTCACCTTGGATATTTCATATGGTCCCAAGTACTGCAGTATCGCTACATCTCACAGCCTTCAAAGTATACACCCTTGTATCATCTCTTTGAGACAGAGAAATGCTTCCACTTTTTCAAGAGGGAAAGCTTTGGTATAGACAAGCAGTTTATTTGTCCAACAGCTGTCACTGAAATTATGCAACATAACTTCTTCCTCCCAAATCCCACAGTAGCATCTTTAAGACTAAAGACCCTTTTTCTTAAGCCTTGATCCACAACACCCTCCATTCTCCACAACGGCTTTATAGTAAGCTCTCCACAACTCTGCTCTCAAAACCAGAGACTGGATCTTACTGTATCTTCAGTTTTGTCCATAAACAGGTTTGAAGTTTGGTTCATACCAAAAATATGCTAAGGATCTAAGCCTTAGTGGAACTTCAGGAACAGAATTAAATCCACAGAACATACAGACCCAGAGCTGACCAGTGACTCACAGTGCCGCCTGCATGTGACACAAGAGGAAAAGGAGAAGCCAGAAAACTCTAGGAAGAAGAAAAAAACATTCTTAAAGGAGAATGATTCCAGTTCCTTAATTGTTGTCACAACCAGGAAAAAAAAAAGTTATGTACATTCCCAAATATTTCTAAGAAAAACAGAGAAATTCCTTGTTCCACACAGTCATTATATGAATAGGGAAAAAAATCCCACTGAAAAATGGGCATGGAGAAAACAAATTTTTTTTCCTGTGTGTGGGGAATGGAGAAGTCTTGAGTCCTTACAAGAACAAGCTTGCCATTCTTGTGCTAAATGCAGAGAAAACCTAAGGTAGAAATGGTTTATTTAAAGTGTTAAGATTTTGTGACCTGTTTGATTCCCATAGGTGGATTTCTTGTTAGAGAAAATATATAAATTTAAAATAAAAACTTATGACCTGCTAGCATATGGATCACTTAGCGCTTTTAAAAGATTTAAGTTTTATACATTTTAGGGGCAACTGCTTCTGTAATAAACATTCCTGTGTTTTGAAAACTATAATGCATCATTTTTTCTTCTACCTCTACATAGGTACAATAGGCAGAGTACTCTGAGAAACAATTCTGCCTGGAAACACTAACCTAAGTTAACTTCAGAAGAAAGTGGAGTAGCAACCCACTATATATAGGCCTCCATTAGCCAGCTAGACTAACAATGTTGGCTGTCTTCCAGATAAGCACTTTCACTCTCTTAGACCCATAGGGAGCACTGCAATTGCATGCAAGCGGGGAGTAAAGGGAGGAGCAGAAAAAGGGAATAAGGCAGGGGAAAAAAAAGCAAGGATTTTAGGCAGTACAGCAGTACTTCATTTTTAATGGAAACAAAGTTGCTTACTTTCATTTGTGCATTAATATTTTCCCCTCCTTTATTCTTCTTTTAACTCAGCTAGCTGAAAAGTCCAGCTGCTCTGCGCACAGATTAAACCTCAATGGTGTCTCATTAAAATATATGCCACCAATCACATTTGACTTTCATATATGTAAAATAAAAGTTACTCTCAGCTGAGCTGAAGCATTGTATGCAGAGCAGCATTCCTTCAGGGCATGCAGCTGACTAAAGTTATTGGGGCCTCAGGCACCAAAAAGACTGAGCCGCTTAAAAGAGAAAACATTAGTAAGCAAACTGTCTTACTTCATTTCTACCTCCTTGTTCTTTCCCCTTCGGCGATTTCATTGGGAGGGCTGGCACTTCAAAGGAGCCATCTTCTCTTGCACTTACTTGTCTTTCTGCGATTGACAGAACTGCACTGGTGGCTATAGCAGAGATCAGCCAAAAGAAGATCCTCTACTTCTTGGAAGTAGAAACCTGGGGGAAGTTTCTCCGGAGAAACCCAGATTCTGCAGAACAGCAGATAGTCTTGCTCCATAAAGATATCTAGGGCTCAGAAACTGAAACAGCTACAGAAGTGACCAGCAGGGAAGAACCTGCCAGAGGTCTGGGTGACAAGTCATGAAAGATCAGGGAACTAACTCTTGCCTATCAGCCGTAGAGAAAACATTTGTAAGACCTACCTGCAATGAACAGCAAGAGTAAAACCTTTCAAAAAAAAGTAAAAGCCAATGGCAAGCACAATGGACACCTGAACCTAGAGGAGGAGGCTGACAATGTCAAGGCTGGAGTCGATACTGTCCTAGAAACCAGTCTGCCAAAGAGAGGAGAAACAGACTGTGGGTTACAACAGCCTTGTGTGGCTGCGGTAGAAGGAAACTGAGGCAGAGACAAACACTGAACAAAGGAAAGACTGCTCAGAGGCAGTTCCCTTACTATAGCCCTTTCTGTGCTGCATCTCATCTCTCTGCCCTCTCTCTTCCCCCTTGTAACCTCCTAGCATTAACTTAAGCACTATTTTACCCACTTGGATATAAACATATTTAAACATCATTTGCTTAAAATATCATTTTGGATGACTGGGCAGAGAATACACAGTCATTTCACTTGCTTCTGTGTGCAAGTCAAAACACTATAAATTCCTGCCCAGTTTATATTCTCATCTCCTCTCTGCCCACTCTGATGTGTTCTGTCCCACTCCTGGAGCCATCTGGGGGTATCTGAATTAGCTTTAGCTAATATGAATAACTTCTGAGTTGGGAAGTCAACCCCAGTAGAAATGTCTTGCCTGTCCAGCTTTCTCCTAGCCAGGAGGTTTGCCAAGACCAGAAAGCTGTAGCATTGTAGCATCAGCAGTAGTTTCATACTAAGCCAAAACTGAAGTGTTCAGTAAATGTCATTCTCTTACTCAATCATTTCCAGACAGCATTGAGGGATTTGACCATTTCCACAGCATGTTGAATAATACTGCACTAACCATTCAACAACGGCTAGCAACATTTAATATATATTTCTGGCATTCTCCCAGTTGGATTCAGGGCACAAAAAAAGGCCCATCCTTCTGCATTCTGGCTCAGAAGTTTACTGCAACATATTAAGTTTAGTACCGACTAATCTTCTATTATTAGCACTAGTCAACAACTTATATAGGTTGTTAGAATTATCCAGTATTCAGAGAATAAAATTATGGCAGCTTTTAGAAATAAACTACACTCTTAAAAATCAAACTGTTATATGAATATTAATGAGCTAAATGTTTTAAAACTGTCTTTAAAATTAACACAGGTAAATATCATTCCAGTTGAACTTACCCTCTTCTCTCAACCTGGGGATCTTTCTAACACTCTATTCTAGTTCATTCTCCATATGCAGCTTCTGACCTTGTATTGCTCGCTCCTTTTACCCATTAAAAGCTCCACTGTTTTAATAGTGCTTTGGGTAGCTAGGTTGAAATATAGCTGCATTTAAATTCAACTTGGTGCTAAAACAGTTTCTGTGTTCTATAAAGAGAAACAAATGGTTGTCAAGAGATCCTACCTTCCTTTTATCTTCTGTATGAAGTCATATTTTAGTTCCCTTCCAGCTTAATAAAGTAGTAATTACAGCTAAGAAATATAAATGCTTTCTTAAGAGCTTAGGTTCTTCCCTAACTAGTTTGAAAAAAACAACCAAAAAACAAAACAAAAAACTCACGAGAGAGTGCAATCTCAGTTCTTTAATACAGAAGAAAAATTCAGTATGTAAGTGTTTCCCCTAACTGCTCCCTGATTAACACCACCAAACAGTGTCTGAGCTATGATGAGGTTTTTGTGTGCCACGATGAGTTGGGGGGCATGGATTAGCCTGTGGGTGCACGTGTACAGTAGATCAACTAATGCGCTGATTTGAAGAGGTGAACACGTCAGTAACCTTGGGGGTGTTCATCTATAAAAGAACTTACTAGAGATGTGTAAACAGTTCCTCCTTCTAACCTTCATGACCAATTTTTCATTTACAAAAGATCAGATGCTTCACGCAAGCTGGCAATTGCACACAGAAACGTAAGTTCTCCCAGACAGCACATTATAATTTTTATTTCTCTTACATGCAATCTCTCCCCAAATACCCATTCAATTCTATTTTCTACTTACAATGAAATGAGAGATTTCAAGCCTTTGAATGCATCAGGCGCAATGTCAGATATTTGATTCTTGCTGATGTCTCTGTAAAGAGAAGGGAGGATTAAAGAAATATCTGTAAACAGGACTGATGAAAATATTTTAGCTGTAGTTTATTGGAAGAATATACTTGATACAAAAACAGAACTAAAAGATCATATTACCTCAGTGAAATTATGAACTATGTAAGGACACAGATAGGCAAATTCCAGGAATGATCAGAAAACATCAGTCAGCATGACAGGCCATAGCCTCAATAAATCGGCAGCTACCCTGTTAATAAGGTCTTTCATTTTATGGACATTGAAACAAAGAGTTTTATGAAGAGCTTTGAAGAACAACAGTGAGGTAGCCCATTGAATAAAAATGGTTGATAAAACCATCTTAAGAACTATTAATAATGGAGATTGAATTCTGACTCTGTGGTGTGGCCCTCAAGCATGAGGAGCAGCCTGTGACAAAGCATAAAGGTTGTCTGAATGTTTAAATGCAGGCATGGAAGGCTAACTTTATAACAGTACAAAAGATCATATTTTGATTATAAATTAAATGATAGATAAGGTGAGGAGAGGTTCTAAGGTAGATGGAAAGCGCTGGCAGGACATGCATTAAGGAAGACGGTGGGATTAACGGTGTCAGCATGGTGTAGGCACCAGAGGAATGGCTTCTGAGGCAGCAAGACTGTGTCTAACAGAAGAAACCTTGTGGTAAATGAGATGTAAAGATAAACATACTCATAAATGCCAGAAACATGTAGTATAGTCAATCAAAATTCCCATCAAAACCCTAGGAAATTCCACTAAGGGTTAGTCTCAATTTATATGGAACAATATTTATAATTCTTAGGATGATAATATATATAATTATATATATATGAT
>NW_008796044.1:2035349-2086468 GCF_000699145.1 Aptenodytes forsteri | reverse complement strand
GCTGCCCAGGGAAGTGGTGGAGTCCCCATCCCTGGAGGTATTTAAAAGAGGTGTAGATGAGGCGCTTAGGGACATGGTTCAGTGGGCATGGTGGTGTTGGGTTGATGGTTGGACTCGATGATCTTAGAGGTCTTTTCCAACCCCAATGATTCTATGATTCTATGATAAAATTCTCCTGAAGTAAGACTTTTCCCACACCATGTTTAATACCAATGGAAAAGGGGCCGGGAAACAGACTACCTAGCCCCCGATCCCAAAGCAGGCACCAGCGTCACTGAGGAGTTCGGCACTGTACCAGTGATGTTTGGTTTTTAATAGCCTAGAGAAAACAAGCAGCTCAAAATTCTACCATGACCTTGATCTGGTGAGGCGGGTGAGAAGAGGGTCGACACAGCACTGACAGGCCTGCCTAGAGTTTTCGGACACTAGGGAAAACCTTTGAGCATCTGAATGGAAATCATGGACCTTTGAAGCCAGCAGCACTGCGGGGAACACCCAGCACGTTGCAGACCCTGTCAGGGAGCTCCAGCAAGATTCCACCCTTTCAGCTATAATGTGAGTAGAATTCAGTTATAGCCTGCTGTCATTTTCCAGGGAAAGTGTGTTCCTGGTTTGGAAAATACCCTTCAATTATAACCATAACCAACCACGTACACAAAGATAAATATAGACTACGCCACAATTTCTTCATACATGGAGCCAAATTTACTACACTTGGGACCCAGATGCTCAGAACTGGGTGCCTTATCATGACTATCACTGCAATCCAATCTTTCTGTCAATCAGTTCAACAGGCATAACTTTCAGCCACCTCGTTGCATTCACTGGCAGTTGGTATCAGCTTTTATCAGTAGTATCAAATCGTTTCACTGATAGCTGAAGCTGGAGTCATACAGTATTTCACGTACATCTTCACTGTTATTTCCACTGGGGCACATGCTAAGGATCCCAGTCAGACTCTAAATAAACATCACTTGAACAAGAACTTATGAATCAGAAAGTAAGAAGGTTTTCCATTCTATACATGTTTCGAGCTACAAATTCTGTTGGTTAAAATTTCAATCAAGTCCTCTAACTGTTTTCAAATCTAGCCACATAAAGTGAGATTTTCTTTGGTTCTTTTATAAGGCTTATGAAACACCTGCTCTGCAATCTACTGATGTTTTCGATTACAACATCCTGCCTACAAGGACAGCATTAAGTGAAGGTTTCGGGTTCTTCAGCTCAACTCACAGCAGCCAAATTTGTGACAGTGAAAGTAGGAATATTTATTTTTATACAGGTTTTTGTGAAACTTGTTTAGACTGCCTGGTAGCATTTGCTGCTTTTTATCTAGTAATTCTTATGCAAGCATAAGTCTGATGTGAATCTGTGCTACCTATTTATTGAGGAACATATTAAAACCTATTACAATGACATGAAATCATGAGTTTGCTGAACAATGACAAGCATCTGAAAAGGGGCATCTAGTTTTTGAAACAAGTATTTCAGCACTATTTTACTGATTTGCTACATTTCAACTTTTCCATCCTTTTTCTCTCCCCATGTCCGGACGCTAATGAGTGTATAACTAATGGTGCCTGAACGTGCATAAATGCCATGCTGGGTGATGACACTCACTCACTTCATGCAGATGCACTACAATCAGCATTAGAAGATAATTAGACACATTATTTCCTTTCCATTAGAGCCCAAGCTCCACTGCTGTCGGATAAGGAGGCTCCATCTCCTGACTTGACTGAGGCAAAGGGATTCAATTATGTCCTTGTACTTTCATTCCCTTCCTTTGGTCTGCTTTGGTAAGATCATCCTATTCTGTGCTTGATTTACATCAAGACAAAGAGATATGGGTTTTTCTAACCTGCACAACTAAGTCAATTTAGATCATATAAGACTCATTTTCATAGTTTAGGGTATCTCTGAATCACTCGGTGGAAATGTGGCTTTTTAGCTGGAAATGTAATAAACTTAGCAGGATTCCACCCAGGCAGGGAGTACATTAGTCACCTCATACTAGTCTCCCTGCACCTCTGACAGTACGGTAGAGGTCTTCTTTCAAAAGGTTGTTTAACTCACCTTGGAGGGTGGCTGTTAGGGACAGTTACCAGTTAGGGACATAAATTGTTTTTGACTTTGCACCAAGGGAGCAAGGATACCCTGAGTGAGTCACTGTATAACATATGACTGTATGGCTTAAATGTCTTTACTGTAAAAGGTTTTGAAACAAAACAGATTTATTTTTAGATGCAGCCAAATGCAAAACTATTAATAGCATTGGATGAATATTCTCTTTGTCAACTAACATTATTAGAAACAGATTACTTGATTATCTCTAACATGTAAAATGGACTGTTCTCATTTGAGAAGAGTACTCAGCAAAAATCCATGTCATATATGGTTTAGTTTTTAGAAGCTGCTTAACAGAAGTAGCAACGCCACAGAGCTACTGGGAAGACTGTGAAATCTCAATGTGTTTTCTGCTAATATACAGTAAAATTAATTTGACAACATGAAATGCCGCTACAAGCATCAGAGCTAGAGAGGTACAACCACATCTTTCAAAGTGGCTCTGTGTACTTGGCTCTTAGTCTTGTGCTACAAACTCATTAGTTAAAAGTCTCAGAAAAGCAAAGATAAAATGGGAGGTAATGCCATAAACTTTGGAACTCGTAGGCTAGAAGTTACAGAACTATGGTACAAGCACAACTGCTATGTAAATGAATTCCAAATGGCATGTCTGGGCTTGGATACTTCATGCAATAATGACAACAACTTCTAATTCTGGAGATGGGATGTATCTCCTTCAAGCCCCTCAAACGTCTTCTAAAGCCCTCGAATAATTGAGCACAGAGCTAGGACCTGCTACATTCACTCCAAAATCAGGGGAACCATCATCCCAGATCATATAATTCAACTGCATATTTGAATCCTATAGGTGTCAAATCTTCCTTCTGAGACAGATACATTTAGCTTCATATAATTAACTGTGTGAGAAGATGCAGACAATTGTGATGAAGTCCAAGACAAAAAAGATTTCAGCTCCTTTGCTAAAACCAAATCACCAAAATAACTCTTCCATCCCGGAAGCTACTGAAGAGACATTCTAAACAGCAAACTTCAGCTAGATGCAAATATAACACTTGAATTAATATACATACATGTTCTGCTAGCATCCTGACCTATTAACATCAAGTCATATAAAGGTTATCTTGGATAACTGGCTCTTACCTAAAAATTAGTTTCAGTTATCCAATTATTCAAGAAAAGGAAACTGCATAATCTTGCAGGAAATACTCACTAAACAATCAAAATACTGAGAGTGCTGCAGGTGAGCAGTCTATTATCCCTAACATTCTTGCATATTGATTCACCAGAAGGAGAAAAATACAATACAATTCACAATGTTATGCTAATACTATCCTCTGAATTATATAAAAATATTATTATAAATAATAGTTAATAATAACAATAACGTTCTTCATTTGTACCCTGGGTAGGGCACCAATTAATTAAAATAATAACCTTCATGCTATTGCACTGCTCATTGAAATCAAAGTGACAGAAATTAAGAAAGGCTGAAGACTTCAGTGATATCGAACATGTCCTTCATGTCCTTCCTCTATAAGGAAAAGGATGGATAATTCTTTTCTTTTAAGAGGTAGTCTTTTGACCAAAGTATATTTTTGTGTTAACAATACTGGGAATCTTGCACACTGAAAAGATGATGTCAATAATCTCTTCAAATAGTGGAACAAATGTCCTCAATTAAACTTTGTGTAACAACAGTGATGCCCAATTTAGAGCCTCACTGTCCAGCAGGAATAAAACTTTAACAAGGAAACAGGTCAACAACCAAATGGCAAAATGTCATGTTTGTTATGGGACATTCTGCAGCCTAACTATCTATCCCAAGTTCTTCCACAAAATGCTGTCACGTTAACTAAGCTATGATACAGATCATCTGGCATAATAATTTATTATTTAACTATGAGTTCAGATCTCAATGAGTATGCCAATTATACTCCAGAAAGCTGTTAACACAACTTGCTAATGGAATTCTGCTGTGAAATTCTAACATTAATCATTTCACATAGTAACTGGAGCATTGGGTTGAGCAGCTAGTCAAGTTAAGGAACATTTTTTTGGTCAATTCCCATAAAACTAGAGTTCACCAATCATGAAAAATGAAAGGACAGTAAAACATTGCCAAAATCTAAAATTAGTCATACCTCAGAAAGAGCTAAGTAGTGACTTTAATAATGAAAAAGTTACAAGTTAGGTCACTGAAAAGGAATCCGTCATTTTTCACTGAAATTACCATCTTGCTATCTAATACAGTACTTGTTTAAAAATACATACAGCTATATTGAAAGTGAGACAGAAGAATAGAGACTCTATAAGATTGATGATTCGACCCGTTAAATATTAAGATCCATATTTACAGCTCTTCAGCTCTAGGAACTTGATAAGTTTGGACTGGCAAACACAGTGATTTTACCCTTAAATCCAAAGGTAGAGCGCAAGCTCATTTCAGTTTCCAAAAGCACTAGCTATCTAAGAATCCACTGTCTTCTGTGAAATGAGCTGACAGTTTCTTAATTCCAGTAAGTATTGTTCACATCAGAGAACAAGAACTGTAAAGGCACCTTTTTAGCAGTCTTAGCACTGAGCTACAACGCCTGAATGACTTCTGGAAGTTACTGGTCCAGTGGTACCCATCAACGTCTTGATACTACGGTGAAGCAGGAGTAACTTGTTTTACCATTGTCTGTATCATTGTACTACTGTCACAACATGTCTCACATATCACTTAAAATTGAAAAGAAAGGCCCACCAGGGGGAATGCCCAGGTTATCTGCATGAGAACGCTGCTACAAATCGGGATTATGTTTTTTAAATCCAAAGAGAAAACAGAAGAGCTAATAAGAAAAGAATTGTCTGGGTATCTACTGGTGATTAAGAAATAGAGAAAACAAGCTCCAGCAGGTTTCTTTCTTTTCCTGTAAACAGTCAAAGCATTTCAGCATCAGGACATTAAATGTATTACAAAAAAATCCTAACTACTCTGCAAGAACATGCACTCCTGCTATAACTGGGGTCAACTAAACTGAAGTGGTGCAAACAGATACCCGAATGAATGAGAGAAAAAAACAGAACTTAAAATCTTTTCTGAGGAAGTAGATTTGAAGTCTGAACAGACTAACAACTAATTAGCTCACATCGTTTATAATAGGAAGTGAAATTAAGCATTATTAAGGATTTCATGCACTGTTAGGCATGCTGAACCAAATTCCATTGTTGCTTACACTTTGAAGAGATTATTTGTGCAATCCCCAGTGATTTCAACATAGAAATTGCCAATATGTTTCTCAAATAAAGATACTGAACTTGAAGCTAGAAGATTCATGATTGCTCTTGCATGTTGGTCTTGTTATTAAAACTTACATTCTCTTAAGCTTCTTGTACTGCGTAAAAGCTCCAGGGGGAATGATTTTGATGAGGTTTTGTTCCAAACGTCTGAAAACAAACAAAGTAATATACATGTTAACTACATAGTTATAGGACAGGAATAACATTAAACATGATAGCAAATTTTTATATAAACATAAAACAATTTTATAGAGTTTTTATGGGAATCAAATTTTCCTTTTGAAAGCCATGAAATGGAGAAAATACTGAGAAAATAACTTCAAAAATAAAATCATCTCACTGATTACACTAAATCTGTATAGAAAAAAGGCTATAGACATGACTTCTTTAAAGCTCATGGAATTTATGAAAAATAGTAGGTATATTTTATTCCTACTTAATCAAAGTTAAGGCAGAAAATACAGACGCTTTCCTTGACTAGCTGTTGCAAATAGAACATAGCTATCTACACTAAAAGCTATGTTATGTTGTGACAGCTTAATAAGCAGATTAATAATACTATCAGAGCGACCCAGGAGCAACAATCTGTGGGAACATGCTGAAATCCAAAGTGGAATTCACTGCAATTAAGGGGGTGGGGGGAGAGTCTATGTTAAAGCAGAGCAAAAAAGGACTGTGTCTTCCTATTTTAACTACCAAATACTGAAGGTGTTCTAAAATATGGTCCAGACTACATGAAAATGCTGTTGTTTTCATTTCTGAGATTGGTTTGAAAGAAGTATTCTTCATGAAGTATCATAAATGCATGTCTGACCAACATAAAATGTAAGCAGCTTTAAGAGACCGCATACAGTAACCACTAAGATTGATTTCTGTTCCTTCCCAGAAGTGTTTTCAAGTCTTTGTCAGCAAGTTCCCCAAATTTCTGCTAAAAGGACTGTCTTCTCCTCAGATGAAACCTAAATATTCATCTCAACTAGAAATGTAAAAGTTGATCCCCATACAACAAATTCAAATAACCGTGGCAGCTAAAATTCTACAGAGTTGGAACTGAAAGCAAAATTTGATTTTACCTAGCTCTTACTTATTATTCAAACGTTGTATATTTTTTCCAAAAATGTCATAAAAAGAAACAGTTTCAATAGCAAAAATCTGCTGTTGGAAATGGTTTAGAATTGTTTGAACAAAAACATACTGGAATGATGGAATGAATCACTCTAGTAATTTAGAGCTGCTGCAGCAAGGCACAGGGGAGAAAAAATTTTAAAACCGGGAAGGGAGATAAAATGAGATGCAGGGAGAAGTAAATAATGTTTTTTAAAGGACTTGGGAATAATGTAGAGAAAATTTGTAAGGCCCATCAGCCCTCTATTGCACAGCCTATCCTTCTGTTGATCTGCGCTTTCAATAGACAAAAGAAAAATCCCCTTGAAAATAGGATATTTTGCCAGCTCAGTTATACTCTAAGAAACTATTTAAGTCATGAATATTGTGATACTTGCACAGCCAACTTGTACAGTCAATGTGCATGCACTCTTTTATTTCTGTAGCAGTCTATTTTAAAGGTTGTGATCAGAGTTACTTCTATTCCTTGTTTTGTGATTTGAATTAGTGTCTGAGATTTCCCTTCCAGTTGGTCTAAATATAATGTGCTTCATTTCTGGCAAGTCCACAGTGAAATGCAAATTGCTGTAAGCTTCAGCACGCTACTATTGTTGGGTGTTTGTCACCAGAATTAGCAGTACACATACTCTTCCCATAAAGGCTTTTTGTCAGCTTGCCAGTTTGGTGTTTAACTCCTCCCAAGTATTTCTATGCAGACACTTCTAGGAACAAAAGAGGGCCATGCTTGTCCAATTCCCTTGCCTTATGTGTGGAAACTGGGGGTTCACACATGCTGCACATAGGCGCAGCATAGCAGTCCTTACAGGGAAACTCAAATATAGTGATGGGGGGAAACATGGCCCCTTTTTATAATCACTTAAAATTCCAAGAAAATTTTAGTGACTCAAGGGTGGAAATACACACAAAAATTTTGCCCCCAAAGGGCATGAAAAGCCAAAATTAGAATAGCCACAGATCCCAAGTAATAAGAAAAAATGAAATTTTTAGAAAAGGTGGAGAGGAATACAGAAAAAGAGTTGTTTCAGAGAGCTACCTTCTGAAGCAGTACTGAATTCTTCACCCTTTCCTACAAAATTTGCAGCAGATGGCCTGTACAGAAATAGATGGACAAGGCTGTTGTCATCTGCTGCTATATTTTCACCTTAGCACCTTACTTTTTTTAATTGTATGAAGCTCTTTGTAAATGAAGGACTAAAGACTACACATAGCACATTATGCTTAGCGCACTACATTTTGCAGATGCTACCGGAGAAGCAACAAGCTACAGTACTGTGTGCTCTCATCAGGGTGTGTTTGCAGGTGGATTCCAACTTGGACACAAAATTATCTTGGAGCATTAAATAAAGTACAGCATTAAATAAGCAGGTATTTTAAAAGTATGAAGTACTAATCTGACTTCTGTTTATTTTTTTCATAAATGCACGTTATAGATTGGCAGGCATAGGCTGAAAAACACAATGCAGCTACATAACTAAAATAGTAGAAAACAAATTACTTGTATTAATACTTTGTGCTTTCACCTCATCTGAGCTCATAAATGACATGTGAAGGACAGTACAGGATTAAAAATCTCTAGGAAACACCAGGTTTTGCCAGAAGGGGTGTTGGCAATTTCAAGGTGATGAAGGCTTAATTATAAGCCCGTGTTATTCATGATATAATGGGAAACTGCTGCTAGAGGTGCCATCTTTCAAATAAAGTGAAAAACAGAGTTCTTACCTAGTGTTGTCATGTTCTGCTCCAAAAAGTGAAAAGCTAATCTAAGTTTTACAGCCACATTTTATTTCAGAGAAAATTACCTAGTTTACCTAGAACATGACCTCTGGAAAACTGTGTTTTTCATGGTCTATCCATGCATACTATGAACTGCTGTCATACACTATAAAACTACCTGTGCTAGTGCAAAGCAACATTGGTGAGTTCATTTTGTTGTGTGTCACCAGAATATACTATAAAATAATTTTACAACACATTTGAGAACTCTGTAAAAGAGACACAGTCCTAAAAGGCTAAATTTTGATCATTTGAACTACTATCCCCCACATTTAAGATTTCTTACAACTCAATAGAGTTTTCCTCGATTTTCCTCTGGTATTTCATAAGAAGATCTATTTAAAAGACTCCACAAGTAGAATTCACAAAACTGATAAAATAAATTGGCCATGTTCAAACCTCTCAGGGGCTTCTGTTCCTCCTTTTAGTTACCCATTTCACTGTGCCATGTCGCCTGCTGCCAGCTGTATCGCTTAGATGAATTGAAGCATATCTCCCCCCTTCTGACAGGCAGCAATGCTCTGTCTGCCTCTCGAAGCTTTATTTTAGAGCCTTTGACAACAACATCAAAGGACAAGAACAATTTCCTTTCTCTTCTCTAATATATGATCAGAGATTGGAAAGTATGAGGGCCCAATGGATTCAGATGCATTTTTCTTGTAATAACATGATGTTAGACAGGATAAAGTCCTCCTTCTTCCCCCTCTCTTTAAATGACTTTGCAGCAATGAGAGCAAAAAGTAAACATATCGGAGAAAAAAAATAAAACAAACGGGGGAAACTATGCAGTTAAATATGAAAAACTATCCCAGAGTAAAGAATAAGCACTCAAATTCCCATGCTAATCCATCTCAAAGTTCACTGAGGTGCAAATCTTTTCATCACCTCCTCAATCTGGCGCCTGTACTGCTCACACCCAGGATGGCAAAACACAAAGGATAAAAAACTCTGCCTAACGCAGCCTTCGTAGAGCCAGCTCACCCTCTCAGGAGTGACGAAGCCATTTGTCTCGAAGAGTGATTCCCCTGCAGAGTAGGGGAGACAGACATATTAATTTGGGCCTTAACTATCTCTCTTTCATTGAGGGAAAGAAAGAATTTGTTATTTGGGTCTCTAATGGAGCAGTTTGCTAGCAATTTTCCCATTTCAAACACGGTCTCAGCTGCTAATGTGTAATGTTTTGTCAAGCTTACCTACCCATAACATAGACAAATCACTAGCTTGGAGAAAAAGAGAGAGGGAGTGAAGCATCAGTATTGATAATTCTTAGCTGTCAGATGAATAGAGCCTACAAATGAGACAACCGTGCTCTATTAACAGTGCCACTGAGCTCTTGCCTGAGACGTGTCAGAAACGTCCCTCTGCATTGGGCAGTCATGAACTTCCCTGCTTGGGAAGAGAGAGCGTGAGTGAATGAGTCAGATTGCTCTGGATCACGTCACTCTGCTCCCAGTGCCATGGGAGCATGGCATCAGGCTTGCATCACTCAGGCAGCCAATAACCAAAAGCAATCTCCAAGAGAGAGAAAGCATAAGATCAGATTAGTGTTCAGCAGTAACCTGTAGCATACTCGCATCTGGCAGGATGCACACAACCTGCGTGAAGGTTGTTGGGAAGGGCAAAACCCGCGGTTTTCTCCTGCCCTGTAAGCAGGGATTTGCAGGGAGCTGGTTAAGGACTGTTTGGGGAAAATAAGCAGCATGTACATCCCCCACAGTGACAAAGCCCAGGGCTGGGAAGAACCGTTTATATTAGGAAGGAGGAAACTTCTAGAGCACATAACAATCAAGATCTTGAGAGACTGTTCCTTCTTGCCAAGGAGTGAGAACAACTGGATTGTAAAAGCTGCTTGGACTTTTGCAGGGAGCTGGTTAAGGACTGTTTGGGGAAAATAAGCAGCATGTACATCCCCCACAGTGACAAAGCCCAGGGCTGGGAAGAACCGTTTATATTAGGAAGGAGGAAACTTCTAGAGCACATAACAATCAAGATCTTGAGAGACTGTTCCTTCTTGCCAAGGAGTGAGAACAACTGGATTATAAAAGCTGCTTGGACCATTATCTTACATTTATCTCACATTTTGGACTTAGATATCTTACCGTACATTTTGGACTCTGATGAAGAAAAGTCCACAGATATACTTTCAGTATTTAAGAGGAATAAATCATACTTAAAATCTGGTCTTCTTACTACCAGTATGGGCTAGATCTGATCCCTGTCCTGACCTGTTTCTTGCCCCTTCATTTGAAATATAAGCTTTATTCCTACCATGCACAACAGGTTCAGATAGCTGCACTGAAGTATTTACCCAAAGACAGCCCTGGGTAGGAGGCTCCCTTGTTGGGAAGGAAGGAATTCTGCCCTGCAGTTACGCAGTTAGAACCTGTGGCTTATTCTGCAGTGAAAAACGCAGAAGCCGCAGTCATCGCCCTTTGCACCACAGCACTGCACAGGGCACTTCTTTGCAAAGTGCAAGGCAAAAAACCTGCAGCCCTGTTGCTTCAGAAAGTGTTTATGGACCGACATTACCAAGGAACAGCCTTTTTGTGGCTCTGTCTCTCACCTCTCAGTTCTCTGACAGGTAGAAAACAAAGTGATTTGGGATGGCAGGACATTCGGCATTTTAAATATCTGTGCTTACTACTTGTTTTAACAAGTTTTTAACTTGTTAAAACTTGTTTTAACTTGTTAACTTTGTTTTTAAGCCTTCAATATCTACATCAGCCAAAGACTCTACCTCCACTATAAAAACCCTAAACACATATGGTTCTCCAAGACTTTTATACTGCAGCCTTTCATCGCAGTACCTGAATGACTTCCAAATAAAATTAATGTATTATAAAATTAATGTATTATAAACCCCTCTCATTGAGTCTGCCTTAGGAACTGGAGAGCTGAGAGCCAGTAAACTGTCCGCCTATATTAACACAAGGTGACAACTAGAGTTTCCCTTCATATTCTGACGTTTGGTGTTGATTTTCAGGGTCTAGCTGTTGAGCTCCTGCTATAGCTTTAAAAAGGACTGCTTCTTAACTATTCATCTAAGGGTAGATCTTGACTAGACAAAATCCTATCAAGAATGAAGTGACTTTTCAACATAAATCTACCTAGGAAGCTACATAGATAGTTCTGCTCACCAAAAGACATCTTTCAGAATGAAACCAGATGTTTTGATATGTTCCCTGATACCACGGTGTTCATCTAAAAGTAGTGCTAGTGATACTGGATCTTCTGACATACCACAGTGAATTTAGTTTAAGCTGACACAACTCTGTAGTTGAGCAGTTGGTCAGGTATCTGCTGGTAAATGTTGAATTTGTAATGGCAGTCACATTATGAATCCACCAGCTTTGTTGTGGTATGTTAATCACAAATGCAGTTAACCATCAAATGCGGTACAGACAAACAGGAAGACACCAGAGAAGTCTGTAGACTGGTATTTTGCAAAACAGTTTTTGACATAACACCAATGTCTCTATCAACATAAACAGCCAGAATGCAGTAATATACTGCCAAACCTCAAGGTTTCTCCATCTACCACTGTGATACTCCACATTCCTGGGTGGAATTTTTGACCCTTCTCATCACCTTTCATTGTTATTTCTCCTGCCAGTCCCATTAATTTTTTTCCCTTGCTTCATCCTTGGAGTGAGGGTGCAGGCATCCAGCAAGCACACTGCTGGTGCCTGAGCTCCCTCTCACTGCAATGCCACAATGCTATTTCATTATTACTTCAGTAGGTCAGTCCTGCCCACCCTCTACTGACTTCCAATTACTCCAAGAAACTTCCAGCCCAGATTACTTTCCAGATATTCTAACAATGCAATAACTAGCTCAGGGATCTGAGGATTTCAAGTTGGTTTGCGTTATATTTGTCAAGTTGTAACACAAAAATATATTTTTAGACTTAGTGGAAATGGAAGCAGTAAACTGAGAGAAAGGAAAAAAAGTAATTGTTTAATCTATAATCTAACTTATTGTGAAAAGCTCCGTACATTCTGTAACATCTATTTTTAGTACACATTTACAAATACTGACAAGGAAAAGGTAAAACACAAGAAATAAGTAGGAAAATTAAATAGCTTTCTGTAGTTGAAGTTCTGCCACCTGTCAACAAAACAGATTCTGTCATCTGACTATAAACATTCCTCAAATCCTTTGTCTTTTTCTTAACTTTTTTTAGCAAAATAAACAGAACAACACATGTAAGCCAAAAGACAATGTGTTTCATGCAGTAAAAAAATCTGATTAGTATATTTTATTTCTAAGTTATGATTTTATGCTCCTTATTTTATTTTCTGTGATTCGTTCTACACTTTCATAATCAGCTTTCAGTATGTATATGCTCATTATACATTATAATCTCCTCATTTTGCTTGGCAAAACAGGAGCTTTTGAGTGACATTTGTATTAGATAAAAAAAGATATATGCCTTTTTATTCATACCATTCATTTTTATTAATAAGGCTAAATGTATGTTCCTGCTGGACTGAAGTGATGTCTCTGGAAAAAAAAGAACACACACAAAAAAAACCCCAAACCAAAAAAAACAACAACCCCAAACCTACAAATCTTGTAAGGTTACTAACTCCTACACAGCTTGGCTGAGTAAAATTCACCTGCACATAACTTTTTTTTTTAAAAAGAAATCTCACAATTATAAAGAGGAGAGAAGAAGGTAAAAAATGATACAGACAAAATGAAAATTATCACATGTATGAAATCTAGATTTATCAAACCAAAACCATCTTCTTATGCCTATAGATGACATTAGTTACACTTAATTTTACAAATAAAAGTAAAGATGTAAGAAATAAATCCTGCCTTGATCTTACAGCAGAAACTCCCTGCCATTACTGCTTGTTTCTGAAACTGTGAAACATAGCTTCCTGTTTTCCTTAATCTGTCTCAGCACAGAACACACCTTTATTCCTAACATTTCCCATGCATTTATATTTTCTCTACTGACTCTCAATCTAAAATATTTTATTCATTATTTATTATTTTTGTGTCTTGCCCTCATAGAACAGAAGATTTTCTGCATATTTTTGGCCTGACAATAGAAACCTCTTTTTTATATTGAATGCAGGGAGTGAATGACACAGTTTGCCTAGTGAGATCCAGAAAATTGTAGTCAAATTTGACATGTGAAGCTGTCCAGAGCCAATTTACAGCAGTGAAGGAAAATCATATTATATGATTCAACTGCAGGAGCCAACCTGATTCCCTAGCCAGAGAACTTGCCACCAGAGGCAATTATGGAACATTTATTACAGTGTTCAAAAATACTGTGCTGGCTTCAGCTACAGTATTTACTGGAAGCCTGGGAAAATTATTATAATTTTCTTTTAGGAGGAAGAACAATGTTAAATGCAGAACCATCATTCCTCTATCCCCAAAGTTTATAGTTTCTACACACTTATATTCTTGAAAAAAGAAAACACTCTTGCCTGTAAGAAGCGGAGAACTTCAAAGCCAATTGTTAATATATATGAAATTGTTATGGTGCAGTTAATTTATAATTTATATAAGAAAGAATTAATTTTATTACAATAAATAGTTACCAGTGCTCAATCTTTTTATAATAGCTTTTCTGACTTTATTTTAATCAGTGGAAAATTTATTTTGAATACACCAGTAATTTAAATGCCTAGAATTTGTTGATTACCTTCCTCAAATCACAAAAGCTTCATCAAGATTCATAACTGAAGTCCCAGCTCTCCTATAATACACACTCCTACAGGCACTGTAGAACAGGGAAGGTAATTTTTTCCCAAGAGAATCATTGAAGCAACAAAAGCAACAAACTCATCTATCTACAGGTCTGTCTGCAATACTGCCCAACACAGTGGTACCCTCATGACAGCAATTCTCTAAATATTAAATTTGTCAGAAAAGCATTAATTAAAGGTGGAACAAGTAGAACATTACTTTTCAAAGTGATTCTCTTGCAGAAAAGTAGGTTCGTTTTCATTCTGACAGAACCATGAGAAAACCAACAGTTAAGTGCATTAGATTTTTCCTTAGTGCTCAAACTCTTAGCATTTTTCCTAAGAGTAGAAATTATCTACCAAAATCAAGCACTACTCATAGCTACAAAAATATCAGTCACCAATTCAGCTATCAATAGTGAGAATGATAAACTAAACCAACATAGAACAAGTGACTCAAAACTGACCTTAAGCCAAACCTAGATGCTGGTAGAAGGGCTGCCATCCTATTTTATTCTGCTCAGAAGCCAGACGGGAAGCTGTGGTTATTATCTCACCAGATACGGGTGCCTAAGCAGCACTTTTCCTTGAGGGACTGTCAGCCTCTTTACTCAGTCTGGAGCAATTACATCAGCATTTAAACAAAAGGTCCTCGTTTCTGATTTAGATACATTCTATCCAGCATTACTGTTGGTTTATACAATTATATTTCTCTTAATCTCACCAGACAGAGAGTATTGTACAGGTTAAGTAACAGCGATAAAGCAAGCCTGATATGAAAAAGCACAGGTTTGAAATCCAAGATCATTTTCAAGATCTAAGGATATACTTTAGATTCTGGAGTTTGATTTATAAGTCTGCAGATAATTTGGACTTGGCTTTTCAAAGTAATTAGCGTTGCACAGCACAACGTGTTCAAAGCGCAGCTCCTATTGACTTTTGCTGCAGCTGTGAGTCCTCAGCACTTCTGAATATCTCAGCTGAGTCAGCCAGAAACCGAGGATTACATCACTAGTGACCACCCATGAAAAGTTTGTGCAAGTCACTTGCCCAGAATCAATTAATAAAACCACTGGCAAGAAGACATACAAACCAATTCTCTGAACAGCATTCATGCAATTATCTTCCTCACAGTCCCCATTTTAGAATTTTCCTGTTCTGCAACAAATAAACAGATTCTATATACACAGGCTCCCTCCCTACACACCCTGATGCATCCCTAGACAACAAGAAATGAATCCAGTCTTTTAACAGCAACATGAGACTATGCTGTAATTAAAGTGCATACCACAACAAATACATACAAAAGCACTGACTGAAGACTGCAGCTACAAACATTAACTTTGGCATTTTCTAATTTTTTTTACTTTTTTTTTATAACACTTACTCCACATAACATTTCCATAACATTTCATAACATTTACTCCACATATAATTTAGTGGAGTAAAAAACCCAAAAGCTGAAATAACTAATTCCATCACAAGGAAACTCATGCGTAACAAAGGTATACCACCTAGACCTCTACATTGATGTCTAACTGGAATAGCGGTACTTAAAACAATAAATCCCCTGTAGTCTAATAGTTAAACTCTGTGTAGATGGTCACTAGTGCACAGGGACAAAGATATGCAAATTGGTTTTGGGTTTCTCAAGTACATGGTGACGAGGCAGGAAGGCTCTGGAAGATATGTGTGTTTTCTGGTGGGAAGAGACTCCTCAGCTCCATCTTCACCTGCGCCACTCTGTCCTGGCCCCGCAGCCTGCCCAGCCCCCATCCATGCCACCAGGCGTCCCAGCCCTCCTGCCACATCCCCAAAGCCCCCCCTGCAGAACTTGTGTCCCAGGTTGACTACCAGCGATCTCAGGCCTTATCACCAAATATTCCTCACTTTCTCAGACTCATAGCACTTTTATCAACCTGACTTGATTTCCTTTGTTCCCAATCTTTCTCATCATATGTTTTGTTGTTTCCTCATTTGAGTTCAGCCTTCTTTTCCCAACAGTTTCTGTACTGGGCCCAGCTAGTCTTTATTCTCTCAAGTGTCCGTCCCAACCCAATCCAGCCCTTAGCACTAGCAATTAATCAAATCCTTCTTTTACACAATCTGAAGATCCTTCAGAGAAGCAGCGCCCAGTGCCAGCGCTGGTGCCAGTGGTTGCTGCTCCAGCAGCCCAAGAGCCTGCCTGCCTCTGGGCACCACAGCGTGAGCACCCTCCACCACGCACTCTGGACCAGACAGCAGCAGGAGGGCCAGCCTCTGGGGGGCTGTTCCCTGCTTTCACTCAGGAAGGTCTTATACAAACTTTTACAAAACACAAAGGCAGAAGTAGTAGTCCCTGCACTACTGTTTTAAGGTGTACAAAATTCTCAGACAAAAGCTGTCCAGAATTAATATCCTGAAATACAGCCTTGTTCACAGCGATAACTAAAAAAATGAAGTAGATCAGTCTGAGAGAGACAAACAGCATGAACACTTCGTTCTAAAGAAGGGACAGAGGAAAAGTATAGTGAGGTGGGGGAAAGATTAATAGGGAGTTACTGATCACTCTCCAGTACTGGGAGGTGCCAAACGAACCTGGCAGGCAGCATGTTGAAGCAAATACTGTTTGAAACACTACAGACAGGGCTAGCGGTGCCGTTACTCCCAGTGCTCCACATCTGCAAGTGCAGGAAAGCTGTCCTTTCCCTGGCACAAAACCAGCCAAACACTAATAATTGAGAACGAGCAGACAGCGCCAGAGCTCAGATCCATCCAGCCCAATGTCCTGAGCCAACAACAGCCCAAACCACATGCTGAGTGAAATCCGCTGTTGTGGCAAGCGTGTTTCTCACAACACCCTTCCAAGCTCCCACAAGCTGCAGAGCAGTGACTCTCGCAGGCACAGCTGGTAGCTTTGGATTTAACAGGTCTCCACTAGCTGTGGAGCACTGGCTGTGCTGTCTTTGTGGGCTGAGCTGCCATTCAGTCTGACAGACACTGGTTGCGAGGTTGCGATCAAGTCTGATCAGAAAAACAGATTCTTTGGAGACTTTGTCTCCTACTAGTTTGTAGGTCATCCCTCCCTCGCTGTATCCCTCCAAGGTCAAGTCCATTCTGCATTCACACTATGTTCCCTATTTATCTTGCATGCATTTTCTCTCACCCTTTCTAAATAAATGCAAACTTTTCCTTTTATTGTAGATGCTGTTCCAATGTAGTCAAATGACTATATTGTTCATTTACCAGCAAACCATCAAGCCATATTTGTTTTGGCATTTCTTTTTCAGTAAATGCCTCCAGGTGCTTAATGACTTTTGTTTTCATCCAAGTATTCATGCAAAACTTTTCTGTGCTTATTCTCATGTGTTTCTCTATAACATACGCTGTTCCTTTCTCCTCTGAAAAACACAAGAGAACCACTTTGTAAGCAGAGAATCTTTTATAACATTCAACACACAGTCTGTATTCCTCAGCTTCAATTTCTTGTAACTCATTTTTCCTCAGTCAATTTGGCTGCTGATGTCAGCTCCCCACTGAACAAGAAGCTTTATAAAAAAATGAATTGCATTCTGTACATTCTAGCTACCTATTTTATGAAATTATGAAAAAGCAAGGCTGGGATACAGATTTCTAGCTTTCCTAAATTCCTTTATTTAATAATAAACATTCTTGCAATGAGGGCCTTCAGGATAATGCAGCTCAGGGAGAGGTGTAATAGAGTGACACCACAGACTCCTAAGTCACAGGTGGCAGAGGTCAGCAGCAAGGGAAAATAAGTGTCATATGTTGCTTGTTTTATGTTCCGTGACAAGCGAGTTGCCTGTTTTGTGATAGGTTTTTATCAACAAAAACAAATTTAGGACTTCTTGGCAGCTTTGTCAGAGAAGGTTCTGCCTACCCATGTTAATGAAGAAAGGCAGGAAGGCTGAGTAAAAGATCTTTAATTAATATCGAAACACAGAGTGAAATGTAGGTTACCTTTAATAACCATGTTAGAGTAACAGCTGTGTGTTTCCTTTTTGTCAAACAGTTTGTCAGTCAAGGGTTCTTATCGGATACAATTTGGCTTACAAAGAAATACTGAGTTAAGGGGAAATACAAGAACTGGAAAGCTGTAACTGAATGCAACTAATAACCAAGCAAAAGAACTTGGAAAAGCCCCAAGTGGAACTGAGGAAGGCACAGCATTTTAATACTATCATATAAATATTATGACTGGGCTACAGTCTATAGGGGGGAATGTATTTTAGTGGAATTTAGTTACAATACTAGATTAAAACTGCTGAACGAAAAATACACCATCTCAAGTAATATCCCTTAGGATTCTATGTAACAGCAACCCAACCATGTAGTTTGTCAGTACCCCATGTTCCATAGGAGGAGTCTCATCTCTAGTAAGAGTTAGATCTCTCAAAGATGATGAGGATCAGATCATAGGATTACAGAGTCCAGAAAGAAGTGTTCAGGCAGCGCCACTACGTAGCCACCTTTTACACAAAGGGTCTGACTAAATGCCAACCATGGGGGATAAATCTCAAGAGAAAAAACCCAACAGTACTGTTGTGTGAGAGCAAGAGATGTGGGTTGCAGCACGTAGAGAGAATTTACTTGGCCCCATTGCTATAACATTACAGCAAAAGAGTATTATTCTGCCTATCATATCAAATCAAAAGACAGTCATTATTCCATGTGTAGCTGGAACCAGACCTCTGGATGGATTTTATATTGAATAAGCCTAAAGCAGCCTCAGACAAACTGAATTTCTGAGCAGTATGTCAGACTTCTGCATAAACCGGAATGGCTATCTTGTTCAAAAGAATTTATGTCAGGATTTTTCCAGGAAAACACTGTGGCAGCTTCTTCCATCTTTCCAGAAACTTTTTTCTACGCGACTATATCCTTTACTCTATGTGAGAATATGTAATAGTTTGCCCTTGGACATAAGGTTAATTGCTCTTTTTTACTAGTACTTTTACAAAATGAAAACACCATTCTACCAGTAGGAAAAACCATATGTAAGTGATGTCACTCGCTAAGACTTATTCTGATAGAATCATAGAATCATCGAATAGTTTGGGTTGGAAGGGACCTTTAAAGGTCATCTAGTCCAACCCTCGCCTGTGCAATGAGCAGGGACATCTTCAACTAGATCAGGTTGCTCAGAGCCCTGTCCAGCCTGACCTTGGCTGGATGAGGCATCCACCACCTCTCTGGGCAACCTGTGCCAGTGTTTCACCACCCTCATCGTAAATAGATAGAACTACTTAAATTCTTAATATATATATTCCATAAGAATGAAATCTTCACAGGATTGATTCCCACAGAAAGTGAGCAATAGATGTTTTCATGAAGGTTACAGTCTGAAGTTCTGCAGAACTACTCCCACCTGAAGTGCCTGTGAATTGCAAAGGATATGTGCAGGATTAGAGCGATATAAGAGATTTATCTACAGACAAATATTCAAATAAGTACTGCCTAAGATGCAAGAAGTCTGACAGATCTAAATCATTAAATGGTGTGCTAAGAGCTTTATGTGGTGTTCCATAGGTCTAGAAGGTTTATAACCTCCAGGTTATGAAAGTTTCTTAAAATGTTATATGCATCTTGACTCGCTACCTCATCATCTAACTTAAAGGCTCTCCAAGTCTTCCTTCACTTTCTGCTCTCCTAAGGAGATCTTCTAAGTTGCTTTTATTACAAGTTACAGGGGCTAGGTTTGTGGGCTAGAGCAACCAAAATGGAGACAGGGCTTGGGTACTCGATGCTATTATACCCACACTAAAGGTGAACATTTTCACTTGTTTTCTCACACTGAGGTGCACTGCTGTCAGGAGGCTGCTGGAGCACACCAATCTCAGTCTTCCTGCAGATACTGCTCTCCATGTGACTCTGGTATGGAGCCACAAAGATCATCTGATTTCTGCTAGCATTTTCAACACTACAAAATAAAATTTTACAATTCTCCTAGCCCAACCCTAATTTGTGGGCAAATCTGGACAAATTTCATCCTCTGTCTCTTATTAAAGAACCATTCCAGCCACTCCTGAAAATTTGTACTCCATCTGACAGAATTGGAAACAGGACTAAACATTGAATATTCTTAGTATGCCAAACAATTTATATTTTCAGGATAATTTTAACTGACTTTCATGCACAGAAAAACAAGTATTACATGCATATTTTGTATGCCACAATATACTGGAATTGAACAACCAATACATTCTGAACTTTGTCAGGAGGCGAGCAAGCAGGTAATGAGCATTCAGAACAGCTTGCATAAGAGTTTATATTTCCTGTAAACATTTTTACATGCTCTAGATACATTCTCAACAATGTTAATTTTAAGATGATGTTTATTCTTTGCAATTATTGAGCTAATTTTTTCATTTCTAATCTCTTTTCTGTGGAGATACACAATCAAGCATAAGCTACCTCTAAAGTGTTGTGCTGAGACAGCAATCCAAACAAATTTGAGGTGAATCTTAAATTATAAAAGCAAGTGATAAAGTGACTTAGAGGAGTGGTGGTGTAGAGCAGATCACCAGCAAACAATATAGCTCATCATCTTCCTTGGCCATAACTGTCAGATTCCTGGCATATCATAGTGGGCCAGGCTACCTATAAGCAATTCAACTTAGGCTTTATCCTAGTGAATTTTGCTATGTAGCAGTATTTCTGCAGCAACGAGAAGCTGAATGACTCCAGTGACTATCAAATATTTGAATCCATACTATGTAGACTGTAAAAGCTGGTTGGATGCCAGTAACCTCTCTACGACAAGCACCTAAATAGGAAAATAAGTGATCTGTATTCCCTATGGACTAACCAAAAGCAACGTGGGTTTAATGTAACAGTATTTCAGGACCACAGGAGTATGAAGTCATGGACGCAAAAATAGAGGATTAGAATTCCTAAAAGCAGCAAAGACAAACAAGTCTGTAAAACCAGCATCTGATTTCACAACACAGAAAGTCACAAAAGTGTTAAAGAATTGGGAATAACAAAATGTTGGAGACAAGAAATAGAAGGTAAAATCAGCAGGGACAATGTGTTCTGATGTCATACTTCACTTCATTACAAATGCATCCTGCCAAGCTAACAAGAAATCCCTCCATCTCTTGGGGAGTTCACCAACTAAAAATAAAACAATTCAATTTAAAAAAAAATGACTGTGTATATCCTTTTCCTGACTATAGAACTGTAATCCCAGATTTGTGAGATGTAAACGCAATCTGAACATAATATGCCAAGAACTTTACCTTGCTTTGGGGTAGGGCAACTTCAAACAATATCTTAATTTACATTAAAGAATGGTTGGAGCCTTTAGCTCAAAAGAACGAAAGCAAAGAGGACAACTACAATATACCTGATAACTACTCAGAACAGTTTTCAAAACATATGCCTTTCTTCCACACAGGAGGCTATGACATGGACTAAAAATGGAGAGACATGGAAAAGAATGGTGCATTACATTGGCACTTACATTTCCCAAATGTCCTCTGGTAGGTTAGCTGGAATTTCTGTTAAGCCCCTTCCTCGACAATCCACTACATTGTTGCTGCAGGTGCAGGCAGATGGGCAAGTGATGGAACTGGCACTGCACGATGGAGGTTCAGACTGGGAACCTGAGACGTAAGGAAAACATTAAAAGTTAGTTTTGAAAAATGATCGCCTGAGATTTTAACAACAAAATACATCAGCCTCTGAGTTTTCCAGATCCTTTTACTATATAAAGTAATAATTTATTTGGATTCAGTGAATATAATGTGCTACAAATCAACTGCAGAGAAAACGTGTAGAAGATTACTGTGTTCTTATTCTTCCTCAGTCTCCACTCTATCAATCTCTTTCCCTCATGAACACTTCTTTGGTCCCCTCCATGATCAGCCATATCAATTTATTCAAAGATTTAAAAAATAAGCATTAAGATCAAGTAGTATTTCCAAAAGTTATCCTTGCCTAGAAGTTTCCATTACACAAACACTCCATGAGTATTTTTACATACTGAGAGAAGACTGTCATCAACGATGACTTATGTTTTTGAAATGAGGTAACCTGTTATGGCACAAAGACTGCAAATATAAAGCCAGTTTTTTCAAGATTAGACAATGCAGTTTACGGAAACACAAAAAGAATTTAGAAAAATGTGAGTTCAAACCTTCAAATCCTTGCTTAATCTAATAATTCCACTGAAAGACAAGAAGCTACTTACAGAGCAAAGGTTTAGCATGAGGACGTTGCTCTATATACATTCTAGTCAATCTATTAGATCCAGGTTTAATTAAGTGCCATTAAGTTTTTTTGAAACTGTAGCAATTACATCAATTTTACTCAAATGGTTATGATTCTTACATTTAAAATTTTGATATATACATACACTTAGACATAGATAAAGCAGTTTTGCTACACCAATTAAGGTTATCAAGATGTAGCAGTTACTGACTTATTTATGGTGAGTCATATTTCCAAAGTACATGTAACACAAGAAACCTCAAGTATCTTTTTGACCAGACACAGAGGGCTGAACATGAAGGCTTGTGTTGGTAAGAAGTGACAAAATCATAATAGAAACAGGAAAAAATGGTATTTTTCTAGATTACAGTAGATTATAATCACAAAACATATTTGGTCTTTTGGTTGGAAAAATTAAAACATCGTAATTCCCAAATCACAAATACATGTGAAAACATGGAAAACTCTACACAAAGCTATACATTCTTGAGGTTTGTCTTGGAAAAAACCCATGATTGATACTTTCACAAATTATAACTGCAGGTGACAAAAAGTCCAAAAATATTTGTTTGCATCAGTTTGCAACCCAATATCATTATGACAATTAAAATTTTATAACAATGCAACATTCTTGTAAACTTTCTCTCTTGATTTATGCCTACATACCCTCTGCTTTAGCCCTTAACTATACACAACAATGTCAACTCGTATAGCAAGTCTACATATGTTCCTATTTTCAAAGACTTGTAAACAGCAATGAAAAGTGAACATCAGAAAGACATTCAGTGGCACCTCTAAGTATCATTATTTTGAAAGGCAGATACAGTTTGAAAAGATGACAGCTGAAAACTTCTACAGGCTGACTATACACTTGCAGAGGGAGCCCTCCTGGAAAGCAAAAGACAATTACTGCAAAATCATGCCTTCCG
This sequence comes from Aptenodytes forsteri, assembly GCF_000699145.1. Taxonomy (NCBI): domain Eukaryota; kingdom Metazoa; phylum Chordata; class Aves; order Sphenisciformes; family Spheniscidae; genus Aptenodytes; species Aptenodytes forsteri. The sequence continues at coordinate 2,063,346 of NW_008796044.1, read as the reverse complement.
ATAGAAAGGTATTGAATTCTGAACATGAGTTAGTTTTGGCCCCCTCCTGGAAAGCAAAAGACAATTACTGCAAAATCATGCCTTCCGATAGAAAGGTATTGAATTCTGAACATGAATTAGTTTCTGTTTGTCTGAATTTCCATTAGTTCAAGCAAGTGGTCATCCCCTTTAAATATTATTTTGTAGCCAGGGATGACAGACTGCCTTATATTAAAGTATACTGTTGAGTTTCAGGATAAGATCACCATTTCAACTGTGTACGAAATGTTGCCAAATTAGAAGTATTGGGTTTGAAATTTTTTTATTGGGTTATCACATGACTTTTTGTCAGGACAGCAGGAGAAAAACGTGGGTTTCATAGCACTGTGTGTGTTTTAAATATAGCTTTCATTGATGCTAATCAGAGCTGTGAGTGACTTTATTTTGGCAGACCAGACTTCAGAACTCCAATTCAGGCATCCTGAAATTAGATTTTCAGAGGTAGTGACCATCTTGCAAAAATGGATCTCACAGGACATTTGTGGCATGGGTAGGAGTCAAATTCAGTCTTTATGAGAATGGGCAGCTGCTTTCATCATGAGATGATCGTAATGATCCTTTCTCTTTGCTAAAATACCCTGTCTCATTTATAGTCCACTCTCCAACTTCCGTGACAGTTGCAGATAAGGAGTTTACCAGCAACAGCCTTTTATCTCAACATAGAGCTGGTTTCAGTACTAGAGCAGCTTCACCCTACACAATCAACTGGGCAAAAATCTACTGCAAAAAAATAATTCAATAATGTAATGAAAATCTAAATCCTAACAGATATGGTCCAAGGCATCAAATTCATATTTATCAGGCAACCTGAACTTTGACTTGTTCCGGTTTCAAAATCTTACTAGACATTGTCTTAACATAGTCTACATATGTGACCATGTGTGTAATACAGTATTTAAGTTGTAGCTATTTGAACTAAGCAACAAAAAAATATTCACTAGTTAAACATGCACATGTATAACAGGCAGGACAAGCACATCTCTTGGGTCTGTCTTCTGGCTATAGAAATGCAGGCAGACATACCATCACTGTGAATTAATAGAATTCCTTCAAAATTAATGGAGCTCTGCTGGTTATCACCAACAGCACTGCCAGCTCTGCCTTTCAGAGTCTCTAAGGTTTCTGTAAGACTTTACCTGTGAATACTTCCAAAAGTAGTTTATATTGCCTCAAAATGCACACAGGCCTCTGTTAGGTTTGCATAAGAACAAGAGGTTTGTTCTTACAACCTGATCACATCCGTTTTACATTTTCTCTTTGTCTGCCTACCGTGTGGTGCAAAGTCCAAAACAACATGAAGAATGAGAGAACTGCCAATGAACTATTGCAAGCTTTTAGGGATAGGGAGAAATTATCAAACTAGGAAGAAACACTTCAGAGCAATCCTTGCTCTCTGGGAGGCAAAAAGAAAGCTGGCAGCAAGGTCAAATCTTCCACACACCCTTTATCATCACACATCTGATATGCTTTCTGAAGAGGCTTTGTAGTGAGGGGAAAATGCATTTTGCAGTTATAACACTACAACATATCACTGTGGGTTAGAGAAGCAGTAATACACTCCCTTTTCATTAGGGCACGACATCAAAAAACCTGACGTATTGCCAGTCGGAGTTTTAAGAGTCTATTCCTGACTCTACTGCATCTAAATCGACAGTACAAGATTCAGTGGAACTCAGCTCATCACCTCCACATTTTGTGTGACGCAGTATTGCCGAGTGCTCTACGCTAAAGGAATGGTTTGAAAGGAGGATACTACATAAAGCACTCTGAAAAGAGAGAGAAGACAGAAACACCAGTCTTCCTTGCACAGAAAGCAGGTAGCAACAGTAACAAGGCGATAATGAATATCATACTACAGTTAAATATCATGGAACTTTCCAGCAACTTTTTGAATGGAAAGGCCAAAAGGTAAATCAGAATATTATTTGTGCTGCCCACTAAGCCTTTCGGATCCTCTCCAAACAAACACCTGATATATAGTTGACCAAAGCTGATAGGAGTCCTTTTATTTACCCTGAATTTGGACCAAAACCCATTTACCTGTGATTTTCCACTACGAAAGAGGGACTTTTATGTGAACAGTTTTGATTTATGGCTAGTGAGTAAAACAAAATACCAATTAGTTAACCAGGGAGGTACATGATGTCAAAATAGAAAGAGAAGCAGTGTAATGTCTTTATTCTTAGCACAGATGCAACCGAAATGGGATGAAAAAATAACAGCTTACGCTGAAAGAAAGTAAAGTAAAGTAAAAAGTAAAGAAAGAGGCTGTCTTTGTGTGGACTCTTTATTTTCCACACATAATGAGTGATCAGTTTTCCCATTTCACTTAAAATAGGATGGAAAAAGGAGTATTTTTATAAACTTAATTTCTCATTATAAGCTTGAATTCTCTGAGTGCCCCAAAATATCCGGTACTCCTGCTACTTTTGACTGACATTTTGTGCTTAGAGTAAAAATACTTTTGATTCCATGCTGAATACAGCCCTTTATATTTGGTGAATTTCTTTCTTCTTCATGAGCAAAAGTATATCTAGACTTTAGATTTCTGAAAACTTTAATGAAATAAAAAGACTTTGTGCATAAATTGCTATCATTATTATCAAATGCTTTTGCTTATGGTTTTCCTTTGCAAAGAACAAAATACTGTATTACACATGCACACTCAAGAGGCATCCAGCACACATTCCATCAGCTGTTACAGTCATCTGTTAAGGTAAAGTTTTCTTGAATAATGCTATAAACAGAATTTCAAATCTGATTTGGATTTAACTGATTCAATTAAATGAGCATCTATTGTTAGCTCCATAGCAGATCTATAGAATTAAAGCACACAAAAAAATGCGAGAGAGTTTAATCAGTTTAATGTTTCTGTAGTTGTGGAGAGCTGGTAAAGAAAGGACTGGTCAAGAAAACAAGTCTATGGAATTTAAAGTTCTTACAATTAAAATTTGGGTATGATTTTCATAGGTATGCAGAGTATAAGCATACAGATAGATCAAGGGCCCCTAAGAGCCTCTAAAGAAGGATATTTGAAATCTAAAAATGAATTTTCCTTTTGCGGCCAATACTTCTTCAAAAGAAAAGACACAGAAAAAGCAAAAATACTTCAGGATTCCTGTTTGTGTCCTTCACAAGTGCAGTAAACTCCTTACGGCATGGATGTAACAAAAGGAAATGGCCATAGACAAGCCAGCTGCATTCATATTATTTCTCTCCTGAAGTTCTTCTTACTATGTGTCATCTTGTCATTTCAGATTTTTTCTGTTACACAGCAGCACTAGTTCACCATGTTAATTACATTTTTCTCTAAGAGATAAAAAATCATCAACTCAACTATACCTTTTGCTGTAAAAAACCCCGACACTAACAAAATGTGGAAGCTAGGATAGGAACACGATTAACAAAAATTACTATGCTTTTTGAGCCTGATGTAATGGAATGACAGCCTCAACGATTATGGTAGTTAATATCTGGCATGCCATTAGCCTGCACCGCTTTATTTTACAGTCTCAGACTATGGGTTAGGGGAGAGGCTTAGGACCCAGCAGTTTACAGAGAAATTAAGTGCTTTTTTCAAATAAGCATCTCATTGGCCTCTAGCCTTTTAAGAGCAGAAAGTAGACTGATATTACAATTAGAATAGAATTGTTATGGTATATAAATGAACAGTTTAAATGTCACAGGCATTTAAAATAAATTTTGCAATGACTAAATAAACTAAATAATCTCACTTGCACTGACACCCAATTACAGCACACTTGCCTTTGCAGCAGTTCTTTTCCACCAGCAAAATCTTAGTTATCTGTAAAAATTATTAATGGATTTGAAGATAAATCTGACAGGATTTACCGGTTAAACATCTGTGGTGACTTTAGATCATTTTAAGTATAGCAGACATGAAATTATTGATCAATGAACAAAACACTACAAGTATCGCAAGTCTGTGGATATATTATGACCTTTTGATAATTAAATAACCCATTGGAACTTCTTACAATGCTGGGACATCTGAAATCAATTACTACTACATGAGCTATTGTTTCCACTAGAGTCCCAGTAATACAATCTCAAAAAGATACCTAAAGCGGATGTATGGCTCCTGATTGGCGTTTGCATCCCAGCATTAAAATACACTTGAGTGTGCATAGTCCTGCAGAGAGACATGGGCAAGTCAATCACAACTGACTATCTGCAAAGTTAACATTCCTTATTGATGGCAAATATTCCACTAATGGAGAAAAATTTGTACAAATGTGTTTATTCTACAGGAATGTGCAGCAAAGGGTTTATGCAAATATTTCCATCTATGGCTGTTCAACAGCTTTTTGCTGAGCACAGCATTAAGTACTTATGATTAGTGACTTGAGCCCCTGATTGATGATGTTAATACCATCAAGTTCATGGTATGCACAAATTTGCTAGTCGTGAATATTCATTATTTGATTCAAGTTCACTGTTTTGCTGAACATTCCCAAACAGTAAATTTAGCTGTTAAAAATTCATGTCACATGAGCACAACTGTTCTGTAGGCAAAGTCAACACCAATTGGTTTACAAACAAATACTGAGGAATAAAAAAGGAAATATCCAACTGCAGTGAAAGGAAGGTCTGGCGTAATGCATGAAGCCTACCTTATTCTACAAAAACCTACTTTGCACGTTTCAAAATATACCAGTAAAGTAACACCATTGAAAATCAGACCTTACTTCACATTGTCTTATCCTAACAGCACTAATATTGCAATGATTTAATTAATAATAATAGCGCCAAAATTGTATGGAATACTTCTAAACAAAATGGAAGAAAGTAGAACAAAAAGAAGCAGGCTCACCTGTAACAACTGAGGTTTAATAGGCAGATTTGTTCTTCTGAAGGATTAATAAAAGAGAATCTGTGAGACAACTTATGTCCTTTCAAAACTATGACAAAGTTGTTTTTCTCTCAGGGAAATTTATTCCATCTAAGTCTTCCATAGGAGGGATTGAAAAGTTAGAGTTTGAACATCTCCTATGTCCTGTGCCCACTCTGAGCCTTTCTTTGAACGCCTTTCTCCAGCCTTGTCAAGACAGGCATTTTCTCCTAAAAGCAGCAAGAACTTAACTTTCTGACTATTGCACCATAAGGAAGGCTGTTAGTGTGTATTTGGTTCTCTGGGTTTGCATACTATTTGCTCTTCCAAAACAGGCTAAAGACTAAAAAAATAATGCTGATAGAAAGTTTTAAAAGACGTAGTGCTTCTGCAGTTCGAATGGCATCTATGCACAGTGATCTCATTAAAGCCAATTCTGCAATTTGTATCAGCAGTCTGAAAGGTGCATATGAAGTGACATTTAAAAATAGGCCCAGAAATAATACAGTGAACTTATAAATATATTCAAGCATAAAAATGAAGAGGAAGACAAATTATTTAAGTGAAAGGATACCACCTGTACAAGGTAAATGATAGATAATCGTCATGATCAATTAATTGTAAGCCTATGAAGGGAGTATAGTTCTGGAATGGCCTTCTAAACAGGTTATCCATTAAAGAACCTGAACTGTTTCACAATGAGGTTTGATAAAGTTATGGAAGGGATAGGAATAGTTTAAGACTACGCTTTGAGTCCCTGGGGTTTGATTTGCTGGTATTTGAAAAGGAGTTTTAAACATGACTTGATTTTGTTTGGTTGCACATTTGTCTTTGCTTCTGCCCGCTCCTCCCTGCGTCCTGCTGCAGCTAACATAGGGCTTTCCCCGCCTCAGCACAAAAGCTGGTCTCTTCGGGAAGAGGAGGAAGATGGGATTCACTTCAGTCAGAAGCATTACAGATTGACACAGCCGTTCAGAGGATGTTGGGCAGAATGTGAAATTTCTCCTGATAATGACACCCGAGGGGTCCAGCCTGGTCACGAGCTCACCCAATGGCCAGATCTGGAGGGAGGAAACACTTTTTTCCAGATGAGTGGGCAAGGACTGAAGAGTGAGGCATCATCCCCTTCCCAGAGCCGCCTCGGAATTCCTTGGACCAAATTCTCTGGCATTTGGGACACGCTAAGGAACACAGGGCAATAGCGACCTTTCTTGCCTTCCTCCTGGGACAGGCTGAGGTTGCTGCCTTTGGTCTTTTGCAAGAGACCTCTGGTACAGTCAAGCTCTTTATGGTATCTGGAACTTACAGAATAAAATTCTTACAGATCTTCTGACCTTAACACGTTTGCCTGCAATTACAAGGAATTCATTCAATGAGCCAGGAGATCCCTTCAGTTTTGGTACAGGGTGTCCGTGCCCAGGCACTGGCGGCGGGGCTTCAGGGGCCTCTGTGAGGAGAGGCCGGGGCTGCCCTGTGCCGGGCACAGCTGGTTCCAGCCGGTTCCAGCCAGCTCCACAGCAGCCCTGCTGCAGGACACAGGTGAGCCTGTCAGTGAAGCTGGTAGTGCCTCTGTGAAAGCATATTTGAGAAAGGGCAAAATGGTGCCAGGCAGTAAGGAGTGAGGAAAAAAGTGTGAGAAACAGCCCCGCGAGCAGCAAAGTCAGAGAATAAGGAGGGGGAGGAGGTGCTGGAGCAGATCTTGTTTTCTCCCCAGTCCTGTTGAGGAGGGGGAGTGAGAGCAGCTGGGTGGGCGTCTGGCAGCTGGCCACCGTCCACCCACCACAGTTTTAATGCAACTATATAACATCACTAGATTTCATTGTCAATAAAAGAGAAATTCACACGAACCCGATATTGACTGTATGCAACTTTGTATTTGCTACTTCTTCATTTATGGTTCTGCGGTCATTTTAGAAGCAGCTCTATGCTTTTTTTAATTACTCTTATTAATTGAATATCCATAAATGTGTTGCCAATCACATACATGTATCAAACAAAAAGCATCTACAGATTTCACACAAAGTCTTGGCCACATACTCAGTCAACCCTGTTCCTTTGTATTTAACACCACTGCTCTTTGTGAATTAGCTCAGAACAAGGCTGTGGTACTGATCCGTGGCAGGACGGACCACCATGATGCACTTCCACTGTATACCAAAATACTACCAACATACTAGTAATAAAACAGGCCACTGGTTTTGGACATTAACATAAAGACTAATCCTGTTATTATTCTTGCAGCAACAGTTCAAAAGCTCAATGGCTGAATAATTATACCCCAACCTGCCATCATTAAATAAGCATTAAAGAGCTACATGTACTGCTTAGGGGAAAAAAGAATTCCAGAAAAAAGGTAATTATACAGAAAAGGTAAGACATCATTTTTGGACAGTAAAACTAAATTTACTGTCATTTAAAGCCAATTTTCAGCTTTGGCCTTCAAAGAAATATTAAGTGCCTTAATAAATAAATATTTATCCGTCAGATTTGCAAGATGGTCCCCCAAATAAAAACCACCATATGTGGCATCTTACATATGCAGCAATTCAAGAAGTAAATTCTTACAGTATGAAACAACATAACAGTGCTAGAGTAAATTTAAATTTGTAATAAGAAACAATGGAAACAGAAAACAAACAAACTCTGATAAATAGCGATTAGTATCTCTCCAAACCTCCTGTAGGATTTCATTTGAGAAGCAACTAACAAATGCACAGTATTGAAATGGTTCCTTAGACTAGATGTCAATGTTAGTTTGTGGTAGCAAATTATAACAGGATGTAAAAATTCTATCGGAGTTCCACAAAAATTTTCTGAGACCAAATTTAAAGCACAATTTTTACCAAAAGGCTTTAAAAGTCATACAACGCTGAAAGTCCTGCATAGACTCCATTGTAAGAGCACTTACTGGGTCTGTTGATGGTTACAAAAAGCATGAACCAACTTAACAGTCAGAAAAAGATGTTATTTGTCTAATATGACTCACAGGTCACTCTTTTGGAAAGAGGTCAAAGTTAGATGAAATGGTTAAGCTCACTTCTAAAAGCAATAAAATAGCTGTACAATGAGGATGTCCCGCATGGTAGAAAGTGACCATTCACACGCACACACACAGAGAAAAAGGCCTCCCCCTCACACTTTGTTTATCTGGCTTCCTGTGACAATAAAAACTGAGGGCCATTAGCAGCCCTTCTCTGCATGAACAGGGATGGACTGCATGGGGAGAAACCACTCTGCTCCCTCAGGAGCAATTGCTACTGCCCAGCACCAGCAAAATCGGCATCATTAGCAAATAGTCCTCCCCACTCTTTAGTTTCCAGGGAGCACCAATCTTCCATGCTGGCAGTACCTCTACGTCCCACGTTGAAAGCAGCAGACCTGCTGCTAGTTATGCAGATATACTATTGCACAGAGTCTTTTAAATAGGAGCAGATGGGGGGAGTTCCTCTCCCCACACACTTTTCCTTTGGCATCTTCTGAATGTTCTCATTAAGATACTAAGCTTGAGGAGTGCTATTTTATTAGTTACTCATTGTTGGTTGTCTCCTCAACAATATGCTATGAAGTTATTAGAAGAAAAATGGAGCAAGATAATCTACTGAGTTTTGTGGTCTGGGCCAGAGAGTAACAGCTATGTTGTAAGACCGTTTGACCTCACCTAAACAAATAAATCTGCTTCCTCATCAGGGCTTCCAGTCTGCCTTAAGCAGCAGGAAGCTAACATACTTTCCTCTCTATTATACTTCAGCTGCAGTCTCACCGTATGAATCAGAAACTCTAGATCTTCAACCGAGATTTGAATCAATCCACTATTTTCTTAAAATCGGTATCAGTTTATTTAGCCAGAAATCACGAGACACTTGGCTCTGGTAATGATTTCTCTCTTGCATCAATTTCAGACTGAATTTTAACTTATTTAATCCAAATTATGCATCTTGATTTTCTTCAGGTTCTTGTAGATCCTCCAAATGGGAACTAAGAATCAAGAATCAGAGAAAATGGTTTCTAATGAAAAAGAGAATGATGTATGGATCCAACTTCCTTCTCTACAATGCTTGTTTCATTATTAAAGAAAACTATCTTAGAAAAGTACTTAAAAATCACATATTTTACACTTAAACTTTGCTAAATTTCATATCGCAAGACATACAGGACAAATCAGCTCCAAACTAATGTCAAGATTTTAGAATCTGGTGCTTCTTACGTGAGAAAAACATGAATTCATTAACCATTAGAAATATCAATCTTTGGTCTATTCTAAGAAATCTCATCCAATCTTCATAGTCCATTGTAAACACTGCCCACTGTAAAATACCTCAAGCTACCGGCCAAAACTATAACAAATCTGTATCAACCTGCACCTTCAGAGTCAACACCAAGTCCTAACATACTGCCTCAGAATCAGCAGCAACAGTACAAGAGAAAAATCAGCTTCCTCCCCACACCCACTGAAATCAACCCACAGCCTCTGCCTGCTTATCTACCACATAGTCTCCTCTGCAAGCAACCAGTTGAGAGCTGAGGACATTAGAGCTGTTCTGACAGCAGCTAGCTGAGGACAGCAGCGGCTGAAGTATGCTACACATCACAGTATGAGATACAATGGTCCTTGAATGCATCTGCTTTATTCTTAGATATGCAGTTCAGCATATTTATTTTCTCATGTATATACTTAGGAAAAACAGAATGATTCATCATTGCAAAAAAATCCAAATGGGGTCACTCAGTGGGTCCTGCACAGAGCACTGAAAAGACCAAGGTGCTGCTGATGGCGTAACTTCATGAACCCACTGCTTCAGTTTGCAAAGCTTTACAGCCACACTAACGCAGGTGAGAAAACACATTATGACTTGACATAACTGATCAATATGTAAATTAATTTCAACTTCAATAAGAAAAGAGCAGGTAGAAGAAAAATCAAAGAACCATAACAAAACTTATATGAGAGGAAAATGAAATAAAATTACTATCCTAAGGAGGTCAGAGGAGGACAAGAGACAGACAAATAGGCAGAGAGAGAGAGTGTTTGAGACAGAGTTAGAGAGGCAGAGTTAGAGAAAGAGAAGCCAGTTCAACAGTGAAACATCTGAACATGGGAAGGAAGCTGGGTTTGATCCAAGCAAAGACTCGAAGGCTCTAAGAGGTACCGAGCGTAAGCCAGCACCCCCAGATGCTTCTCTGCTAGCTAAGGGAATGTAAAAATAAACAGTTCCCAAGGATCAGAGTGCAGGTAGTATTTCAACTGACATTAAGTCTTTGCTTAGTGTACTGTTTTCTCTTGTCATGGCAATGTAGCAGTGAATTGCAAGGTTATGGTGGAGAGAGAGGAGAAATACATCATGTTATCTATGTGCAGCACATCAACAGGGGCACCCATCCTCTGGTGCCACATAATTTCCCCTTCTACAACATACTGTCTTGTAGGAGACTGCCTCACCAAACACATCCCAGAGCTCAATAAGCGGCTGTGCAGGAGGAAGAGTCTGGAGATTTCTTTGGGAACAGATGGCTTTAAGGCAAAGGCCCAGGAAGGCTGCTCTGTCAGGGGTGGCTCTGGAGGAGAGACTTTCCTGTGAGGAGGGGACAGCTTGCTGAAGAAGCCAGCCAGAAGGCTCTGGTGGGTGACAGGACTGCCAGCAGTACTCAGCGCTCTCCCCCGATGGTGAGGGGCCATCTATTCCCAACCCTGCTCAGTTCTGTTAACGACCTTTCCCCTGCCTCCTCAGTAACACAAATCCAATTAGACGTATTTGCAAACCTATCTCCAGGCAACTGCACACTATTTAATCCTACACATTTACCTACAGTTCTGAGCCAAATGCTCATGGGCATGAACAAGTGAAACCTGGAATAGCTGTGCCGCTGCTCACAATTTGCCTACAAGTGCCGTTTGAATTAGCATTTTTATAATTTATGTGCACAAGTTGAAGAACATTTTTGAAAGACTGACTCTCAGTTTACACGGGTATGACTCAGTTTACACAGATATATCTGCACATAACTCTGACTTCAGCAACATTATTTTGAGAGACTTTGCACCTAATGCTTGTAAACATCGTTGTACAGGACTGGTAGCATAGTGTCCAGAAGGAATAAAGCAGTTTGGGTTCCAGTTATGGCACTTCTCTATCAGTGTTTCACTTTTTCTTTTCCAACTTACGCTATTCCTTGGTATGTAGCATTCAAAATTTGTTTCCAAAGGAGCATTTGTCATAAAATTATAAAAAACCCCTAAGTTTGCATAGGGTTCAAAGAATAGCCAGAAGTAAGTTTTTCAAGGACGTTTTTCTTCTTTCCCCAAATTATTTGATTCTACTCTTTCTGCTTTGAAGCATGCAACAGCACAAGTTTTGAACTGGAATGCTCTGAAGAAGCCCATTTTACAGTGAAGGAAAAGCTGGGTTTTCTTTTGCTGTGATGATATTCCCACAGCCATAAAAACATAAGTGCTTGAAATGCTGAGCCTGTACTTAAACAGAGTAGTTCACTACATTGTATTTCAGCTCTTCATAACTATGATGCAAAGGCAGCTTTCACTGCCAGCTTGAGGCTAGTTACACTGGTTCATATAAGCTTAAATTGTATAAAATTCCTTTGCAGAGGGACAGGTTCAGTTCACTACTCACCTCCTGTCTTAGTTTGACTTCATAGTCAAACATGAACAAATTATGCTGTAAAATCAGAAATGAGAACTGTAATAAGGAGCAGGGAAGATTTATATCCTCTTTAAACTAGCTGTCCATGTAGGTTTTTGTCGAACTAGCACGTACTAAGCTAAATCCTCCACTAAAATGAGCTCTTCAAATGCATTTCTTTTTCAGTATATTTCATTTCCCAAATGAGGGTTAGGGGATACAGTTGATGGACTGTCTCACTGGAAGCTTCTTTCCTTTAGTTTTTATTAATTTATGTTTTTAAAAAAGCAGGCCAACCTTGAGAGTTCTCTTATATGTTCTTGGCCCAACAGGCAACTGTTAAAAACCTTTTCTCTTTTGGAAGTCATAGTCTGCACAGAAAACTCCGTTTAGATGAGTTCTGTCCACATTACATTTCTCATTCAGCAATTATTATCTCTTCTCCTGATTTAAACAACTCTCTCTCCTTCACTTCACTATATCATAAATCCAAATAGCTGAACTCATGCCCCATCTGAAACTTCATTTCATAAGAAAAAAATGCTGTGGTTACCTCTTTGGTAAAATTAGATTCTGCTAATAGCTTAATTCATTTATCCATTTCTTTTACCCTTCCTCTAAACTTTTCTTTTAGTTAAACTTTTGATGTAATTTATCAGATATTCTGGGCATCATCAAATCTCCACAACTGCGTAGAAGCTGCTCAGCACTCTTGAAAATCATGGCACAAAAATCACTGGTGCACAACTTCATTTTCCATATGCCCATAACACTTCCTGCACACCTCCAGGGCTGGGCATTAATTTACCATCCATGATATAGTTAAGGGGATCAAACCCTTCTTCTCTAAGTATAGCTGTTTCTCTGTCACATGTAAATGAAACTGTAGAAAAAAGGCACTCCTAAAAACATTTCTAGCATGTGCACCTGTACTGTATTTCCATCAGTCAACCCATGTACCAAGAGGATAAAGCTTTAGGGCTCACAGGCTGTGAGAGATAAAGAACACAACAGCACAAGACTCACAGCCTATCAAGATTAGGACTCACATCCGCTTCATAACAAGCTCCCTGTGTTACTTACCATTTGGCCTGCAAAACAATCTCCAAACTTGTGCCTGGTATCTTCCTTTTTTTTTTTTTCCATAGCATGCACACTGCCATGCCTCTCCTCTGCCAGATCTCTTCCTTTCAGCCAAATTCAGAGATTTCTTTTTCCAATTTTTCTATTTTTTTCTCTCTCTTTTTCTTTCTTTTTCTTCTTCTTTTAAGAAAATGCATTTCTATCACAAGAACCAAGTGCAGTTCCAGAGACTTGATGAATAGGCCCAACATATAGACACATGGTTTGTGAGTTGGCTGTGTATCATCAGCCACATTTATCAGTGTAGAAACTTGTAGAACAGTGAAGTGCATTGGCTCCCTAAGAATCCTGTTTCAGCCCTGGGATAAAATCTGCTCCTCCTGTTCTATAGCCCAATCATTTATCAGCAGACTCAGATTAGCATTTTCTATTTCCTTTCTTTCATATTCCAGTCAGCTGTAGAACTCTTCCCTTGAGAAATACCAAATTATCCACACTTAACTGATTTCTTATGTTGACATCATTGCCAATGCTGAAGTAGAAAAAATATTTGAGAACTGAAATATTAAGTGGAATCCAATAATTCTTATAAAGCTGAAAAAATTAACAATTTGATCTACTCCCATACAGTTTAGCAATGATAAAAACAAACAGGACTGCTACAGAATGGCATTCAAAAACAACACAATAATTTTCCACTCACTGTTTTTATGCGAATATCAATATAAAACCATCAGCTGATAGATAAATGAATAATTGGCATCATTACCAGAGCAGACAAAGTCCTTCTTCTGAACCTCCGCCACAAGAAAACCCCGCAGGTTTACAGGTGCCAAACAGAAGGTGAACTGCCCGATAGTGCGCCTCTGCCGCAGCCAGTCAGACAGCCAAGCCAGGTGGCAGTCGCAGTGCAGGAAGTTGGAGTGAAGCCGCCTACAAAAGACAGAAAAACCCTAAAGTTATTAGTAGCTTTTTTAACAGAAGACACAAACCAGAGCAATCAAGTACAAGTCTGTCTGGCTCTTCACTACAATTTAAGTAGGATCATTGCAGGTTACTGGTTACAGCTGAGTCAGGTCTTGACTGTCTACATTGCCATATAATATACAAATGTTCACATAGAAATTAGTGCTATTATTTAAAATGTCTTGGAAGAATGAAGTTAAATAATTACCTGCCTACAGGTAATCATGAGCTGGCCATTATAAAGAAAAGAACATGCAGAATTTAAGATTCCTCCAAGTAATCACTTTGCCTGTGATTTCATATCAAAAATAACTGCATGAATGTGATATCTTTGAGTGAATTCAAAGGATGGCTTGTATAAACACGAGGATGAGGCTGAAAAACAGGATGATTGGTGATCTTTCCTCTCCTCTCTTCTTTGAGGGGGTGTGGAAGTGGAGAGGGGGCGGAGGGAGAGAGAGAGAGAGAGACAGACTGACCCCACACACCAGAAGCTATTGATACCTTGTATGTTCCTGTGTTGCCTGTACAAATTCACTAATGCTCTTTTTACTGTGGCAATTTAACGCAAGTATGCGGGTTCTAGACAGGAATTTTCAACTCGTGGTGAAGAAGGGGACCACGACAGGGTCGTGACACACAGCAATGCCAGGGCTGTTCTTTGTAATGGAAGATCTAGCCACACAGCTCCCTTCCCAGCCTGCTTCATGCCTGGCACCTTGAGACTTGCAGAAGCATTATCACATTGCAGGGGGAAGTCTGCAAAATGGTGATGCATTCAGAGAGCGAATCTGGTAATTTTAATAGCTACCAAACTTCAGGTCAAAACAAAAGCCCAGGACATTAATTATTTCATTCCTTGTAATGAGTCATACATTTGCAGTGATCTACCAAAGCTGAAATGATAAAACAGATTGAAAATCCTGTCAGAAATGGTTAGACAAAGCATTATTCACCAATATTACAGTCATTACATTTAAAAAAACCCACACAATTGGTGTGCACAGGATTTAGCCTTGTCCATCCACCAAAGAAATTAACTGTCTGTCTGTGAGATCTTCATATTGCACAGCAGCAGTGCAGGTCAGCAGTGGCGCCTGGGCTGACAGTCCCCAGATTTGTATGTCTGGGGTGGGCAGTCACAGTAAAAGACCACAAATCTGGAACTGAGAGTTTATCCTGTAGAGATGGAAGACGTTAGTCTCCTGGGAGCACTGTAAAACATAATTGTTTTAGAAGGATGGCTAGAAGACCTTGTTTTTAGGGATTATGAAGCTATTTAATTGACGCTGCAGTAAGTTAGATTTCTAGTAAAATGTTTTGTTATTATGAACCGTTATTCTGCCTGGAACACTTTTTGTTGATTGAAAGAACAAAGAAATACATTTACAAAGAAAAGAGAACAAATATCATCTAGCCAGAAATCACCCTAAGTAAGGGTAAGTAAGTAAATCACCCTTTATTTGAACTTAGAGAGTAAGCATTTAATTTAAATCCTCATCCCTTCCCACCACAGCAGTCAACAACTTATATTCAGAATCATCTTCCTTCAGGAACTGAAGCAGAGCTTGTCCCATGCCACTCCCTGCATCCCCTGTATGGGCGTAGGCAGGCAGGAGTAATAAAACCACAATTTCACAAAAAGGGGCAACTTTCTAGTTCTGTGAGTTGGGTTTTTTTACTCATTAAATTTGTATAGCTGGTTTCTGGGTTTTCCCATTTTAGTAGTGTGAACTGTCACCTCTTCACCACCTCGCCTGCCTCAGCAGAGCCCTACCTTGTCATTTGTTTAAGTTTTTTGCACAGATATTCTACAGAATGCTTTTGAGAGGAGATCATTCAAAGAGTCTATCAAGCTTAACAAAGCAGCCTACTAGAATATATTTTTGATAATTATATTAATGAATACAGCCTAAAAAAGACTTTTCACAGTACTTCAAAAGCCTAATACACCAATTCCCTGTGAACATGAAAAGCACTGAAGTGATTTGGTACATTTTCAGTTTACCCTTAAATAAAAAAATTAAAATAAATTATTCAATTATCTATCTCAGCAGTCACTCACACATGCAGAGACAATAGGACACTTACCATTAAGCAAATAGGTATGGGGGACATGCTTTAACATAAATAAAGCTGTTTCAAGCAAAGGAAAGCAGATCAATAAAAACTAATTCCTGTCACTTCCAATCAAGGCTAAAAGATCAATGAAACTTAGCAACAGAAAAGACAGTTACATAAAAAAGGTTAGCACAGAAGAGCTGATTTTTTTTGAAGAATTCTTCAAGTGCTTCAAATCTTACTAGCACTTTTCTCTTTTTTTTTTTTCCCCTCCTCCCTGAGAGGTCATGTTCAAGTTGAATATGCTCTTTATTTTTCCTTCTCTGTTCTTCTTAAATGAGCAGATTGTTTTGAGAGCCATGAAGAAAAAGCTATTTATCCACACAACTATCACAGCAGATGCAGCTGCGGCACAAGCAGCCCCAAATGTCCTGCTAATGGATCTCACTAGTGTCTAAAAGAGACACATAGGGAAAAGACTATCCACACCGCACTGGGCCTCTGCTGGTTGGGAAAAAGGGCTTGTCCCTACTTAAGTAACATTCAGACCAGGGATTCCCTACAAGGGCTTCTAAAAAAAAGCACGTCTAAGTGTGAAGCTATTTGAGAAGGTGTACAAACTGATGATCATTTTTTAAGAAAACCGTAGAGTCACCAAACTGTAACAAACATCATTCGTGATCTATTTGGACTGAATTTGCATCACCAACCAAGAGATTAAATAGTAGATCTTATTCAGCCATTATGCCTCAAACAGCTTGCTGCGTGTTATTTGGCAGTATTTGGAGACTGAAACATGCCACTTGATATTGATGAAACTACCTTTACAGAACATGAGGTGAATGAATACGAATGCAAGTTTGCAAAGGTGCCCTTTTAGCCAGAGACCCTAAATTAAATTTCCAGCAAATCCTTTTAGAGTGGGTCAGCGTTCATGTTCTATAAAATGTGACTCTCAGAATTCAATATAAAAGCTTCCCTTTATAAATCCTATTTATGACTTCCTTCCCCCCCCCTTTTTTCTTTCCTTAATTACAGCAGAGGGGGATTAGTCAGTGTAAGTCTCCAGGGAGCTATATACAAAGCCATCTCCGAAATTAAACTAAAAGGAAAATGGCAGAAGGCATTGAGCTCTGGTAACAGACAAGACTGACTAATCTGAAGAAGCCAGGCAAATTTTCTGGACCGCTGTGACTGAATGAGAAAAGGCAAAACTCCAGGAACCTTAACCCTACACCTTTATCTTCTTTATCCATTCTCTTCTAAAAGACAAACATCTAATTTCCATTTAATTACTTACATTAAGATCTATGAATGTCACCATTTAATGAAGAACGTAAATTGAAATCAGAGGTTATCTTACATAGATTGACATAAGTAAGAGCCATTTTTCTTCAGTTCTGTTAACTTATTTAATATGATTTTACACACGCATCCTTGAAACATTTTATTTTTTCAGTGCCATAGAAAACTTTCAGGCTAGCTACTATGTTCCTTTCTTTGCTTTTAGGACTAAATACATCTTGGCTGAGTTTGAGATTTTGGAGGAAAAAACAGAGAGACTTTGTTTAAACATGACTTTTCCCGAAGTTGTGTATTCCCTAAAGGAATTTAAAGGAATAATTTATTTAAAGAAAATGTTTTTGGTAGGTTATGGCTAAACTATACAAATGCACACAGTCTAATTTCACAGTCTTTGTATTTTGGTCTACTAAAGCCAATTAGAGCTTTTCCAGTGGAATGGTGCCCAGCTATAGAAAAATGGATTTGACGTAAGAGAAGCTTTTATAAAAAATGCATCAGAATCAGTGACATTTTGTTTCAGAAAGTATCTGGAAAAGAAGCTTTTTTCAAGTTCTTTAAAAAATTTATTGTTTCAGAAATTAGTATTCTGAATTTGAAAAGAAGAAATAGGATTTAAATACAGGATATTAACAAAATTAAATAACTTGATCCATCTGAGCAGTTTTCACAATTTTGGTGATGTTCCAGCTTGGAAAATATTTCACATTATGGATTTTCCCAAAGAACAAAACCGCCAGTTTCATTTCCGGGTAAATTCAAAATCTCGATAAAAGTGAATCTTACTTAACCCTGGGAAAAGCCAGTGTGCTTGCTGTCAGGGCCCTGGGGCACCAGCCACCTTCACAACCCTGCCCGGCCTCACCAGGGGCTCCCAGGGCTCCCCGAGCCCTGCCACGGCCCAGGACTCCAACACAGCCCAGCCCGGGGCTCTCAGCCCCTGCCCCAGCGACGCCGTAGCAGTGCAGGTCTCCAGCCCTGCCCCAGCCCGCCCTGCCCGGCCACCCATTTGAGCTGGACCCCACCTATGGGCTGATGTCCCGGCCTGGCCTTGGCTGTCCCCATCCCCACAGAGGTGCCTGAGGCTGCCCCGCTGTAGGGGGTCCCTGTGGGACAGGCCCAGCTGCAAGGCCCTGCCCTGCCCGCCACAGCCTTCACAGGGTCAGGCTTGTTCAGTGACCGTCTTCCTCAAGAGAGTCGGGTGAATTGTTCACATCGGGAAGAGACTGAAATAAGATTATTACAAGATGACAAATATCCGACGTGTTGGCTTACACCATTATTATTATTATTATTATTATTTATATTCAAAGATATTACTCACAGAGTCCTGATCTTTGGCATGTGATTGAAACTGGTAACAGGAATGCGGGTGATGTTGTTATTGTTGAGAGTACTGTTAGGAGGAAAAAAAAAAAGAGAGAAAAGAGAATAATAGATTGATCAATTATTTACATTTCTTCACCAACACACTATTTACAGAAACAAGCTGCTAAAACTCTTGGTGATAAATCTGCCAGGCTGCGAGCAGTAAGACATGCTGACCAATACCTCAGACAAGTTGTGACATATCATGAAAGATAGTGTTAGGGCAAAGCAACCAACAGCTGCGTAAGAATGGATGAAGGTTACTATTTACCACATCTGAGTACCAAGGAGTACAGGAGATGAGTTTTTATCGATTACTGGAACAGATCCAGACTTTTTGGTTAAGCTGCCACTTTGCTTGAAAACCTGCTGCAACTTGAGTGGAGGAACATCAAAGTCGCACACTGCAATATGAAAGCTTTGCACTTCAAGCGCTCGCTTTCACGCAAAGAGAGCTGTTGACTCTCACAGGCTTGTTAACACAGCCGGCTTACACGGACAGACAGCTCAAATTGCCCTTTTGAAAACACACGGATGGATGAGTACCCTTTCTTTTGGTTTCCTTATGAAAAAATATATGGGTAGTGGAATGGACCATAATAAAACATATCATGACCCAGGCATGTAAGGATTTCTGCTGCTCTATCAAAGCAGAGTTTAAAGAGAAAATGATCTCAGCTGCTGGTCGGGACCCCCTTAGTGCTTCTTATGAAAAATGAACTGACTCGATTATCATCAGCTGAGTGTGCTGCTCCCATTTATATAGCTCCTAATTATATCAATGACTCTCTAGCAAATTAGAAGCTATAAAGTTTATCAAGATGGCACAGGAAATGGAAAGCACTCCAACAGGGCATAATTGCCATGCTCCAAGTGCACCAAATCTGCAAATACAGTAGCCCAGTTTCTCATGAGAGTTGATGGGGCTGGTGATGACTCCATGTCCCAGCATAGCCGGTCCTGCTGCTGGCTGCAGCTGCCTATTTGAAACGTGTGGTGTCCACAGCACCACGGCATGGAGCAACCTCTGCTTTATACAAGGGGCACAGCACTCCGCAAGAGTGGTACGCTTTGGTAGGAGATAGTGCTTTTGTGCATTGTGTTGAGGAAAATACCTGCTGAAGCAACCTAAAAGCACATTGCCCTTCCCTGAACTATTTAGTTGTTCCAATGTTACGTATTTACATAGGACATTTAATCAAAAGCTTTTGAAGAGTCTTACAGAAATTAGCTAGCCCTCTTGGTCATCTGCCAATTTAAAAATGTTTTTACAATTCTGCCTAGAAATCCCTTGGCAAAATCATCATCTACAACATCAGCAGATTAAAGCTACATTAGATTATACCCTATTAAAACTGTTTTTCTGGTACACAGGAAGACACATACACATATTGGCAAAGCCAGGAGGTTGCAGGGTAACACGGCTATGCGCGGGCACACTCAGGAGGGGTGTGTGAGCAGGCTCTGACACTGGCAGCAGTGTGTTTGTGTTGCTGCTGCACTACATCCCAGCAGGACAGAACACGACCACTTTGTTATTAGGATCGGAGCTGGTATTTCAGCATAGTGCTGCACCAGATGGATGCACTATTGATCTGGAGCCAGCTTGGGGGCTGACATACCCATGACAGCAAACTGCACCGACAGAGCAAAGTTACTCTTCCTTTCCAAATCTGTGAGCAGAGTGAGATATGTCAGTAAAAGCAAAGTTTTGGAAATCTGGAATCTGCATGTGAGATCTGTTGCCAGAGATCTGTGTCAGTCAAGTCACACACGTTCACACACCAGGCTGATAAGAGCTGTAGGCCTTAGTGCATCATGGCTTATAGTATAATATATAGTATTCATTCCAGATCCTCTGAAAAACTTGATGGTGCCAAAAATTGGACAAGAAACACATAGCTAAGTATTGGGATCAATGGGTATACAAAATTATGGGTTTGTGTATTCAATTTCTCAATATGCAAAGACTCAAACGCAGGCTATTATAAATTTACTGGATAAGATGAAGAGGGAAATACTGTTAACTTCAGAAGTAAACCTGCAAGTAAGCTCTTACAGCTACCAGCCATGTCATTTCATCAGCTGCGCATCACAATCTGCACGTGCCACTGCCTTACTGTAGCTTCAGCGCTGGAAGTGAACACAATAAGTATCAGTGTACATCTGTAGGGCTGAAAAGCTCTAGCTTTGAATTCCTGCTAATGTCATGATGACAACACAAATGTCCCACTGTGGCAGTTTATACGGTGCAAAATGAACCTCTCTGTCATACAATTGCTACTGCTTGATTACCTTATTTAGCTAGTGATGCCAGCCAAAGTCTTTTGTGGACAGTTAGTCAAACAAGCATGTACAACAACTTCAGAAAGTGAACAAAACCTCTTATAAGGGTGCATACATATATAGATCAACACACCCACCCCTCAATATCTATATTTATTTGCTGTTTGCTTTTGCACATGCATGTTGGGAAGTTCAAACAGGGCTCACAAATGGAATGATCAACACACCCACCCCTCAATATCTATATTTATTTGCTGTTTGCTTTTGCACATGCATGTTGGGAAAGTTCTAACAGGGCTCACAAATGGAATTTCTAATTGCACCACCATTTTTTTTTCTGTAAACGTAAAAATATAATTCACTCTCTGCCTCAGTTGCCTGTTACATAAAAATGAGCGATGCACTTGGTTGGAAGATTTTAGGTATACACTGATAAATAAAAGCCACATGTAAAGTCAACTCACAAAAATTAAATCACCTACATAGCTGATGTCTGAATAAGTCACACATGGCACTATAGGAGTCAATGGGAGCCACAGGAATTCAAGGGAGACTTTCTATGGATTTCAAAAGGACGTGGATTGGATTCAGGCAGAACAGGATGTGACAGCAAGCTTCCTTCTACACTAACTGAGGGTAGAGAACACATCCCTGTCTCCCAGTGCAATTCTTTATCTGGATGCGGAAAGGCCAGCCTTTACTGTCTGATTTGATGATTCAAAAATATTTTTAAATTTCTTAAAATATTTCCGTTTAACAGACAAAGCATTATTCCAATCACACAGTATTTCTACTCACAAAATATCAGATGAGAGTGGCTCAGGTTTTGCTCCTACTAAGCAAAGGTTTCCCATAATTCATCAACAAATATATAACCCTCCTTCTAAGAATCCTAAGTCAGTGCTGAATTAATATACTCCTTAAACACAAATTTCAGCGGTAACTCTAACAGATAGCTATTGCACAGGTGACTTAGTAGCATACTATTTCATCAGTATTTAAATGTTAACCATAATGAAGGCAATAAAACATCTATGATAACAGTAATTATTTCAGAACAAAGAATGCCAAACACTGCAAAGGGCACTAATTGACAGTGAACTGTCTGCATTACAGCCCAGTTGTAGCTGCAGGAATTTAACCCTGCTGCTCTGGCTGTGCAGAGCACACAGCTCCCACGCAGCAAGAGCTCTTTGGCTTTTGAATGGGGACGTTTTCAGGCAGAGGTGTGCTCTAGAGGCGTTCTGCAAAGCTTTCTGTCATGCACATGAAACCTTCCCAGCAATGATTTATAAGAGTATGTGTCCTGGCAGGGGTAAGCACACAATACAGTGGCATTTTTAACACATGAAGGGAGAAAATAAATTCTGCTCCAGTCGTCTGCTAGCTGCTCCAAGGCCCCAGTCTCATTTTGATCCACCTAAGATTCAAATCCATAGAAACAGATGCACGAACACCAGAAAGCTGTGAGAAACCGAAAACTTCCAGAACCTTCTGACTCCTCCAACATCATATGGGAAAACTTGTATTCTGCTGAGTTTTCCCCAGCCTTAGACTTCCTACCTCTTCCAGAACCCAATATACACTTGTCCCTTGAAAAAGTGCTGTCCTCTCATTTAGAAGTCCTCTCCCTGTAAACTATTCACATCCAAAATGCTGAATCAGGAAACTGAGGTTATAGACAATGTTATTTATGCCAGCAAACTTCCCACCTTGGGCCGTGATCCTTGTCAGATCTTGCAAGCTAAGCAGAAGCAGACTGCAGCAGTCCTAAGGATCCTCCAAGGACTACTTGGAAGATGCATAACGTGGGATCAGCAATCTTCGAGGTGGTACATCCTCCACCGGTATGAACTGTCATAGTCCCACTGACTTCAATTTACAACCCCCGAGGAACTGCTCTACTAACTCGCTCCTCTGCCAGTTGCCCAAACTGGCTAGAGGCACGCATGGAGCTGCTTTCTTCCTTCTGAAGAATAAAGCTGATTTATAGCCCCTACTAACCAGATTTTTTTTAAAGGAAAGAATGCTCACTCTGCAATCCTGTCACGATCTGAAAACATTACCTGTCTCCTTTCTCAAACTTTTTGTGCAAATTTAACTACATGCAGTTGCATTTCTGTTCTCTTCTGACTTGCTCCAAATTCATGTACACCACTGTATTTCCCTGACAAAGAGTTGTTAATTCCAGAATCAATGTAATGACACTAAAACCATTAACCTGTAGAAATGACTGTCATGTGTGTGTTTTTTAAAATAATATTTATATATTATTCTTTACTCCTTTCTCCACCCTCTTGAATAAGAATACAGGTGTTCAGGACTAGATGAGAGTCAGAAAAAAATTATACTCCTAGTGCTAGAAGAAATCACACAACTTTTATGGAAGATACTTTGGAAAAAAAGGAATGGATTTAAATTTTGAACCCTACTAATAATACAAGTACTTGATTTTAAAAACTCAGGAACTCTAAGCATCCTTTCATGTTCCTTGGACTAATTCAGAGAGCAGAAATCCCAGGCTGTCAGATCAATAGTCAAACACTCTCCACTCTGTAAATTACAGAGTACACAGAGATTTTGTTTCTCTTACTTGGAATTCAATTAATGGTCTCATTAAGAGCATAAAATGAATATCAGAATGCCTGGTGACTTACTCATCTGAAATGATAATACTGTCATTACAATATATCTACCCGCTCTGTTCCAGTTAAGTACTAGACATGATCCAAAAGGATCTTCTGGCAACAATGTCAGAAAAATTTAGACAACATAACAGAATTATCTGAATTATTAACTATTTAATTTCTTCAATTAGTACTCCAATAAGTACATTGTAAAGCAGTAACTGTCTTAATGTTTTCCAGTTACATTTCAAGTGGGGAAAATACGTAGGAGGGTTGGGTTTTTTGTTAAACACATAACACTGAAGACAATACCACCTGCTACATCCCAGCTTAAAAAAAGTTATGGTATCTATTTTATCATTGGCAAAAGGAAAACCACTATGCAAATGTTCATTTTTCTAAGTACAAGGCATTTTCATAATGTACACAGATTACTAGCTGTGCATCAGTACAATACCCACAGTGATGCTTCTTGTTTACAATCTGAATAGATTAAAATGAAAGGGGAAGGGGAGAACATGTCGTATGCTGAAGACGTCCTTTGTTTTTTGACGGTAGCAGAGACTGATTTTCTTTCAGATTCCATTTCTGCAGCTGATTAGCACAAACAGCTAATCAAATTGAGAAATTATATGGTAGATTAAATTTTTGATTAACACTTTTCCCCAAGCCTTAATAAGCATCTACCATAGTTACTAGAGGTCTGCTGTGCTGGCCATTCAGGTTTTTGATACACGCCAGGCTGCTTTTGTGTCACATTTGGCTGATCACGAGACACTGCAGCATTTGCAAAATTCTCAGTTAGAAAGAAATATTCAGACCCATTTACTGATAGGTAAATGGAGAAAGAGATCTGAAAACGCACCAGCTCATTTATTGTATTTCTGGTTTTGAATGACTTTTACATTTGGGCACTAGAGATTCTTTACAGGCTTCAAACATCCATGATTTGATAGCAGGAATCCTGCAAGCAACAGTCATTTGGCAGCGCATACTTCTATGTGTCTATGGGCTTCACTCTAAGTTAAACAACGATGTTCATTTCCTTTTCCTGCTCAAAAGTCGCTCAACACACTGTGGAAAGAGCGAAGTGCTGAGTTACCTCACCCTGTGATAAACCTGTATTTTGAAAGTGAGACTTTGAAACGGAGCAGAAAAGCAAATGGGCAAGGCTGGTGGGGAACAGCCATATCAGGCACTGCAGCACTGGTAGCACTAACAAGTCTAACATTTCCTTCTGTCTCCTTCAATTACACCACTGCTTTATCACAGTATGCTCGTTGGCTGCGTATGTAATCCGTGTGTTGTGTGTCCATAATACCATGTAATTGGGCCTAATGCAAGATTATTATCTATGTGCATGCAGTGGATAGCTACAAATGGTGCATCTGCAGGCTTGTAACATTCCCAAGAGTGAATTACTGTCATACTCCCTGATTACTGTTTCTCCCACAACTGCCATGGTTTCCAGGCTTCCTATCCCCAGTGCAACTATACATCCAGTAAATGAGACTGGAAAATTTATTAAGACTTAACCAAGGCATCTCCAAGCCTCTCATGTAAATAGTTTTCCTGATGATGTTATTTCAGTTCAGAAGTGGGTGAACTGATGCAAAAAATGATTGAGCAGCTCACCCCAAGTTGCCAGTGGAGCTCAGAAGGGAACACAACGGTCCGGCCCTGGCAGTGATAGAAAGACAACTTCTCCAAGACCCCAAAGCTCTGGGGGAGAGTGGAGTGTTGCTAAATAAAAATATGTGAAGGAATCTTTTCACAGTGTACATGTGGACTGAAACTGTTGAATCCATGCAAGATCAGACGTCTCCATCAGTATTTATGCACATAAGGAGGAGGACCTTGGGGTCTGTCTGAAATACTACAGATGAAACATGAATTTGGGTGACTGCATTAGCAGCAACGCTGACAGTGACAGAACCTTAGACCTCTATGTTAGCAGATTCATATCACTTACTCTTAAACCTCTCTCCAACCGTATAAAATTGCAAAGGGAAAAGAAATTCTCTGTTCCTTGTACTCAAGGAGGGTTAAGCAAAGCAGTAACAGGTTTAAATTTCAGAAAGGTGAATTTTGATTAGATATAGGGGAAATGTTTCTTAATAAGAACAGGAAAAATACAGAAAAGAGCTCTTACAGAAAGTGCAGCCATGAGCAGTGGAAGCCTGTAATAAAAGACTAAATGAATCCCTGGCAGGAATGGCATGGGACTCCATGGTCCTGCCCTAGGGTGAGACAATAGATGACAACTTCAGACCCCTTCCAGGCCTTATGTACCACCTAATATAACTAAGAGCAGGGGCATTTTACCAATTCCAAAAAGTGAATCTAAATGTATTTTTAGTAATAAAACCAAGACTTGATTTTTATACAGTGCCATAATTAATGTTTGAAATTAACTTTGAGATTGTAGGGTAAAAGGAGCTGTATTTTCAATAGCTGTAAAGAGTTATTTTTCACACAGGTTAGAAGGAATTTGCATTAAATTAAATATTTACTGCTTCTCATGGTCTCTGATGAAAAAGCAAAATGGCTTTGGCACTCTATCCCTCAGCACTGAGCACAGTCCTCACCCTCGACTTTCAAGGCATCCAAGATTTGCTTGTTAGGCAAGGTCCAAAACTCAACTGGATCTCTTCAGAGTTTTGGTGAGTCCTAAGTGCCTCTTGTACTCAATCCTTTGATCTCCCCACAGACTGTTGAAGTTAAAGCCCACAACTACTGTGTGGGCATATAATGAAAGCAACTGATGCTGCACTGATTAATCCATTACTCTCAACTGTTAGAAAACATAATGATCTCACAAGGGGCCCTATTCACTGACGTACCGCAGCAGAGCTCTGATCTGACACCTCAAATTAGCAGCAAAAGCAGTAACAGCTGTTTTTTTGTCTCAATATTTGTACCCAACTCTAAAATGAGCTGGCACTATACAAGTGCTATTTTTAAACACTACGTTAGCCCAGGCAAATAATCTTCTAAATAGTCTCCAGGTGACACATAAAATCCACTGAAATAAATAAAAATAACTAGTTGCCAATTTGTGTTTTCTGTTCTAGTATTAGTCTTTTGCCGATGTGTTCACAAATGTTCTTATCACAGCAACATGAGAGGCTCTAGCATTGTTAACTTGGGAAGCTGACATCAGAAATACAACTAGTCTCAAGGATACAGAGGAAAGAAAATGTTCTTTTTAGAAATGTATGAAAAAATAAAATAAGTAAGCTTAGCATGGAATTATGCACAAAACTGCCAGCAGTGTTTACTGCTACAATTGCCTGATTCTTCTCATTCTGTGGCTGCTTTTAATTTGCATATAACTGTCAGATTTTAACTATTTAAGGTCATTATAAAGGCCAGATGTTTATGGCAGGTATTTTTTTTCCCCCTCGAAGGAGTGAGATTACTTTCAAAACGTCAGGCTTTGGGGAAACTGGGTTATTGTAATAACAAATTCTTTTTTTAAAATGCCTGTTATGTCACCCAGCAAGAACCAGGGTGATCACATTTGCCTATAACGATAACTTTAGGGCGTATTAACTTAAGTCCTGTAATCGCTGCATTAACTCTCCCTAGAGTCTGGCTGTGCCTTGGCTGGAGTCTCTGGGACTGGTGAGGTCAGGAGCTGAGGCTAAGAGCAGAGGAGAGGGAAAGACAGGACCGGCAGCTAAGAAAATGATTGGGCAAGCTACCTGGGTAAAGAGATTGGAACTAAGAATCAGTGGAAACAGGTGAAAGAGGCCAGAAAAAAATCGTACGAGCCTGTACAATCAAAGATTGTATTGTCGTATGTATACAAGTGGGAGCAAAATTAAGGATTCTGGTGATGTATATCTGGTGACTGATGCTGAAACCTTTCTACTGTTACCTTTAGCCTTTCATTTATGTTGTATGTGCACATATGCATCATTATGCCTGAATTTACCTACTTATATGACATGCGAATAAATAAAATATGCTAAAACAAGATAAAGTAGAAAATAGAATAATAGAATAGAATAAAATAAAATAAGATGGGCTAAGCCAAGATAAGGTAAAATAAAATATAATACAGGTTATACAGAGAATGAGGGTACACAGTTCATTTAGGTTGTGGACTTTGTTAGATGTTAAGTCAAGAATGTTATTCACATGGTCTTACATGAAACGTCTTACCCCTTCCCCTCAAGGAAATCTCCTCTTTCTATATACAGAAGGACATATCTATTTTCCCACACAATCAAATCACCTGTATTAGCTGTACGAAATACAGTGAGCGTTGAAAAAGCTTTTTAGAGAAATTTCAATCAGCTTTTCAATCTTTTACACGACGTTGTAATTCTAGGCAGAAAACACAAATTCAATCCAGCCTGAATGGAAATTTTAGTTATAAAAGCATTGGTGCAAAGACAAAAGAACGCAGGCTGAAATTATTCTGCCACTGCTTTATTTTTACATTAAGGAATCTCCAATGAGTTATTTTTCTAAACTAAAAAATGGCACAAGAAACACTGCCTTTACTTTTTTTTTAATAAAGAATTTTCCTAGAGTCTTTGCCCAAAGGCTACAGATTTTTCAGTACACTATATTGGGAATGGCTGCTGTGGCTCTACCTCCCGCTTCCATCCATAATTTTCTGTAAGTATTTGGACTCAGAGAAAGAAAAGTATTTCTGCAAACACTGAATAAATGTTTTACATCATCAGGGTGGTTTTGATGTTTCTCTATGGTACCCAATTTCCAGGGCTGATATTATTGCCTAGAACCACTGGGAACAAGTCCAA
>NW_008796044.1:2014611-2035069 GCF_000699145.1 Aptenodytes forsteri | reverse complement strand
GTTATACAGAGAGATCTCTTACTAAATATGACTCTCTGGTGTTACCCAACTGCATGCATGTCAGGTACTGTAGTTTATGGATTCTGTGCTACTCCTGCCAAAACCAGTGGAAACTGGATTGGGTTCCCGATGCATACAGAGGTCTGAAAGCCTACCAGAGTGTATTTATGGAAAGGATGAAAAAGAATCAACAAGACAGAGTCAGATCATACAAACCTTAAGTTTGACGCATCAGTATTTCAGCAAAAGAAAACTGTTTCCTGCCTGAACAGTTGTTTCTGTTTAGTCCTTTCTGAAGCTAAAGCAGTCTTATAAACATAATTCAATTCAAACTAACACAGTCCAACTCTGTAATTTGAAAGGAGCAAGCGACTTTTGCCATTTGTTCAGGCTGAAGGCATTTAATGATGGAGATTTCCAAGGTAAAAGGTTTCAGCATTCAGTCACCTGAGCGCTACGGTTTTCTTACAGGACTCCACCAAAAGAAACTCTAAAGAAACTGATTAAACTCGGATCAGAAAGGAACAGTACCATTCTTCAAAACCATGTTTTAATTTGTCCCATCCTGAGTACACTGCAACCTTAATGCTATAACCTTACGGTAATAGCCTCTATTTTGATAGACTTCCCTACCATAATGAACATATCCTTTTCATACTTGTTGGTGTAACACACCCAGGAACAGAAAAGCCATTCCAAGTGGCAGACAGAAATTAGTTCTTTTCAGAGCTAGAGAAAGTGACAAAAAATGGACTTCTGCATCCATTGTAAGGGGC
The DNA here is from genome assembly GCF_000699145.1 of Aptenodytes forsteri. Lineage (NCBI taxonomy): Eukaryota > Metazoa > Chordata > Aves > Sphenisciformes > Spheniscidae > Aptenodytes > Aptenodytes forsteri. The sequence goes on along the minus strand of NW_008796044.1, from coordinate 2,034,293 downwards.
TACGTGACAATATTCAACCTCTTTGGGACGGTCATTGTGCCAGCCTCTTGCCACTTCATCAACTGCCGCAATGCGGCACTGCCTGCGGGACTGCGGATTCCTGCAAGTCCCATGTTGACCGCTAGGACCAAAGGAGGGAAGAGCTGGCAAACCCCATGTATGCAGCAGACAGCTGCTTGAGAAGTATAAATGTAACAATGAACAGAAATGGCACTGGCAGCAGTTTAGCCTGAGTGTCTGGGTGTCAGTGCAAAAGGTTTTACAAAAGGCTTTCAGGATGCAGGCGATTGGCATCCATGGAGAGTGGGCTGCCAGAACCCCTGGTTTCCTTTTCCCTCCGATGGCAGACCTACCAGGTCCTGCAGGCAAAATAATGCCCCTCATTCCTCTTGCCAGAGTAGCCCCCCTGATTTCAGGAGCCCGGTGTCTCAGCTGCCCCTCAGCTCCCAAGGCCGTTGGCATTCCCATTGGGAGAGGGCAGCGGGAAGAGATCTTTCATAGCTCTGGCAACACAACAATGGGCATGGTGCGGCACAGAACTGCAAAGGCAATTCTGAACTTTTGACAGCAGAGGAAGGAAAAGAAGCAAATCTTTTAAAGAGGGAACTTCACCTTTACTGCCAAAAGTGCCTCCCCAAAATGCAAGAGATGCAGACCCTATTTGTGGAATAATTTTATATTCTAACAGTATGTGATGCCCCTACGTGCCATTCATACATGCTGGAAATTAAGGCTAATATATAGGCTAATATAAATCCACATAAATGAAACGGGGAATGTGTGATATACACATTCTGTGAATTTAGACTTGCATGTACGAACAGTTGTTAAGGAAAAGTTACATTTCTAGAGGACAGAAATGTTTTGAAAGAACAAAGACAACACGTAGTTCCTAGACAAGGGCAATTACATGTTTCTTGGTGAAGCTGGAAAGGGATCTGCTTTCCATCAGGACTTAAACATCGAGTTTTTCTTTTAATAATACACTAGACAGCGCTTGTGTGCATCACACAAGAAAAAGGTCAGTATGTTTAAAAACACCTATCTTTCCAATTTTTAAATTTCTCCCAAACACCACCTGCCCATGAGAAGCAGCAATACCTGCTTATATTCATGCATGCGTATGCAATACAGCTAAGAAACCATAACAATTTGAATAGCAAATACTCACAGTGTTTCATTTGCGTTCAGTCCCCAGAGTGAAAAAGTGCAAAATAAAATATACACAGAAAAAAACTCGAAGCACTCATGGATCTGTTCAGGCATATTCTACAAGCGCAAGAAGTAGCTAAATAAGAGGAGTCAATTGTTCTCCATACATGGCTGTTTCTCTGTAATATCTGCATACATACAAAATAAAATATAACTGCCATTGTGGACGGTCTGTCCTAACTGTTTCAGCCTAAGTATTAGCTGAAGTGCCTCACCTGATTTCTAACGCCCTAGCCGTGGACGGGAAGACGGGGTGTCTCGCAGATAAAACGGACCCAACCCTTTTAAGACATCACTGAAATTGCCCAAGGAGCCAGTAAGAAGCTCAGGTGCTCGCGGAGTGGACTAACCCCCTCCCCAGAGCCCGCCCAGCCCGCAACCTCCTTTTGCACCAACGGGGGCTTCTCAGCGGCCTTCAAGCGTCGTCGCAGAGATGCTGCATTGCGGCAATTTATCGATCACAGTAGCCAAGTCCAAAGCTGAACGCCATGAACAAGATCTGCTTTCCCACCCTCCCTTCTTCCCAAAAAGCACTTTTGGTGACAGACACAATGTAAGATACTAATGGCAAAAGACACAAAAGCAAATCTAAATTACCAGTCTGGTGAACGAAGATCTTGTTCAGTATATGCTCCTACATCCCTTTATCACAGCCATCAACCTGTCTTCCACAATGTTCTCTTCTATTTTACCCTCAAATAAATCCCAATCTCAGCCACAGTCTGGCACTTGCAAACCACAGATATTTCATGCCACCTAGCACCGTGAAGACAAGAGGGATGCGTGCAATTTTTAAAAATTAATGGCACTACTGTTTGTTGTTTCCTTCAATGGCTTTATGTAGCCACCTCATTTGATGCTCTTTCAACTGACCAAACCAGTTTCTGAGGTATCTCTAAAATACTCAAGAGCAACATGGTGTATCACAACAAAGGTTTCTGGATGACCTTACAGCGTTTTAAAATCTGTTTCTAAGGATCTGCAGATGTTCTAAGCGTGGCCATCCATCACTTGTACATACTAAAACAATTTGGATTATTCACCCCAAACCAGAAACTTAAGAAATGTAATTCCATTTCAAAAGTATCGAACCAGTTAACATGAAATTGTTTCATTTATAACTAAATTAACATAGAAATTGTGATTATTTGGCTTCAAATTACTTCAAAATTGTTTCACACTGCCATCCTTAATGCAGCTCTTACATTTCTTTTTTCTTAAACACAGAACTGGATACGCTGCATAAAGAAAGTCTAATTTACACTAATCACATGCCTTTCTTTTTAAAGTTTTTAAAATTATTTTTCCTGACTTAACCATAACATACACGGTCTTTTCATCATATATACTTACACACATATATACTTACATTATATGCATAACCTCATGAACAGCAGGAAAAAAAGACACTATTTGATTTTTAGATCAGAAAAAGCATCTACCTATGCATTTTTTTCAGGAGATGTAATTATCTACTTCACTTGCAAGCTAACTATCTACATATTACTATTTTGATTTCTAATTTACTATAGATACAATATTATTGTCCCAGCTAAAAATAGTGGATAATGCTAATAATAAGTAATGCATAGTACCCTGATCCCAGCAGGTACAGTTTAAGGTTAAATATCTGACACAATGCTTGACGTGGTAGACCAAAAATTCTGGTATACAGAGCTCCCATCATAATTTTACTCTCTCTTTCCAGAGAAACCAGGCTTTTGAGTCCTCTCTTGTATGAAGACTGGCTACAGCACAGAGCCTTTTTCCATGTTGTTCTACCAGCACAGCAGAGGGATAAATGCAACGTCTGAAAAAGACGAACCATTTATACCCCTATAGGTCATAAACAATACCTTTAATTGCACACAGAAAAAAAGAAGGTAACCATTATGTGTTTTGAAACATTTTTTGAAATCATCATTCTTTTGCTGTTGTGGTGATTGACCCCAGAGCAAGCAGGAGTTCCTGCATTCACCACCAGTTTTGGACCCTAAACGGTGTCACAGAAGGGCTGAGGACGTCCTGGTATATTTGATATTGATATCACGGAAACCTGTGCCACATAGGCATGCAGCCTCCTCCCCCAGCCAAAAAGGCCTTATTAATGCCGCTAGGATTACATCCAGCTACTGCAGTACTGTCATCCGGCTGCTTTGGGGAGTCATAGAAAAAATGAATTGCAAATTATGGCATAAAATGACTACTCATCTACCTTGAACTTGTTACTTTCCCTCAGAACTCTGTCTTCACCTCAACTGTATCTGCGAGGAGTTTTATTCCCATCATAGTCTTCAGCTCAGCTTTTGCTTAAGGTGTTGAGCTGCATGTCTGCATTAAATATATAGTTGAGTGTCCTCTGGATTAAGTCGTTCACATTCATTTGACTTTCAACAGTCAAAATGCTTGTTCTACATCTTTTATATTACTGACGAAGAAACTATATTAGTCAAAGGGGAGGGAGGGCAGGTCACAAGATGAGCAGAGCATGCAAATGATACAATTAATATCACAGGCGAGAAGGTTTGCCAGAAATCGCTGTGTCTCCTAGAGTTTTGACTTTGGAGTCTCGCGGAGCAGTGACTGCAGCGCCAATAAAGGGCTTACACTACACAAGCCATAAAACCGGGCTTCCTCAAAAAGCATATTGGTCAGTGATTCATGAAACTAATAATTCTAACCTGGCACTGCTCTTATCTTGGTAAGTTCTGCAGCCTGCACGGCTCCAGGCTATTCTTAAAGGGAAAAAAACCCTCCAACCTAATGGGAGCAGGAAAGGAGAATGAGCACAGCATTCAACCACTACATATGCTCCAGGAGGGGAAAAATCCATCTTTTCTAAATATGTAATATAATTAGGCATCTGCACTGAGGATTGATAGAAATGTTCATCAATTTGCTGGGACATGCCTGGAATACTGCAGGATTAGCAAAATCACTGATCAATGAATTTATGCAAATATATTCTCCCCATAAAGAGAGAGTTACATTACATCTGTAACAGGCATCGGTGATTTTCAGAGGCCCTCTCTTGCCTGCTCTTATTTTATCTCAGCTGGTCTTTGATATAAAGCCTGTCACCACAGTGCCATCTGGATAGTGTTCCTTTCACTATGCTATACTTCCAACCTCACATTTTGTAATATGTTATAGAACAGAGGTTATCTCAGATTTCATTTCCATATCTTGAGCAATGACACCAGATTGCCCACCAACATGTATCAGCAAATAAAAACATTTCTTATCAAGCAACCATGTAAGCACGCCATCTTTCCTTCATCAATTCTTTATGCTAATTATGCATCTCATTTTACTAGGGTCCACTGGGGGTGCAGCAGCTTTCTGAAAGTTCTCCAGAAAAAGGCATTTCTGTAGTTAATCTTATCTCCAACTGACTTATATTACAAGAAGCCTTCTAATAACAGCAACCAGGTTCTTCGGGAGCATTTCTCCTTCCCTTAAAGACCTACAGCGATAAAGGAGGCAGGAAGAATGGGAAGGGTATAAACTACAGGACAGTCTAATAAGTAATGGAGTAAAGACAAATGGAAATTATCATTTGTCCACTGATACCTCTGTACTCTGGGTGCACCGTTTCTCAATTGCCAAAACGACTTTTGTTCTTCCTCTGGCATAACCTGATTGCCTGTGATACACGCTCGACACAGAAAACTGGAGATACTCTTAGAAAAGCCAAACTCCCTGTTTTTCACCTAACTGGTAGATACTTCAATTACTCATATACTGCCAACAGTTACTTCAGTTCTGTTTTTATGACACATATTATGTACACGCCGGCTGATGAAATAACTAAAGATTTTAAGTTCATTTTATTAGTTCACAAACATTTGAGCTAATATATACCCTTGGGTAAAAAAAAACCAAAACAAAACCCACAAAACCCAATCATTTTAATTTTACTGTACTCAAGTATGAGTAAGTAAAACAGCTATGCAAAACATTTTAAATAGAAATCTCATGTTCATTACTGTATTTAGGTATTTTGGTATCAGTTATACAAACACAATTTACAGAGTTCAAATTTGATCCTGATTGCCTCAACCGATCATAATTTCCAGCAAAATAAAGGAAGAAATCACATTCATCTGGCATTTTCAGGCTTTCATTAAGCAATGACATCTCATATATTTAGAATTATGTCATGACTTTCGCTCCCTGACTCTCCAGGTTGGGAAAGCAAATAAAAATCTTCTATCTAGTTAAGACATGCCCAGAATAGCATTTTGCAAATAAGTAAAACTGACTGTATAACTGAGCGTTCAGAATACAGAAGAAAACCACAGGAACAATTAAATCCTGGCTGTAGCACAAAATAGTAATTCATGTTCAGAAAAGTTCAGAAGTTTGCTAGGACAAAAGGTAGTGTGTATTATAAGTACCCTCATCCATGACATCTCTAGCAGAAATTGCACAGATTACTAAATTTTTTGTGAAACACAATCCTTTGTAAGAGGAATGTATTGGATCGAAAAAAAGGAAAGCATGAATAACCCTATTCCACAATGACTGGATGCGTCAGACAATGTACAGAAGAACTGGGGGATGCCGACCGCAACTGGTCTGACAGATCGCGCTCCATCCCGCAGAACATGACTCGGCGCTGAATCAAGAGTTCGAAAGAAACCAGCGCGCGGCACTTGTAGCTGTGTGCTTTTCTGGACGTTTGTCATGGAGCAGGAAGAAGAGCGAGGCAGGAGTGTTTGGAGAGAAAAGGTTATATATACAAACACTGATAGAACAATTTTAATTTCTAAGACTCCTATTATTTTCATTTTAAGATTTTGGGGATGGGTGGTGTGTTTTCATTTATGTTTACATTTTACAATCTGAAAACGTAACTTTTTTTTTTTTAAGATCAAATATTTAGGGCTCATTTGCAATTGAAGTTACAACTTCAAGTTGCTGTGGATATTTGGGTGACTGTACTTGCACTTCTTCAGTATTACTTGTGAGTGAATTATCATGACTTTTCACACTAGAGCGCCCAGAGTTGAATGGCGGATTCCTGCGTGCATAGTTTGTTGCTACAGACTCAATGACAAAGTCAGTGCTCATTCATTTCAAAAAGCATATGAAACTCAGGAAAGAGGATTTTCAGGCTCAGAGATATTATATGAAAGACCTACAACAATTAACATGACTAAGAACAAACAAAACCCCAAATCATTCCGTATTAGCTCTGTACAGCAAGAACTCATTTGCCTTCTTTCATAGAATACTATCCACCGTCCTCCTAGGATTAGCTCTTGGTGTGCTAAAATCTTTTGGGTTTGGGAATTTTTTTTGCAGAAAATCTGCAATGAACAAAATATGTTCAATCTCCAGTCCCTCTGGCTATCGTTATAAAGTAGGAGGAAAAACAGCTTTTACAATATAAACCAAGGAAAACACTCCGCCTAAGTTGCCAACAGTGACTCATAAGTCTTTCTGTCCTGTCCACATGGCACAACTGCCATGTCACCACACAGTTTTCAAGCTACCCCAGCGAGGCAAAACAATAACAAATTAATTAAAAGGCGTTTTTGCTAAATTGAGTTCTGTATCTTACTGAGATACAGATCCTAAAAACACAAGTATTGTTCAGCACTTCCAGTCTAATGACAATAGCATGATCATTCACTCAATATTACTAGTTTATCCAGTTTGACTGAGCTTGTTGAACCACCTAGAAATTAATTCCTTTTATTCGTGTATCCTAAGAGATTGAAGGTGGAATTCTGAGCTCTGAAAGTTTTATCTCTGCTTCATAATTTTGAACATTTGGAAATAAAGCTATGGACTAATTTCTAATCTACAAAGGATACGAACATCATATTGCCACACACCATAAGGAATACTGGACAACTATTCTGAGGAATTCTTTGGGGTTTTTGTTTTGTTTTGTGAGGGTTTTTTTCATAATCTTTAAATGTGCTTACAGCTACACTAATAAATATTTATCAATAATACTGTTATTGCCAGGTATTGCCACAGGACATAACTAAAACTTAAGCAGAGCAGAAAATCTTCTCCTACTAAAAATGACACTTTAGTTAGCGGAAGTTTCCACCAATTTTAATGACACTTTAGTTAGCGGAAGTTTCACAACAATTTTTTTCAACTTTTCTGCACACTTCTGTTCCAACAGGTCATAAGTTAGTTAATAACTTTTGCCACCCCTTTACAAATACATGCCCCTTTTACATTTTATTGCTGTTTCAGTGGTTGCACACACCTTTCTGTGTGTTGGAATGCAAGAACAAACCCACTGAAATATGCCTTATCGTCTTACAAAAAGGGGGAAAGGAAGTATGTCAACAAGAAAAATCCCTATTTTATCAACAGATTAAAACCAAAACCTTTATGGGAAGCCGTACAGAAAATCTGATGCAAAAATGAACAAAACTATCCTCAATACAAAACTACCAAGAAAGGATGTTTAAGTAAGCATGTCATTTCTGCATGCCATTTCTCAGACATTATCTTCACCTTGCTGCAGGGGCAAAGACAATCAACAGAAGGCACCAAAGCACTTTATACTCAACATTTTTGCAGCTTTTTAACCCAAAACTCAGAGTCACCAGTAGCACTTGGCACCTGCATTATGGTCTGTCTACATAGGTCAGATCAGAGGATCAGGGACACCTTTTGGGACATCTGAAACACAGAAGCTCATAAACAAAAAAGTGATCAAAAGACAGTGTTTATGTTGGGAGCTGCAATCAGTGCCTTGGTCTGATCCAAGCTTCAGCTGGAGTTAGCAACTCACCGCACCATTTCAAGTACTGAAATGAGTCACAAATTTCAGTCTTGTTTTTATCTCTGCCTCTGTGCTATTTGTTGGTACAAGAACTTATTCGTAACAGAGGAAAAAGAAAATAAAAGTAGTAAATGAAAACAGCTTGCTTGATAAGCAGAAATAAGTAACATGGACTATGGAGTGCTCTTCATTTTGAAGGATAACTGCACAACTTCCTTCTGCTCCTGCATCTACCAAATCACCAAGCTTCTTGCACTCATGGTTTTTGAGGAATGCAAGGAGAATGAAAAGTGCAATCCAGAAACCAAAGTGCCTTTAAAGAAAGTGTTCTTAATTTATTTTTTTGAGTAATGCTAAGCACTTTGTCTCTGCCCCGCGTTATCTACAGAATTTAGAATTCTGTAGACGGGTGTGCAGAGAAAAGATGCAGAAATGTAAACGTTTGATATCAGAAAGGTCACAAGATTTCAGTAAGATAAAGAAGAAATACATTATTTGGTACCCTTGCAAACTGTTCAAACAGATAATTAGATTAACTTTAGCAAGAATCATTAAATATTTTCTATATATTGCATTACAGGTTAAAACATATCTGCATAAAATATATAGTGGGTCTGAAATGATGAAATTTGGTTTCTCTTGTTAATATTCTTTGATGGTTCAAATCGCTTTAATTTTTTAACATTTATGACTTTTACAACTCAAGATATGATAGTCTCTGGGGCATTAAGCAAATTTATTTTGATAGCGAGATTTAAATACTCAAACTTTCTTTGAAGAAAAACTTGGAAAAAAATTCAGATTAGATTGGAAGTATGAAACTCATATTTTGTGACTGCAAGAAAAATACCTTTAGAAATAGATACTATCAATCTATTTTCTCATCTTTTAGAATGAAGATGGATTTTTCCTGTAGCAGTATGTCTGTGCTGAAAATTAAAAATGCATTAAAGAACTGATTATGATATATTTTATACATCCTCCTCTTCTCCCACCCACAAATAACTGGCATAGAATTAACCAATTAAAAGCAGAGAGGTAAATAAACTAATTCAACATTTACTACATCCTGGGGAGAAGGAACGCATTCCTGGCAACTTCTTCAGAGCATGCAGAACTCGGTATATTACAAAAAAGGTTCCATTTATTGTCCAGCCTATTTTAGTGAAAGTTATAGCACGGTCTACTGTCAGTGGAGGACTGATTTCGCTCTCTGTGGATATGGAAAATCAGTCCATAAAAAAAAAAAAAAGTCAATTTTATAGGAGTTCATGATTCTTTTTCTTTTCTTCCTTTCTTTCACCACACAGTAGACTTTTCAATCTGACAGACAAGTAAAACTTTATAGTGGTAACACATTACTTTTCCTGAAGAGCGCTGTTAATATAGAATTCCAACAATACTTTTGATAACATAAGTTCCCAGATAAGAAACTCTGCAGATACCTACTGTTAGCTCAATATGAGCAACACACTATCTGATCAATATCCCAGCCTGGGAGAGAGAGGGGCCATGTCTCAGGTGCCCGTGACAGACAAACACGCACAGCCACCACTCCCAGGTCCCTCAGAAAGCTGAACTTGCTTTCGTTGAAACTGATAGCAAAACTCCTTTGAGCATCAGTCCAAGGTGGGTAGAGCCCTTGGGGAAGAATTCCCAATATTATCACATACATATTCAAAAACACTGTGGTGCGTGGCACAGCACTGCCTGTAAAGCCCGTTGTATTGCCTGTTCTCAGAAGCAAAGGCAATGCCTTGAGTCTGCTGAATCTCCAGGTGCCAGGACTGTGTGAGGCAGGTGCTTACTTCAACCGTCTACCATTTGCTGTTTCATACCATGTAATTTAAGGGCAAGCTTTTCAGCAGCCTGAGCAGGCCTTCCCTGCTGTATTTAAGTGTATATCGTTTCAGTGCTGGACCGGTATTAACTCCAGTTCAGGTGCTGAGGGTTTGAATTTTGGAGGGGTCCCCCCCAGCTCCCTCTCCATTTTGGCTTAGGACTGTGTGCTTCCACAAGTATTAACACTTTCAGCTTTGCAGTAGTAACTTTCAGGTAACAGGGAAAGCTTTATATCAGTTCATATAGTCAAAACCTATTCCAGAAAAGGTCTCTAAGTGAACAAGTAACTGTTAGTAATAAGCAAATTATCTGCTCAAATACTGATTTCTGAGTAATATTGGATTTTACATTACAATGACGGTGCTCTAAATCTAATGTGCTTTTTCTGTTAGAGTCAGCTGTCACTGTCAAATCCTTTTTTAATTTTTTTTGGTCTGTGCTGCAGCTTTAACAGCCGATGTGTAAAGTTTGTGGTACATGAAGAGCACAACGTGGTGTTATTTCAGCCCTCAGAGAAGGATCCTCCCCAAAAGCCAATGACTGCACTGAACAAGCCTGCCAAACGCCCGTCTCTCCTCCCTCTTACATACCGAACACCTTTTAAACAGCTTTTTGTCTAGGGCAATTGTCAGATATCTCATAATATTGTTCCCCATGAACCTGTTACCCATCCGGTACTCGACATTACACAGACCTGGCCAGGTTTCTGGCTGCAGAGCACACATCGGATGCACTTTGAATACTGCTGAACCCCATCTGTTCCACGCAGCAGCGAGCACGGCAATATCCCTGCTCCTCAGGAGCGGTAGCAGAGAAGTCGCCTATTGTGGTTTAATTAGCAGTAACCCCAGCCTGGGGGAAGTGTGAGATTTCACTTTGCTACCTATACCGCCGGTCTGAGGTGGGAAGGAAGGATATCAAGCCCCGAGATTCACCCAGCACTGCAGCACGGGGAGAGCCACCCCCCCGCCGCCCCAGCACAGCACCAAGTCAACTCACAGGATCTCCAGGTCGCGCAGGGCTCGGAAGGCTCCATCTTCGATGCAGCTGATCTGGTTGTTGTCCAGTTGCCTGCAGAAAGGAAGGGAGAGGATGAAGGCTGGCCGGTACGGGCAGAGCTGCCTCAGAGCACCAGGTTGGGGGCTTCCCCGTCACCGAGGTGTCCCTCCACCCCCTCGCAGCGCCTGCTCGCCACCCGGCGCAGGGCTGCTCAGCTGCCACGCTGCTCTGGCTCTGCTCGCTGCTGTCTGACAGCGCTGCACGCTACCGCACACTGAAGCCTGTCAGGTCTCAGTAAATATTAATTGCGCCTTTTTTTTTTTTTTTTTTTTTAAAGGCAGAAGGGAGTAATTTCATTACATTAGGGCATCCAATCCATTATGAGCTTTTACCGTCATGTCACTGAAACAATTTCATTAAGCTAAAGGCCTGTAAATCATTGGAGGTCACTGTGCTGCCCTCCGTGACCTCCCAGAATGCCTTTTTTTCTTTTACTGGAAGTTGGAGTCCTCTGTCCTGACAGTACTAAATCTCCAGGCTTTATCTGCCCAAGAGCTGTGAGAGTGCACAGGGAATATACCAATTCCAAATTAGACTCAACTAATCTAATTTTATAGTCTTTTTATTATTCTAAGCACCAAATGTCTGTGGTGGTTCAATGCCTCTCTGCATTGTTACTGGTCCCATCTGGTAGCCCGTTCTATTGAAAGATTTCTGACTAAATACAGATTCTGTCTAACTGCATCAGGGAGAGCAATCCAGAGACAGAAAACATTATACACACGTACACTTAAAACACTATTCTGCTTCAAAATGTGTAATTTAATATTTGGATGGTGGAGTTCTCTCATTTGTCTCCCTGCATACGCATGATTTAAATATATTTTACAATATATGTGGATACAGCAGTACAGCTACATCTGTCTCTTTTGCTTAGCAATTAAAGTTATAAGTTGTAATTTAAAATTCAGTGATTACATTTTCTGACATCTGATCCTTTAAATTTTACACTTAGAGAAATAAAATTATGTACCTACCCACGTGTAAGTACAATATCTGCATTTCATAATAAAAAATAGATGCAGGCTCCCGACTCTATATTATACTGCCCTTTGCACAGCATATACTTTAGATTTGGTGAGGGAGGGACCATTTGTCCTGTGTGTGTAAAGTATCATGAACAAAGATACCAAGATTACATTGCAGTTTCTGGTTGCTATTACAAAATAATAAAGATATACACAGAGATAGCAAATATATTACACCTGTGTATAATATATTTGAATAGTTTTACCAACTTCTTTCCAATTATTTGCTGTGCCTAATTTTTGGACTAAATAGACATTTGTCACAACTTTCTTATTATACAACAATAAAGCACAGACAGAGCACTACAGTATAATTACAAAACAAAAAATCAAACCAAAGTTTCTTTGGGGTAAAGAGCAGAAGGCAATACAAAGGTTTAAATGAAGCAATGGCAAATATAATCTTTACGCAGCCCTTCAAAGATTGAGTTTGATCTACTAACATTGAACATCTTGAATATGTATATATTTGAAGACTGTGGGAAACTTACCCTTTGTAATGTAGTCTGGTCTTGATGAACATCAGGGTTTTTTATGATTTAAAGTGCATGAAAAACCATACACACTATAAGGTCTACTAAAAAGCTTAGCAAGCATAAAGCCCAGCTAAGGTTTCTCGTAGCTCTCATAACTTTGGAGAACATGCTGAATTTGGCAAAAGTTCAGCGATGTCTCTTATGCTGACAGATACCGGGATGTACAATCATCCAAAATGGATTTTTCTGTAGAGTAAGAGTTCCTGCATAGTATATATACATAGGTATATATACACATACATATTTCTTTATGTTCTCTCTGCTTCTCCCACCACCTAGCAAAGATGCTAAAAACTATATATTTTTGACTGCTGGGAGGACCAGTGGGTGCTGAGTGGCTTTTTCCGAGATCCCTGTTTAATTGTGTGGGTTGTTAAAAATTTGTTGCTCAAACAGAAAGGATGGTGGATTTCAGGAAGAATAAACTTAAAATGAGTTAAATATAACGCTAGTTGCATGACTAAGTACTTTACACTTCAGTTGGCTTTATTAAGCATAAAGTTGGCACATACTAGCATGACGAAGAGAAAGCAGGCGCAACGTGAGAACACCTCTTTCTCTTCTTCTATGGGAAGTACTATATATTGCCTATTTTTATTTGAGTTATACTATAATATTGATTTTTCTGCCAAATACACTAAAATAAGCAAATAAACCCAGCATGTGAGCTGTAGAGTAAGAGTTCCTGCATAGTATATATACATAGGTATATATACACATACATATTTCTTTATGTTCTCTCTGCTTCTCCCACCACCTAGCAAAGATGCTAAAAACTATATATTTTTGACTGCTGGGAGGACCAGTGGGTGCTGAGTGGCTTTTTCCGAGATCCCTGTTTAATTGTGTGGGTTGTTAAAAATTTGTTGCTCAAACAGAAAGGATGGTGGATTTCAGGAAGAATAAACTTAAAATGAGTTAAATATAACGCTAGTTGCATGACTAAGTACTTTACACTTCAGTTGGCTTTATTAAGCATAAAGTTGGCACATACTAGCATGACGAAGAGAAAGCAGGCGCAACGTGAGAACACCTCTTTCTCTTCTTCTATGGGAAGTACTATATATTGCCTATTTTTATTTGAGTTATACTATAATATTGATTTTTCTGCCAAATACACTAAAATAAGCAAATAAACCCAGCGTGTGAGTTACAAAGCCTTCTGATTAAAGGGCTTCATATGCAGTGTTTTTTTTTTTTAAAAAAGCTACTTTCATAGATTGATTTTTGTTGAAAAAGCGTAATGACAATCTTAATCATATTTCTATAGGTCCAGTCATGCTAGTGCTAACAACCAAGTTTAGTCCGTGTGATTAATCCATAGGACCACAGCAAGGGAACCCTCTAGATGCTCAGAAGACATGCACTTAGCAGGACAGTCAGTAAATAGGGAAAATATTCATTAAAGATACACCCTGATTCTGCGTGCCCCATAAACTAAAGCTGCAGTCTGTGGGAGACATCCACACGCTTAATGCTTCTTTGTAACAGACAGAGCTCATGTCTCCTGATATCTATCACGCCAAAACATTCACATCTGTGTTTAACTCTAAGCATGAGAATTTCTTCTCAAAAGGAATAGAACTATTAGTTGTCTTAAAATTAGGCATGGCTGTGTTTAAGACCCTTCACCTCCCCATTTATTTTTCAATGTGTAAAGATGGAAATTCTGTTTCCTTGCATCTGTACAGCACCCTGGTGAGTGGTTTAGCAGAGACCAGAGATTTGAGAGTTTAAAGTCTAACCAACATTTTCCTTCCAAGACAGTGTGTTAGTTTAAAGTTTTGAGAAAATGTCAGGTAAAGCCTTCCACAAAAGCAAACACAGGTGTTCAACACATACTTTTATACCCGTGAAGACAAACTAAAAAGCCCGTGATGTGGGCTAGCAGCCAGATCGTATACTCAAAGCAGGTAAGTTGTGCATGCAGCTCTTCAATGCGCAGAATAGACATGCCTAACATTTGTTGAGAAGAACATCTTATCTGAATAAAACTAATAATATGCAGAGAAATTAAAAATTCAACTTTAAAAAAAAGGAAAAAAAGAATCGGTATTTCAGAACAGCTGGCACATACATTTCCTTGAGGAACATGCGACACTGCTCTCGTTTCTTCATCGCTGCCTTCTGAATGGAGCACTCAAACACACACGGATCACGGCTACCTGAGACACAGATCAGCTGCTCCAGGCTTACAGGTAAATTTAAAAAATGGTCTCAGCCAGCAGAAGCATTTATTCAGATTTAAATGCCACCTCTATTTGTCAGTGTTCATACCCTTTCTAGAAGATCTTTTTCTCCTCAATATTACAAAAAGGATGTTATACATGTAATGGTGTAACGTAATGGTGAAAAAAGGTCAGACAACACAAACTCAGATTTAAGTTGGAATTTTAAAATGGACAATTTTAAAATGGACAAAGTCACTTTTTATACCTCCTTTTACTCCTGCATTTTTAAGGAATACAGCACTACGCTCAGACTTTATCTAAAACTATCAAGTGATTCAATTGCCTCTGAAGAAAATAAGGGTTCTCACGCAGAAAAAGTGAGCCTCTATGTTTAAGAGAGGCTAAAGGATGAATAAAACCACAATAACCGATCTGTGTGAAATTGCCATACAATATGTATGGCACATCATAAGAGCTGCAAGCCAAGGCACGAACAAGTAAACACCGTTAAACTTTGAACTTCAAGTTTTTGCTAAGTTAGACAGATATCTAACTTTTATTTAGGTGAAAGTGTTTGGGTTAAATGCCGAATCTCTTATGCATTAGACACAAAGCACTGGACTTGGGCTCGCTGACGTTGTCAGAAGGGTTCTTGCTCCAACGTCAGTGAGCTGAGATCCCTGCCTGGGAAACCCAGCAGCTAGCGTGTGATTGAATTACCTACTCTGACCTCACCTAAGAGGCTCCAGGGATCCGAGATCTCCGTGACAGGCAATTAGCAACCAGACAATACTAACAGATAGAAAGAGCAATACCAGAAGATCTCAGAGAACGGAGCAAAACACTTGAGCAAGGAAAATATTGAATGGGTATGTGGGATTTAGGTGAAGTGTGACACAGACAAATGCTTATAAACAGTGTGAGAATTTACAAAACTATTTAGAGAAAAAGGCACCTTTCATATGGTAGAGCTATAATACATAACGCCATATGTATTATTATAATCTGACTCTAACCATGACTCAATAGCTAGTCTCAGTTTTTATTAAAAAGCAGGAAAATTATGTGACTAAATTATATGCAACTGATTGATCATTGTCTATCTTTAAAATTGATGTTTTAAAGAAAAAAAAACTTAGACACAAATCACTTTTCTATGAAATGAGAAATAACGTTTCATCCTAATAGATTTATATCACTGGACACTCTATGGTTTGGCCAAGACACCGCTTTAACTGTTTAAAACACAATTTCCCTGACAGAATATAACTCCAGCTTATCCATTTACATTTGTACACTATCTATCATACATGAGAGTTAAATTTCAAATAACATTGGAAGGAATAGGATTTTACAATGTGGATATTCTTTTGCCATTTGAAATAATCCTTTAAGTACCAAGGCTTGTAGGTTTTGCTCACAAAAATAAGGAATATTTAGTTTTCAAATGCATTTGAGAGATAAAAATCCCCAGCAACAAAGCTGATATAATTTTTATCATGCTACCAGATTTAAGATTCAAAAAAAAAAAAACAAAACTGTTCTAAAATATTAAAGAATTTAATTCATCCAGGGTGAAATTTTCCAAAACCGAAATAATCTAATGTTTTACTAACATTAAAAGTCAGTTAATGTTTAAAACCTTACATTTCTATTAGGAGCAATGTTTCTTCATAGTACGCCAACTAACCTCATGCCATATATAAGAGCTTTCAATATTTTTTCTGCAGTTAGCCATACTCACATTCATGAAGAGGAGGTCCTTCAAGCATCAACATTTCACCATAATGAACTATATAATCAGTGTTTTGTACTTTGTTTCACTGAGGGATTTTTTTTTCCTTTTACAAACATTACTGAGGACACTGCAGAGCTCAAGTGTTAATCTGGTTTTTAATTACACTGTGACAGTAGTTTAATTACTATAACCTCTTTCTATATTTTGTCCAGGATCTAGTTAAATATTTAAATAAAAGCTTGTATTAACAAGTACAGTAATAAATACTTTTCAGATTTGTTTCCCATATTTTACATGTTTAGCATAAAAAGAAATGTTAGAATAGTTGCATATATAAGTTCTACTGTTACAGATGCAAAATTACTCTACTACTGTTACAGGTATCTACTGTTGTAGATCCGAGATTAAGCAAGATCTGTTTCCTCATTAATAAAAGACTTGCATATTTAACCAGAAATATCGATATCAAAGGTATTGTATTACTGAAGTATTTAAAGGAATTTTCAATAGCCATTTCACAGGAAAGTAAATTCACTGTAACTTACTTATTATAGAATTGTTGTTAGAAAAAAATGAATTTTGTTAATTACATCTCCAAAAGAACCTCAGTTTGGACAACATTTTCCCCAAACCTTTTCCATTTTTGTTTCTAATAGAAACTGCTGGGTCTATGCCATCACTTGCCTGTTAAGTTTATACCCTAGTACTGAAGCTCTTCAGTAACCTGTAAGAATTAGACACTCTGTAACATTTATTGTCCAGCCTCCAAACCAGTCCTTATATAACTTTGACAATGTTAAAATTTCAAAGGAAAGTGACACCAATATATGTATGTAAAATTTCTCACCTACCAAACTAAAGTCCTTATCCTTAAATTAAATTGATAAGGAAGCACCATTAGTGGTAATAGATGGTCCTTTGAAGTAAGTAATACTAAATTCAAGTAAATTGAAATAATATAAAGTTATTTCAAAGTAGCTTTTAATGCATTTTTCATGTTTAATTTTTACTCTTTATTGATGCTTTACTAAAATCATTCTCTAAGAGCTTGCTTATATTAGAAAATTTAAAGAATTGATACATTAAATTCAACATTAGAATAATTCTCAAGTGGAGTAAACCAGAGTTGCAAAACACAAATGACAGAGCTGCTGTGATCAAGCTGAAATCTCCCTCTGGGATTTTTACAAGTGTTCCAAGATTCCTTTTTTTTTTTAATTTCCTAAAGATGTGTTTTTGCCAAAAGCTACGGTTGAAGCATTGTGCAGAAATAGCTCATCTGCATGAAACAATTGGGCACAGTCACATTCTCTGTCGTCAGTTTTCATAGCCAATGTATGTTGCCAGGTTGTTAAATAAGGAGGGAGGGATATCTGATTTTGAGGGGAAGAGCTGCTTATAAATAATTACTCTGCAGACTATTCAAAAGTATTACGTATTTGCTCTAAGTTTTTTTTATTACATTAACTCACAACTCAAAATGTTGCTGTCAAAAAATAGACATCATATTAGCTTAATACAAAACTTAAGTGGCTAATGAACCTGTAGACTACTCCTGCCTCTTCCCACAAGAATAAATACACACAAACCCAAGATTTCCTTTCAGTATCAGGGGGTTTAGAACATTTTTTTTTTCTTTTTTTAACTCTCTCTGGTTGCTGATGTAACAAATAGTGCATACCAAGCACAGAAATGGCTGTCTCCATAGCAATTGGGGCAGGTTTTACGGTTTCCCTAGTTACTCTTGACTGATAACCATCTGTTGTTCTCCTCTGCCATAGCCCCAAAGGGGAAAAGGGGGAGAAAGGAAGATAAAATGGGTGTTAGAGAATATGAAAGTTAGTTATCATAGTGGTTTTTACATTTCCAGAAGGTTTGCACAAATCTTTGCTTTATTGTTATTTTCAGTTGACAAGTATCAAATACCACATGTAAAGAAAAGTTCTAACTCCAAAATGTTATTATCATTCACCTTATTAATAGGAAATCATACTAGGGAGTCATATTAGGAATATTAATAGGAAATCATATCATTAGGGATGTTATTATGAAACTGTGGAAAATCTGAAACTAAGGCACTTATGTAGGAAAAAATACGCAGATATTTAATCTAAATAATTAGTAGAAATTTGTAATGTACAAAGAGCATGGGGTAGAGGAGGTGCAGCAGGTTAGCATCCACCTAGCTGCTGCAGGTGGAATAGGATCACTAAGTAACTGCTACTTTCCACCCCTGACCTGCAATAATGGCTGGAAGGTACCTCTGTTTACGTGTTTGTGGCCATCACTTCCATGAAACCTTAAGCCCCTTCCTCCCCTTCAGTGTGTCTGTGTGGTGCTCTAAGGGAGACACAGGGACAGCATGCCTGCAGGGACCAAGCTCCCCGTGCCTGCATCCTTTCTCAAGGACAGCAGCACCGCAAACTTGCACCACGGGCAGCCCTTGATGGTCCTGCTGCCCGAGGCATGTGTCAAGATGCGTACTATAAGCAAGGTCAATGTTTACATAGGCTCATGTACCATCATGGTATTACTTACATGGAACGAGTAACACGTCAGGCTCATTTTGAAGGAAAAACAAATAAGCCTCCACAGGCTAGCTGTTAAGGCAGATCAATATAGCAGCATGCAACTGGGTTTGGGTTTTTTCCTTGAAAATGATTCTGTGCGTATGTTCCGTCTAGTAACAAATTCATTACAGAACCAAAACTTAAAAAAGAAAGACACAGAATGCTTCATCCTTGGGCAGGAGTGTTGATCTGCTCGAGGGTAGGAAGGCTCTGCAGAGGGACCTGGACATGCTGGATCGATGGGCCGAGGCCAATTGTATGAGGTTCAGCAAGGCTCAGTGCCGGGTCCTGCACCTGGGTCACAACAACCCCTTGCAACGCTACAGGCTTGGGGAAGAGTGCCTGGAAAGCTGCCTGGCGGAAAAGGACCTGGGGATGTTGGTTGACAGCCGGCTGAACATGAGCCGGCAGTGTGCCCAGGCGGCCAAGAAGGCCAATGGCATCCTGGCCTGTATCAGAAATAGTGTGGCCAGCAGGAGCAGGGAAGTGATCGTGCCCCTGTACTCAGCACTGGTGAGGCCGCACCTCGAATACTGTGTTCAGTTTTGGGCCCCTCACTACAAGAAGGACGTCGAGGTGCTGGAGCGTGTCCAGAGAAGGGCAACGAGGCTGGTGAGGGGTCTGGAGAACAAGTCTTCTGAGGAGCGGCTGAGGGAACTGGGGTTGTTTAGCCTGGAGAAGAGGAGGCTGAGGGGAGACCTCATCGCTCTCTACAACTACCTGAAAGGAGGTTGTAGCGAGGTGGGGGTCGGTCTCTTCTCCCAAG
>NW_008796044.1:1946862-2013841 GCF_000699145.1 Aptenodytes forsteri | reverse complement strand
AGCAACAACTAAAACATCGGTGTGTTATCAACATTATTCTCATCCTAAATCCAAAACACAGCACTGTACCAGCTACTAGGGAGAAAATTAACTCTATCCCAGCCAAAACCAGGACACAGGGTTATTGCTCTGCTGGTTCTTATCCATAGCGCAGGACAGGAGAGGTTCTGGACACAGATGACATTACTGCTGCCATGAGGACACCACCCAAGGGCTTCCCCGGAGCTGCCTGCGTGCCCAACTCCTGCCAGAGGGAGCACAGGCAGCACAGGCTGCACAGAGCTTATCGGGAGAAGGGGCTAAAGATGCCCACGTGTACTGCCAGGATAAAGGGCGGGATGTAGCAAAGCAAGGTGGTTATTTAACAGGGTTGCTTAGCAAAAATAGTATTAATTCTGGTGTTTCATTGTTTACACAGTTTTATTATTAATAATTTACTAAGTTCAGCTTTGAGAGGAAAGCTAGGGCTCTCATGCCTTTAAAAGGCTTATACTTTTTCAGCAAACATGAAAATTACATGACGAGATAGAGGCTGTGGCAGAGAGCAAATGCAATAGAGCTCAGCGATTAAGTGAAGAAAAACGCGCCCAAGGGCCAGACACCAGAAGCACCTCTTTTACACAGTTAGCGAGATGACAGAGCAAAAAGAAATCTTGACATTCGATCTCCAGACATCTGTCCCCTTTGAAATCACATATTACATTAGATTAATTCTATCACCCGCAGTCATACAATGACTTGAGATATGTTTTCTAGCTCTTAAGAGAAAAATTAGAAGGAAATAATACCAAAACAGTAAATGTTGTGAGTAAAGTCACAGCAGAGTGTCAACCTTGTTACATGGCTGGTAAATTTGGGCAAAACAATAAAGATTCTTGTGTTTTGGTGACTTTTTTTTTAAATTAGAAAATTAATATTAATACCTCATGGATAAATATCCAAACAATTAACATCTTGCACTTATGAACTCTAGTATCTTAGTATAACACACCAATTAATTTTTCAATCAGATCCTGGTTTATCACACTGTTTTAAAAAACCAAAAATGGCCATTTAATGCTAGAGAGGGAAAAACAGTTTGGGATATCTCAGTGCCCCATTTTGGTTTGGGGGATTTTTTTTTTTTTTTTGGTTAACATGGTTGTATTCAGTTCCTCAACATCGAAGAAGTGCTAAAATAATAACTAAAACCCACAGTCACTGGAGCATAGTTAATGAACACTACATATTTCAAGACAGTGCATTAGTTTTAAATTACTCTGATATGGGTTTCCAGTACTGATCCTGCTTAGCACAGGCTCTGAAGCTTTTCTACATGGTTCCAAAGAGCAGGCCATTTCATCTTTAATACAGCTGTGGGCTCTGATTTTAGGATGAGTAAGTGGCACTCCAGATGATGAAAGGTGTGTGTGGGGCGTGCTTCCAGGTTTTCTGTTCAGTTTTACCCCTTTTCTCTTATACTGATCTGACAACAGCAACTTTGAGACATGAAGTTTAAATTATTCTAGTAATTTCCACTGTAAAATTGGCCACTGAAAAATAACCAATGAAAAGTAAGTGTTTTCAATTACTTTAAGACAAGGAGCCATTTGGCTTAGCTACAGCTTTCTCTTGTTCACTGCCTACCTGTCTGGGCATTATCAAAGTCGGAGATTTTGTTTTTAACACGCAAATGCTCCCAAATGGCTGAGGTCCACATGCAGCTCCAAATTCCGACTCCTCACTCTGATTACATGTTTCTCTGCTTTGCAGGTATGTGACTTCTCAGGCCTACTGAAAAAGAGCAGCAGACCCATGTACATCATATAACTATGCTCCTAAGGCTGTTGCCTTCTTACTGATATAAAACAATGCCAGCAATGGATACTATAAAAACATTTGAGATTTGTTTTCCAGTCGTTGCTTCAATGCACATGCCATGTCCTGATCCTCTGTTTTTAAGAGTCTTTATATTTGTCATTTCATAGCATCACATCCCATTTTGTAAGTCAGACCTGTGGTTGACTTGAAATCAATACTAGATAAGCATATGGGCGAGTTTAGATGAGTCTGTGCTAAGGGTGGGAGAGAGACCTTAGAATTCATCGTCAAGCTTCTGAGCTTTTAGGACATTTACATCTCACTACTCAAGGCAATGAATTCAAGTTCCACATCCAAATTCCTACTGGAATTACTTCTTACGGTTACAGTTCTGACTTTATACTTCATTGCCCCAAATTTGCTTGTTCTCCTACGTGATTTCAAAGAAATGTTAACAAAACATGTGCTTTTGATTTGTGCATTACCTGCTTACGCCACAAAAACTTTGATGAAACCGTGAGTTCTTCTTGTGTGCTTTTATATATTTATTGATATTTGTACTATGTTCATAAAAATTGTACTCTGCACTTCTCTGGGCACTTTGTGTGCTTATATATCTAACTTACGTAGTTACATAAGTACATTTGCTTACTCATATAAGTACATATGTAAGTACTTATATGACTAAGCAAATAACACTCCTGTTACTCTGAGAAGACTGGTAAAGGGTTCAAATAAGCACTAAAATCTGCCATTTTGTTATTGTTACAAAGTGGGGTATCCTTGGCAAACACTCAGAGTGTAAAAAAGAAACCAGCATTTCCAAATCAGGGAAGATCCTCCATTGAAAAAGCAGTGGCTGTCTTAGAGTGGCTCCATGACCGGAGGATGCATGCCTTACCCAGGAGCTAGGACACTAGTGATGTGAAAGCACCTTTGTCACAGAGACCCCAAAACATTAGGAAATCATTTCTATAGGGAAGGGCATAAGCTATAAACAGTTGCAGAATGGAAAACATTTGACTGGAGCCTGCTCTGGGCCATACACTGTACATGCTTAGCTTTAACTGCTGAACTTTTACCAAACAGCCTTCTCCAAAATCACAACCTTTTGTTTCACAGATTTGAGTGCTGTCATGTCCTGTCTGCTATATGGTGAGGTCCACGGGGGAGGAAACCTCATTCTGTGTGGATTCAGAGCCTCACGTAAGAGTCCTGAGCAGGCCAGCCTAAAGGTGACTTCTCATTGTCAGTATTGTCAAAGTCCACTCATAGACATGAAATGTTTGTCGGGTAGTTATACCTGAATTTGAAGACCCATCCATCTTCCTCCAGTAGTTACCCAGATTCAAGTTAATCATCTCATGACATATTTCAAAAAGGTGTCACACAAACTATGCCTCTGTGACTTGTGTCCTCCTCTGCCATCCACTCTTTTGCCCATTTCCGAAACACTTGCAAAACTCACCTACGCTGTCAATGAAATATGTGCACTTGCACATAACAAATCAAAGCCCAAAACACTTAACAGGGCATCTACAGAACAAGAAGGGTTATGAAAGAATAACTAGTTTCTAGACAGAAAAAAAGACATTTTAAAAAAAGTCAATCAAAAGAAAACCCAGAAAAGATGGTAGGACAGGAAAGCAAATGAAAGATCTGACATATCAAACAGGAACCAAAAAGAATGTTGCTCTTGGTCATCTTGGGACCTAGTAATTATATCAATTTTTAAATACTTTGAAAAGCGCTATGGAAATACACAGCAAACTGGATCACAGTTGACAAAGAAAGCCATTTTGTTTTATTGTTTTCAAGCCAGCCAAATTCATGTCATCTGTGAAATGTTTATCACCCAGGGTAAGGACAGCAATCCATCCTGCAGATTTATGTTTACAAGCATTTTGGAACAAATGTTCCTATTCGAAAACCCGTATGAACCATAAGCATCCAATATGTTTGGATCACTACATTCAGTTTTTGTTAGCAGATCTTTAACTTTCTGAACAATGTTTTACAAAATCAGTGTGGCACTACTATATATCCTGCAGGAACAAGGCACAGAGCATATGTGACAACTCTTCCGCATATTCACCAGGGAGTGTTTCTTTCCGCCTAGATGAAACCATAGGTCTATTTCTTTTGATCCATAGAAGCAAATGGCATTCATCTATTTTTGGCATTTATACGATCACTGTAGTATTTGAGTCCCTCACCCTTTAATATATTTATTCATATTATTTCATCCACCCCGCAGATGCACAGCTGACAGCAGCATAATGACGTTCTACAAAATTTCAGGAACTGAACGCAACACTTCCAGTTCCACTAACCCACATCATTTCTAAATTAAAATATGCTTCCCCGGCCTCAGGACATGTTAAGTACCAATCTAAAACACAGAACAGGGAGCGTTTATATCAAAAGTGCTGAACACCACTCACTGCAATGGATAGTTACTCATAATGTTACTGTTGTCACAAAGTACATTTATAAAGACACGGGTAAACATGTATAACAGCACTAATGTTTTACTGAATTGCAGTACTTGAAAGTAAAAATATAATCAAAAACCCTATTGGTACCTGATATCATCACATAAGCTTAGTTCTTAGGTAGAATTTAAAAGCAGTCTAACTGGTGCCAAAGTCTGTCTTTCAGCTTTCCTTCTGGATAACTATTCACTTGGAGAGATTAACTGCTGGACAAGGAATAACGTGACCCTGGATCTCAGACTTCACAGTTTAGAAATCCCAGTACCAAGGGACAACCATAATCTCCAAGACAACGTGCACTGCAAAAACAGGATGATAGGTCACCTCCAAAGGGCTTTATTCCATCTTGCAGGAGACTTGAGTAAGGTAACTCAAAAGTCAGTATTTATCTATAAATGCAGGACTTCTAACAAACAGAAATGTGAAAGAATTATTCCATTTAAAACTGGTAAAAACAGCATCATGAAATAACTGTGTCCCTAATTCAAAAAGAAAAAAGATACAGATAGAAGATGGCTTATTATTAGAAATAAGGTTAGGAGTATTAACTAATTTTTACACCTTACATCTCACATCAACAGGAAATATTGCAGATGCAGGTTTATATACAGAATTTCCTAGAAGTTGCAGACTTTAATATTTTTCTCTGCAAATTGCTAATTTTTAATTTTTTTTTTAAGAAAAATATTTCATTTTGAAATTAATAACATCAACCTTCAGGTCATCTTAGACATTGTGATTTCTTAAATATAAATGTTTACATGTCTAAACTGTTCATTCACATTTACTTACTAGCCACTGAATAATGATTCTACAAGCCTTACAAAATTAAAGCCATTAACAAAGAATCTTAGACGTTAACTTAATCCATATGACTTTGACATTTTCTTGCTAGGTAGTATTTTTTTATTAGTATTTTTTCCTGACATTAGTCCATAAATATATTCATAGCAGAGACAGCTGCTTCCTCTGCCAGGGTTGTCATAACAAAAAGGCAGTCTTGTGCAAGAAAACTTTTACTCCCTAGTAGGATTAGGCAGCAAGTTTGGATCAAAAGAACATACCAGTTACCTTACCTGAACCTTTAAACAAAATCTCAAACATCTAATTCATACTGAAATGTGACAGCACTTAAATAAAATGGCCAGAGAAAAGCCCTGCCCCAAAGTTTTCTTTCTTGCAATCAAAGCAACAAATCTTTTTTAAGTAGGTAAAGAGGATACCTGCACAACTGGCTTCACAGTACATTTCTCCCATCCTTCTCAGTCATCCTCCTGAGCGTGCTGCTTGCCTAACTTATTGGCAAGAGCTTGCTGCTTATCCCCCCTGGCCTGAACATTAACCCTTAATTATGCTTTCCAGCTGCTCCACGAGAAGCAAGTGAGCCACATCTTTGAAAAGCAATGTGAGCTCAAGGCAGAGCGCTGAAAACCAAACAAACCCCACCACCACCGCCGCCAAAACCCCCACCAAAATGGTTCGGATAACCGCGAGCCCCCTTATTCAGTGAATCATTCCAGGCAAACCACTTGACCTCCTTGCAGCAGTCATCTTCCTTACAAGACTGGTTTTAAAAGCAGGACCTAATCAATAGCTAATGCTGCATATGACCTGAGCTTAAGAATATAAATTAAATACAAAATAAAGCAGGTTCAAGGGTGAAACTCATGTACAGGGCTACTGAGGGGTCACAAAAAAAGTAGAAGGAAGAAGAAAAAAAGAAAAAAAAAAATCACTCTCACTTCTAAAGCTAATTTTCACACCAGAAAGATCCATTTCCCACCACACGTCATGACAAGCAATTTTTAACGTGTATTAAAAAGAATAATGTTTCGCTGCACTGAGAAGTAGACTGGATGTGGTGACTCGTATGTTGTGCACCTGGAAATGCAGCAAGAACTGCTTACGGGGATCTTAATGCAAACCATTTGCCTTAAGAAATCTTGTGCACCACATCACAGTTTTATATAGCCCATTAGCTTATCTGTTTAAATGAATTACATTCTGGGTTTTGGTGGGGTTTTGGGGTTTTTTTTGGAAAAGCATCATTTGATATTCCAGTATTAACTATCTTGACTGCCTTATAAGCAACTTCTGATTGACAGGATATCGAGGCAGAATTATATAGGGAAATAATCTTGATCATTCTTGAAAGTCTCATGTTCCTTCAAAAGAACAATTAAGAAATCCTCACCTTCTCTAGTAAAACAAGGGAAAGGAATAAGAATTCTAAGTGTGAGAATAGCATCTTGGACAAGCTGTGTAGGCATATTATCACAGTGTTACTGTACTAGTGTTCAATGATTTGGAAAAATAACTCCAAAAAGAGCTTTAAAAAAACCACAAACGACTGGAGCACAAGTTACCTCCACATGAAGACAGAATTCTGTCATTTGTTTCTTTGACATTTATGGGACTACCAAAGGGTAAACAAAAGCAAAATTAGATCCCACAGGCTTTTGGTAGGAAAAAAAGTGGAGGAAAATGATATTCAGTAGCAGAAATCAGTTGTACAAATGAGACCATCATCTAACGGCCCTTTCCAATGCTGCCATCTCGCATTCACCCTATGTCGTCTGGTCTTAAACAAAAAGGTTTTTATTCTTGCCTACCTCAAACCTATTTTACTAAAGCCACTCTCAGATTTACACCTAGATAATCAAATTTACACTATTTCTATTAATCTCATAACAGATATTTGAATGCCTGAGGATTCCCTCTGTGCTTCACTTTGAGTTAGATCCTTATTTTACATTGGAAGAAAACATTGCAGATCCAAGCATAAACATGATTTTTTAAAATAAAAGAAAACAAGGATCTTCCACAGGATCTTCTTAATATCCATGTAGGATTTACATGATCTGAGCTTCGTTTGAGGAAATTTTCAAATGATGCAGCAATTTAGCTGTTTAAAAGGACTGTATAACATCCCTTGCTGTATAAACACAGTGAACATATGTACATATAAAACCAATTTATGATGAAAAGACTGTAAAATACAGTTATACCATTACAGTTTAATTCTTTTTTCCTCCAAAAATGTTTTCCTTTCAAGGCATAACAATTTGGAATTGAACTGAATTGCTGGTGCCTTCGTTTTCCTACAGCCACTTTATCTCATGGAGCCACCCAACTGCAAGATAGCAAAGCCATATAACAGCCTGAATCACTGAATGAGAAACACAATCATTTCCTTCTACGCTCTAAACGTGGCAAGAAACTATACAGGCTTTGTCGTCGTCGTCCATTTAAATACCCGGTTCTGCTCTCTCACAGAAAGCTGCAGCTGAGTTGAGAACTGACAATAGCCAAGCAGCCGCCTTGCTGAGGTGGGGTCAAGAAGGGAGGACATCCATCTTATTTTGTGGTCAAGGAAGAGCGGTGCAGGAAATCTAGTCCCCCAGTCAATTACTGAAATTACTTTTTGAGCCTAAGTCATTGCCTTCCAGAGAAAATAAGAATCCATTTACTTACCTGTTTTGCACCAGTGTTTTCATCACTTTTTTTTAACGAAGTTAGATTAAAAATAATAATTGCGTTATCCAGAAAAAGTGATGCAGTATTAATTAAGAACTGAGGAAGTTTTATTCACCTTAAAAGGTACAACAAATCCAGGACACCGTTGCCTATTTACAAAATGAAATATCAAAACTTAATCCTAGTGAAATGGTAAAACAACTTGAGATTCCAGAGACCCACAGTATCCCTGCCTTGAGAGCCAAAAAGCACATTGGCTCGTCAAAACTGATTCTGAGCAGCCGATTAGCACTCCCTGCAGATCCCTTCGCTGTAGGCAAGATCTCCATTTTGCACAGAACTGGTCCTGCCAGACAAGTCCCAGGGCAAAGTGTGGCATTGCCATGGAATGAGCAGGCACTGCCCTCGTTATGCCCGAGTTGGCACTCCTGCTCTCGTGCCAAAAGACTCTTTTTCTCTCTAGCTAAAAGACACGTGTTGCACTGACTGAAGAGCCGAGCTGAAACACAGGAGAAAACAAAAAAAAAAAAAAAAAAAAAAAGACAAAAAAAAAAGACAACTCAAGCAATGGTTTTAACTTTGTCCAGCTGGAAAGGTCAAGAGGAGAAGGCAAACTTTGTTCTGCTGGTGGACAGTATTTACAACCCCCATTTATTCATGGAGTCTGCACTAAAATGATATTGCTATGCTGTTTTGGCTAGAGACTGCATACGCTGACCCCTCCATGCCCAGCACAGCACCGGAATAATTCCATACAAAAGGTTTGTATTAAATGTAATGAAGCAAATGACAAAATCAATAAACCTGGAATGGTGTGGCTATCATAAAAATGATGTAAATTCAGAGTTCACAGTGGTTATGAAGCTATTTAGAATTATAATTAAAAGCAGTACTATTTTTTTTTTTCAGAATAAAAGCTCCTTTTGACAATCACAGATGAATGCTACAGGAAATTTTCAACAAATGTATTCAAAATTAAGGTATGGGGCAAAGACAGCATAAATTACCCAAAGATAAATTGTAGGCATAGGTTAGCCTAAAAAAGTACAAAATAAAGAAAATTTGATTTTAATACTTTTTCAACTGATGTCACATCCCATTTTAATCAAGTTTTATATCAAAAGGACAGTAAGAATACCACATAGCCTGTTTTTAAATCATGGTATTTTCTGGAGTTTGTTTCTGGCACAGAGACTTTTGTAAGACTATTAAAACAGAAAAGGGCCAAATCTGCTATTCATTACTCTCCGTACAAAAGTGGTGCTGCAGCATGGGTGCTGCATCAAAATTTATCTATGCTTTATTAGGATAAAAGAATAATGAGCCCAGAAAGCACTGAGCAGAGCTCAGCGAAATAAGTAAGCAGATAAGTAATCCCTGGAAATTTCAATAGTCACCCTGACTTTGTGTGGCAGATTTCAAACCCCAGATAACGGATCCCATTCAAACTTAGGGGTGAGGTTTTCCTTTGTCAAGCTCTAGACATGGAGCTTGTGGCCTCATTTAAAAATTTACACCAATGCCACATTTAGGCAAGTGAATTATATACAACGTAAATCTCTAGATTCCTGAAACTGATTTTTTAACTATTTTCCACCTAATCAAACAGAAAATTCACTACAAATTTTAAAAGTGACCATCAAGCCTGGGGTTCTCGCACCCAAATACTGAGCGTTTTCAGTCTCCTGTGCAAACTGTTCACATTGCTGTGTCAGATGTGCTGTTTTCCTGACAGGAAAGACACATCCATGTCACTCTTCAAAACCCCCACTGATGACCAACTTACAGAGAGCTGCATTGCTAATGGCTATAGAAGAAGCCTGTTAGGCAGGAGAAGGCAATAAATTATGCAAAATAGAAAGCACAGGGAGGATCAGAACAGAATTCGAGGTAGATGGAAAGGACGACTTAGGCCTATATGGTACACTTCGTCTGTCTTGTCATCAGCATTAGGATTTTACCATAAGAACAAGGGAAGTGCAACCTTTAAATGGTGCTTGAAATACATTTCCAGAAAAGGAAAAAACAATTGGTTGTCTTATGCCTACAAGAAATATTTAGAAATCTATGGTTTGCCCAAAAATTGATATTGAAACCAATATATATTGCAGTGGATATACTGAATACAGAAATTGGGTAAATCAAAATTATGTATAACCTTATTATGGAGGTAGTCAGCAGTGATTCACATCAGAAAAATGAAAATTATAAAAATATTAAATGCCACCATATTAAATGCCCCCAAACATACATCCTCCCACTACTAAATACTGCTGGCTTGTGTACTTCTATTTTATAGACAGAGCACACTTAAGAGATATTTCAGCTTTTATTTACCTGACATTTTACTCAGGGGAAAGCAACCTTTACAGTGAGGAAATCTGTTTCTCAGGAGTGATGGTTCGGCTTTTAATGAGTTGTCAGTGACAGATCCCTTGTGGCTAGTTGAGTCCACAACTACGGGCATCCACAAAACAAACACTTCCTGAAATGCAACTGGACAGGAGAACAGAGCACACATCCACTCTACTTAATGCAGGTGTTTTCATTTAAAAAAAAAAAAAAGAAAAAAATCAGCAGTGCATTTTCAATCTGTGAAATCAATCTCAAGTGAAGTACAAGTGGTAGTTGAGCACATTCAACAGATTTAAAATCATTCTGTGCTCGTTAGTCCACCTGGTGTTTTATTTATTAGTGAGGGACATGGGAAAGGGGATTACATAAACCAAAATGTGTTTAAAAAATGCAAGTATAATCTAATCACACTACCAAATATGACATACATTTAAATACTTCATGAAATGGTTCTGGAGTTTTCCAGTATTTATCACGTGTTGCAGAATTCGCAGGTTTTTAGCCTGCACATGTTTCTGCCATTGCTCCCTGATGCATTTGGGACCATCCCAAGTTGTTCAGGAATAAAGCAAGGAAGGAGCATTCCCTTTAGCAGCTCTTCTCATAAAATACAGGAATATCCTGCAGGTTGCGACCAAACCCTGCAGTTCACCATGTGAAGAGTTGACATAACTCTACTGCAGAGCATTTACAGAAATGCGCTATCAAGACTGAAATTAGCTCACTAGCTAGCAAGAGTACTGCTGAACCGGCATCTTTTAGCATCAGTGGACAATGCAAAAATCCCCAAAACTTTCTTCTCCAGAAGGTAATTTTGAATAACGACTACTCCTTATGATGTTAAAAGAGATCTATGCATAAGTTTCAGGATTGTAATGACACTTGAAAAACACAATATTTCTTGACAATCACGATAAACTGTTAGAGAGCACAGCTATTCAGAAGCACTGCCTGTGTGTACCATATTCTAGAAAAAAGCAGAATTAACTCCTTATTCAAGACACTTTGCTCACCCTCAGCCATCCTGCACAAGGCTCTTCTGCGAGGGAAAGGATATAGGGGAAGCCTTCCCTATAGACAGGGCACGCACCCTTGTGCCCAAGATGCTGCACTTCATAGCGTCAGGAAGTACAGATGGTGTACGCATTGCCTACCTTCTCACCGCAGCACAAACAACAAGAAAAAAGGCTATGCCTATTCACTGAAGGCAGAGAAAAAACTGTGATTAAAAGGATGCAGTTTCTGAATTAAAATTAAACTTGTAATCTCTACATTCCTAACAGGTTTACTCTTGGCTATGGCTGCAGCAGCTATGATGTTCCTGATGGAAACGGACTGGGTGAGCAGTAAGGCAATTTCAGCTGGGGGCTAACAAAAATGCCATTCCTCCCTACGCCTTCCTGCCTGCCAGAAGTCAGGCTGCACAGCATTTAGGTTTTCTTGCTTTTTTCTCTGATTTTTACTATAAGATAGACAAGCGAAGTTATTTAGAAAGATGAGGGTTTATTTAGAAAGATGAGGGTAGGTAGATTTTAAAGGTTAGTGATTTAGAACTGAATAAACTAGAAGAGAGAAAAGCAAAGGGATGATATGTGCCAAACTCCTCAGGCAGTACAGCCAGCAGCAGTTCCTCAAGCAAAACTGCGATACGCAGCCAGACGGTCCCTGCAAAGGTGGGCCATCACTCTCAAGAGGCAACGAAGCAACCGACTTCTGTGTCACTTGGCATGCTGGCCCTTTGCACCAGGCCAGCTGAAGATGTAAAGAAATAAACATTAGTGTATCACAAAATGTCCACCGCTAAGACTCAGACTCTGCTTGGTTGGTTTTGCATATCTCACCTTAAATGCATTCTGCATTGTGTAGGGAACATGCACGTGCATTTCAATCAATCATATCTTTTTAATGAGTTGACTGTGCTATATATGCTTTTTGCATTTATTATAAGGGGTAGAACAGATGGCAAAAGCTCAAACTAATAGATTCATACAATTAACTTATGCTGCAGGTGATGTTTCTCCATAGAAGGTGGTAAGTTGGTAACGTGTTATTTTAATATTATAATAATGCTGCATTACAATGGAATTTCTAGGAAGGCAAATGTGATGGCCACAGAGATCTCTCTTGAATTCATTATGGTCACTATCACAATGAATACCAGTTACAGGAGATGGGAAGGAATACACTGTTGGAATACATTGAGTGCAGTGCGAATTTACGGATAAGGAGGAGGAAAATTATTTACAAATTTTTAAGGTTGAAGTAATATGATCTTTTCACCCCCTAAAGGGTGCAAAAGGCTTGTCTCTAACAAGTATTTTAAAATAGCTGACTGTTTCAATACCTCTGACCTGTTTTGCCAGCTCTGAAAACACTCAAAAATACCAGCTGAGATCAAAGCAACCTGAAATCTGTTCCATAATAGAAATTTATCCTTTCTTTAAATTTTCATGTATTCATATTTAAAATACACTGTGCCTTTCATGCACATCATCAAATACAGACACATATTGTTCAGTCTATTGAAAGATACATAAGCAAATACACAAGCCAACACGTGATAATCAATTCTTCTCTAGCCATTTCATTGCTTTTATTTGAGGCCAACCCCTGACTTCAGTAGACTTCTTCCAGATTTTACACCAAATGAGTGGAAAATCTGGCCAACTGTTTACCTTCCTCCTTTTGTTTTATTTTACTGCAAACTGCAATAGTAACACTGAATACTGTACACAAATGTCAAGAAACTAAGGCCAGGAATTTCAGAGGGCTCCGGATAATAGCTTCCCTTGAGAACCCAGACTAAAGGAGTTAAGTTTTCTAGTGTAACATTTCATTAAGATATACTGCATATTTATGTACAGCAAATAATTCACAATCACTTGCTTTCTGCTAGTGAAATGGCTACACACAAATCAATCATTATTTCCTAGGGCTTATTTTAACTTGACAGGTATGTTTATTTCTATTCTATGGCTGAATGGCAAAAATTACAAATATGCTCTGCAGTGCTGGTTGTGATGGATAAAAAAAAATGACACAGGAACATTTTTATATTTTGTGTAGGTGAATGCAAAATACCTCTCAATGTAAAGAGCAAGTTCAGCTTTTTCCAAAACCTGAATGTGCAATCTAGATGTTTAATTTTTGTAAAAGTCACATGGATCGATGCTAATAGTAGATGCATGCAGAAAAAGTAACAGTATCTTCCAGGAAAAGCCATTTAACAAATAAGAAAATGAAACTAATAGTCACAAAAATATTTTACAGTACTCGCACAGCTTTGATTTTTTACATTGCATAGGTAATGTAACCACTAGGAAAATAGATGTGCACTGACTTACAGAAGTGTTAAATGTTACATACGTGCTGATGCATTTCTGCATTTTTTTAAAAAATGTAAATGCTTAATTTCTTCCTCCAAAGGAACCTTTAGGGCTATAAAGAAGGATATTGCCCACAATTTCCTAAGTGGCCCCAGGATGCAAGGAAAGCAGCTTGCAGGTCTAGTAATATGAGCTATTATCTTATGTGCGGCTGAGAAATATTTAGATAGGAATGCAGTGAGCCTGTATTATCATGACAGATGAACCTGTTAGCTTTTGTTTTTCTGAATCCCAATGCTGCAAAATTCTATCTTATAGTCAAAGCCTACAAAAGGAAAAAGACAGAAACTGAAAAGGCACAGAACTGAGTTCCAGTGAATCAAGAACAAGAAATGGCAGCAACTCCTCACCGAAAAAGCAGTAACTGTGTAATTTCATGTGGCTCTAGCTCTGCGTGGTGTTCAAATGGGGTGTCTACACTGTCAGGTTGGCTCCCTCTCTGCTCTGCTGCTCTGTCATTCTCCTCACGCATCCACACTGCATACGTATTCATGTTTTCCTTTCAGTAAATCATTTAGTTTCCTTGGCTGGGAGATGTTGATGTGAAGGAGAGAACCATGCACAGCAGAGCTTGAGCCCTATGGATAGTATGGACATGGGCCAGTTCCTACCACCCAGCCCTGCCACCAGCGCTGCTCCTTGATGTGGGTCATGGAGCCTGCATTGACATAGATACTGACACCAAGTCTGTGCACTCTGTATGTACACGAGACGTATGTTTGCACTCTCACTGCTTACAGAAGTAGCTTTTCCTTCAGTCTGAAAGGTGCAAGATAGGAATGGGTGACAAACGAGCAAAGGCTTAGGGAAACAGAGTCTTGCCATTTTAGTCTCAGACAGATCTCTGCTTGCTGGTAAGTCTCGGGCTATTGATTTTCCTTACTGCAATGCTGCAAAACAAAGGAATAAACTTCTGTCAAGAGATGGCAGAGGATACAGGGCAGCAACTTGCCAGGAAGAGTAATTCTTTGAAATCTGTCCTGTGCATTTCTTATGGGGGAATGATCCCTGCAACACAGCAAGCCCCGATATCATCATGCCTCCAAAAATCACATGCCTCCAAAGCTTTGCAATCCTCACGCAGCTCAATTGGTTATGTTCAGCTTCACAGTCCTAAAGAGAGCACAGCGAGAGGAAGAGCTGGGAGCATACTGCCAATAACCACAAGCAACACCTTAAAAGAACGGCTGCTGCTGTTACAGGATCTTCATTTGAGTCAACCTCTGCATATTCCTATTCTGGGAATCTGGCTGCCCTCAATAAGGTGGGCTGGGCAGGCTAATCCAACAGAAACTGCAGGAATGCCTCACCAGAGAAACACTCATCTGAATGCTAAGATGTGATACAAGCAGGGTAAACGTGCAGAAATCCAAGAAGCGGCTCTATATGTTTTTATGATGGAAGGCCACGGCTGACAGTGCTGAGTTAGCCCAAAGTTCAACAAGACCCATATCCATATACTTTAATTCTTGAAATAAATGTGCTTACTTGGGGCTAGATTCCTGCAAGAAACATTTCCTGTTCTCTAAGTAATAAGTAACAGAAATTGAATACAGGTGCGCACTGCAAGCTGGCCCTCTCTTGCCCTTGCTTGTTCAACTCTTTTAGGACCACTGAGTAGCATTTACACATCTATTCTAAAATATGTTTAAAGTGTCAGTTTATGCTGAATTCCCATATAAGTTCACTATTGGTAATGGACATTACGTGTTCATGAAAGTTTCTACAAGCTGTATAATTATTTCTATATTTTAATTAGAAATAGACTTACTAACTTATTTTTTGTGTGCAGATTCTTCCTTTGATTTTATAGTCAAACAGCAGAAAACACTTCATATGAAAATAATTCACACAACAAAATTTCCCCCACTTGGGAGTTTTAAAACCTCATCTTGCCAGCCTCTGCTTTGGCTTTGTCTCGTGCAAAAACATTGGCCTCCCTGACATACGAATGCTCTTCTTTAGCACAGCCCTTATGTGAGCCTATTTTCCTGGGCTCACTGCTCTGCTAAGAGAATGACAAAAGATAGACAGCTTTTACCATTCAAAAGAAAAGGCATGGTGAAAAATATCCTGAAACACTGCTTTCTATAAGACTTTTTTTTTTCCCCCTATCATCCTAACATTTGTTTTTTCAAATGACTGAAATCGTATTGGTACCAAGCCAGTTCTGCAGTCCTGTTGCTCGAGGGACATCACCAAAGACTCTCATCCCTCAACACATGCAGCAGCACTTCTTCCCTTAAATTCAGGAAATTTTGGGTTTTTTACACCAGCGTGCTCCAACTGGACACAGCCTGACACTTTGTGTTGCTTACTGCTGCGGCCACACTGAGATAGGGTAGTTCTCATAGGGTTTCCAAATGACACCCGCTGTAATTTATATTAAGCCCTTACGCTGCATATTTCTGAGCTTGTATCCAAAAGGAATTCATGCCCTGGCTTAGTCTATTGCATCAACTTCTCTGCATTTTTTCCTGAGGGAAGCTTTCCAATCTGCTGTTAAAGACAGCGTTAATCTGGAGACTTTCATGTGGTCTAGCACTTGCTGTGTCTCTATAATATCTACAGAGTTATTATTTTTGCCATGACATTTGGACACTTTATGTAGAAACTGGAAGAATTTGAGGCCATGTTAAATGTCAAGCCATGAAAACAGAGACAATTCCATGCCAGCCTTTCCCTATATGAATTTTAAAGATAAATTGGAAAGGGTTGGGGAGTGCGGGAGGATATGTAACTTTATTTCTTATGTCTAAAAGTCTCCAAGATCCCTCAAAAACATGCTTTATAAGGTGGAAGAACTCTGAGACAGTACAATAAATCTGCAAAGTGATAACCATAGAAGCAGCCAACCCTGCTGCTATCACATTAGTGCATATATGTCAGAGAGTCACCAAGCGATTAGCAGTGCAGGTGTTCGAACAGCTGAATGGCACTGAAAGGCAAAGACTCATTCTCCTCCTCTAGGTGCTTGAACACTCACGCTCATTGGCGTGGTCATTTCTGTGACTCAGAAGGGAGCGATCTGGCTGCCAAATGTAGACTGAGAATGGGAATTGGCATGTTTAAGCTTACTGCTTAAAGCTTTAAGAGCTTTAAATATTAACTTGGTTCAACTTGCATCACACCCTTACAGTTATTGCTGCAGAACTTTTAATGCATTTCCAGCAGCAAGTTGGCTCAAGATTTTGCCACATTTTTCTCAGCAACTCATAGACCACTAGTCTGTGTCTGCAAGCAACAGTCATCTGATCTAATGAACCACCCTGGATACACAATTCATCCATTCCTTATCAAGAAAAAAGGACTACAGATTTGAGCGAAAAGTCTGCTTCTCCTGCTATTTATCTAAACAATCAGTACTTGTGGCTCACATCAGCAAATCTGTTAATTAGACTACTAAGCTTTGTGCTCCTGCTGAGCCTGAATTTGGACTAGATGATCTCCAGAGGTCACTTCCAACCAGAATCATTTTATGATTCTGTGGTAACTTCAGTATTCCTGAAAGGCAGAAACAGTGGCTACAGGGAAGCACTTCTGATACTGTGTCTTTTACAGCAAGATAATAGATACTGCCTAACTTGACAGTCACAATTTTTTGTCAAAACTTTAGACCCCAACATTTATAGAGTTCCTCTAAGCACTCCAGCCAGCCATCCCTTGCTATCAGCTCGTGTAAAGGTGAGACCCTGGTTCCTTCTGCACTGAGATTGGGTGCATAAATCAAAGAACACCTGTGATTTTTCTGACAGCTTGCCAGAGGTGAAATCAACTCTGAATGCAAACGTTGCTATTTTAAATGAAGTTAGACAACTAACAGTGAATTATAGCTGGGAAAGTTAGATTTTCTGAAACAAAACACCATCTATTGTTCCTCTAGATTACACAATGTAAGTAAAGTTCATGCTAACATGACAAAAGCGCCATGCTTCTGTCTAAAATCCACAAACTTCTTCCCACTATAAACTATGTTCTCCAGTATTTTCCTGTGTCTTAAAAACTAGTCCTGTTCACACAGGTCCTCTGATGCTCCTCCGCTGAAGAGGAGGCTTAGATGAGTTTAAATGGCTCCTCAAGATGCATTTTCTCAAGCTGACATTCAGGTAAAAAGGCTTTCACACCTGAAAAGCTAAAGTCACTGTTGAATATACACAAAGTAAGTAACAAACCGTTGAAGAAACACAAGCTTAGTATGCTGAATGCCTGCAGAAACAGCTGTAAATGTTATATGACGTGTAAAAGTCTTCACATTCTGTCTGTCCCCAAGTCTCCAAAGGAACCTTGCACAGTGCTCAGAGAGAGAGAGAGCAGGGAGCATCTCACAGTGTTGCGCCTGTGTTTTCCAGTTTGGGGGAAGTCCTGCTTTGGTCTTTTGCAGTACTGTGATGTCTGCCTTTGCATCGCAAACCCCAGTGATGTGATATTCCCTGCAACACAGCATCACCAGAGAAAGTACAAGAACTGTGCTTTGCCCTTGGATGCAGACATGGTCATGCTCTGACTCGTGTTGACTGCCCTTAACAGTTTCCATGCTGCCTATAGAAAAAAAAATTTCTATAGTCTGGATGCTAAAGAGGTTGTTCATTGGGGCAAGAATGAAAACAGAGCACGGGTATGTTGCAAGACTGTTCTTAGAAAAGTGCTTTTTAGATCTCCTTCAGCTGATTCTTCTACTAAATAAACAAAAAATTCCACACTATTTACACACTATGCTTACAATATTTAACACATTGGGGTATCAGGTTTCAGCTACTGGTGTGGTAACATAGTGCTAATACTAATGGCTCTGAAATGGTTCTGAGTGGCTGCAAGTTTTCTCAGGAAATCCTGACTCTCTGCCAACTTGCTGGCTCTTATTTCCTTTTTCAATTCACCTTGTGTTGACTCTAATGATGCTAGTGGTGCGTTAGCGTGTGGGTGCACACAAAAATGCATTTCTGGTACGTAACATCTAAGAGGCTCTAGCAGCTCTGGAAATATAGAGCCAAAAGTCTTTATTTACACATGTTTCAGACTGTATGTTATAGAACATGGCTAGGACAGACTAGCTTCATTAGCACAAACAGCAAAACCCGCTTTTCTCTCTTTAACAGCTTTTAAAAATTATTTTAATTTTCAATACAAACTGTCAAAGCATGCACAGTTAATTTCCCACATTATTTTTTCATTTTCTGATATTTGTGCTCAACTAGTGTGCCCGTGTGCTACATTTTGCCATATTTACCTTCCACCCAAGTGGTGGGGCAGAAAATTTAATCTAAGTGAAATATTTCAATTTCACCCCCAAACTCTACCAGTTCTTTTCCTATGCATATCTTGCTTCAAGGCTTGGACCGTGATTTCACTGGATTTTGCAGGACAATACTGCAGGGAGGGGTAAAGCCTTTAAGTACACTTTTTTCTTTGCTCAAAACTTCCCCAGGTGTGTTGTACAGTGTACATGTGGACTAAAGTAGCACGTGAGGCCCCTGACGATAACCTGCTGCACACAGCAGGGCCCGCAGCTCCCTTTTGTGTTGCACAGAGCTAACCATGTGGTACTCAAACAAATCATAACAGCCAGATGTGACCCAGGGAGAATGTTTTTCACCACAAATATTAATGAAGTTGTCACTTACAAGTTCTTCACATCAATGATTCCTCGAAAGGCCTTTCTAGGGATTCCTTTTATCTGGTTTTCACTCAGGTCTCTGAATAAGGGAAGAGAAAAAAAAAATACATTGTATTAACAAAGAGAACACATTTCTCAAATCTACATGAGATAATGGAACACAAACATGCTTGGAAAAGTAGATGTTCTGGATTTGTTACACCACACGATGTTTTCAATTTTCTTTATCTCCTCTAGAGGTCTGTGGCATGAGCTGAAAAGACTCTCCAACGAAAACCACCAGAATTCGTGATACAAATGACAGAACTTCCAGAAAACATCACTCGAATGTGGTCATGACGCTGGCACAATGCCATGATTCGCTGTCAGAGTACCTGCAGCTAAATCTTATGCCTTGAAATTGCAACCCTGTAGCGTAAATGCAATTTTCTCACCATGCTCCTGTTTGTTTACCGACTGCAAAAATACTTGGCTACCCCTGCTCAGATTACAGCCCTTTATTTGAAATTAATATTCAGGAAAAACATGACAATCATTTTCTTGTGAGTTTTGTAAATTTACAGTGAAAAGATCTTGATCCACTGCATTAAAAAAAACCCATTGCATTGTATATCAATGGGAATGACGGAATTTTTAACCCTGTTTAAAAAAAAAAACCCAAACAGCAGCAATTCAAAATGTCTTTCTAGTACTTAAAACATTACAAAAGGTTTCAATTTAAATCATTACACCTGCATTGTGAGTGCAGGTAGAGCAATGAGCACTGCAGGTTACAGTTTTCTGTTACACAACCTACATTCAAGTTGCTTTTTCCTTTGATGTACTGGAAGATTCCACTGGAATTTTCCAAGTTCGCAACCCCCTACCAGCGCCAATGGAGGCAGGCAGGAAGGCATCAGGAATGGGAAGGAAATGGACATAAAATCAGAAAGTTGCGATGTTTTCAGGCTAAGGAAAAACAGCACTCACAATGGTTTCTTTGTCGGCGCCCTGTCAGTATGGAAAAGAGGGAGTGATTTCACTCCGGTTCAGGGTACAAAGTGTGGGGAAGAGAGAAGTGTAGGAAGATGAAAGGAAGGCAGAAGAGTGGGAAAGAAAAATGGAAGAAATAAGCAAATGGAGGAAATGGAAGGCACAGGGACGGCTGGAGAAAAGGACAAAGAAAGGTGATACTACAGCGCAGGATACACAGTGCATCATTTGGTGTGACTTGTCCCTATGCTATACGAGCCCAAGACTTTGCCCCTTTTTCAGAAAGAAATGGCTTTCTAATGATTATTAAGACTGAATGGCAGTCGTGTACTCACCACCAGATACTCTTTTCTGTAAGTACATTTTGTGTTGCAGCAAGCCTCCTTTCTAGTCTCCACCAAATTGGCTTTATCAAATGAGAGGCCAGAAATCAGAGCCTGGCACAAAAGCCCACAGTGACACTGTAGGTCAAGACATGTCACTCAGGGCTTTCTTCTGCTTTCCATCAGGCAGATAGAAAAAAAAGGGGACTATGTCCTTGTCATGAGACTAATTCAATTTATACCAGTCATGCAGTCTACACCAAATTCTCAAAGTAGCCACAATTGTCCATTCAGACTAGCACAAACAAAAATGTGCTGCTGGATACAAGTCTCTTTTTCAAGCCAGATTAAAATTCTTTGTGACCTTCACAATTTGTTTAACACTGATCCACACCATGACCCTTCCTTCACCTCCCCTTTCTTTTGCCAGCAACAAAATATTAGTTCTTTAAAGACAGACCTTCAACCCAGACAAATGATCAGGCAACCCGAACAGAGAAGAGTCGGAAGTAAAGTGTATTTCAGACCTATAAGAAGGAAGTCTTATGCTGAAGACCGATTTCATGACAGGGGTTCGCTTTGGTGTGACAGCAAGGCACAGCAGAACTACAGCCAATGGTAAAAGTGTGACAAAATGGCTTAGGAAGGCAAAAAACAGTAAGACCTGAAAGCAAGAGACACACAAAGTAGAACAAAAAGGGCTTGACAAAGTAGAATTCTGTGATCAAATAAAACCACACTAAACCCACCAACACCTCAAGTTGCATTTGTCCAGCATTTTATTATGCATTATTTCAAATCCGGTTTAAAAATAAATTAGGTTTTCAAGTATTTTTTTCTAATATTATTGTGGTCTAAAAGGGCTAACTTATATTCTTGCTTCCTGCTTTGTCTTTATGCTCAGCTCTCACTTGCAGTCAAGCAAAAACAGGGGAGTGTAGGAAATTCATCCATTTTCTACAACAATCTTCTTGTAAATTGTATTCATTTCATCTTCCATTTAGGCACTCTCCTCTAGCTAACAATACTGCCTCTCTAAACTTCCAGGATCGTGGACTGATTTCATAAATATCTCTAGTGGTCTGAAGAACTGACAGCCTGCAGGGCATTAGTGACACAGCATGGAAGAAAATTCACAACTGCATGCTTCACTTTCCGTAACTGCCTTCTCACAATTATAATCGTCCCTTTTTGAGCAGTTAGGAAGAGTGTTCATCTCTGCTTCCTAACGCTGTGCCAAACTTTTGTTGCACATCTTTCTTAAGCAAGCAAACACCAACCAGGCTCAGCACGTGCACTTCACAAAATTTGCTCTGAGCGAGCAGAAGGCTGTAAAAAGCAACTTGTCTACATAGTTTATCTTAAAGTTTCAGTTTTTCATCCCCTACTTCTTATAACAGACATAATGGGAAGCTCTCACTGACAGTATGTAAAATAATTATTAGTTATTAATAGTAACTGCAGAAAACCAGATAAACTAATGTGAGGCCAAACCAAAACCCTAAAAAAACCAGACAGACAAAAAAGAATTGTGGTATTCAAGAAAAAATAAACAACTAATCTGAAGAAAAATAGATGATGATGACTAACACATTTCCAATTTCTTAGACAGAGGTTTCAAGCCATCTATTTCTGTAATGGAAGACAAGTCCAATGCCTGGACGCATGATGGATCCTAAGGAGGAAATCTGAAAAATTCCAGCTTTAGAGAAACATATACTTCCAAAAATCCTCACCCTAATAGACAATGTTAGAGAGCTGACCAAAACGCTTGACCTAAGGACAAATTAAAATGTGCTAGTACGTCAGCAGCACCCTCCTTCACAAAGGTTCCTCTGTACAGAAAGCAGCAAGCCCCAAAACAACGGAAACACGTTCATTTGCATTCTGATAAAATAGACATGTTGAGCTAAATGAATGGTTTTGGATTAAATTATTCTTCTTGTTATTTTGATAAATACAGACAAGTTTCATCCAGTTCAGCCTGCCACACAGCTTTCAAGCAATGCAAATGGCACAGAGATTCTGCAACCAGCCACAGCCTCAATAAAGTGTAGTCTCTTTTTGGAAGTGTCCCCCTGCCTCCTTCATACAGGGGTCCTGTCCGATGGAAACGCTCTTGAAAAGGCCTCAGCAGCAGATCACAGAGGAACCGACTAGGTGAAAAGCACAGCAGGCAACAATACTGGACACGTTCGACCAACAGCTTCCACAGCCAGCAGCATGCGGTGAACGCCCCTAAGGAAACAGCACTCTCATTTTGGAGATGGGGAAACAGAGCCACAGAGATATTAAAGAACTTTGATTTCAAGTTTGCATAGATCAGAGACACAGGAGCTAATAAAATCCAGCAGCTGTGGCTCACGTGCCCTCACAGCACAGCAGACCACACGTTAGCCTAACCCAGACTCAAACAAGAGTTGGCACAAGGCAATAGCTTTTTTAGTTTTTATTTTAATTTAACTAAAATGCTTTGGACACAGATTAACTCCCACTGCAAGTCTAATGTTGTTTTCCTGATCTTCAAATGTGAATTGCAAGAGCCTTACTGATAAAAGGATTGGAAAGGAAAAAAACCCACCCCAAACTGCTGATGTTTTCTAAGTGCCTCTGTAGTCTTTGCTACAATGCTGAGTTTTAGCTTCCTGCTTTAACACTGGTTATTGCTTCCTAAGTGAAATTTCAACTGTCTAACATAGCAATAAAATACATTAAGACCCTTTTTTTTTTTTTAATTTGCCAGTGACAGAATATAAATCAGTTAATTGGAACACAGACCCTATGAGCATTCATAAAATAAGTCTTCACTTGAACTACAGATCTAAAACATTAAAATAGCTACTTTAATACAACTTGCAAAGTTACGGTGGTACTGAAAATAAGATGTACTATATGAAAACCAAAAAATCAACACCGATAGCATTATGCTTAGGTTGTCTCCCTTTTCAAAAACCAAAAAATCCTTTGAGCATTTACCAGTTATTTTCCAGATCTTTTTTGGCATACAGATTCTAAAATTTAAAAAGACTTATTTTTAAACAAAGAACTGCCTGAAAAGTAGCTTGATTAAGAAGTATTTATTGTGGTTGAACACCACTCTCTTATTTCTCCTGCTCAAATGGTCTAAAAGAAAGATCACCATTCAGTGTTATCCAATAAAGAACTAGACTTGCCTTTGATGTCTAAGAAGTTTAATGCGAAGACTTAAAGAACTAGTCTTCAAGAGCAAATGCTTCACAGCCAAACGTATCTTTCCCAGTATGTTATTGTATGTTGATCCGATAATAAAACAGTAAACTCACAGAGTTAACCATTAACACATGGAACCAACGTTCAGCTAAAATGAAGGAAAAATCCAGAATAACTAACCCGATTCCTTCAAGTACCTTCTAGCTTATCCACAATTCAATTGCTTCTTGGGATAAGAAAAGAGAGTTCACACACAATTGTCTTTGTAGCAGCTGATACAAACCCATAAGCAAACACTGGTTGATTCAACTGTATAGGGGGCTTGAGAGTGCAAAATAACCAATTGTTTCCCATCATCTCTTCCGGACACAGTAATATTGGAAGGTTTATGTTGTTTAGTTTTACTTTGTAAAGCAAGCAATGGAAAGGTATGAATGTGGATTTTAAGAAAGTGTCAGCTGCCACCAATGCTAAGAAATAAATACTTTGCCCATTAGCTTCACTCCAGCTACAGAATGTGCAGCTGAGAAAAATGCTAATTAGTTAATCCATGTTGGTAGCTGGTTTTCATTCTTTTACCAAATAGGATTTCTGGGTTAAAAACATTTCAGTCCTATGCATTTACCAAAATAAAATAAAATAAAAAATTCTTGAGGTTTTGTGCATTAAAGTTTAGTGACTTTCAACCCTTTTTTCAAAGTTCAACCCAACATTTCTTTACAACTAGTCTAAAACCAGGCTGAACTACTCTGTGAAAGGTCACATACTTAACACAACCTGGACACTGCAATT
This sequence comes from Aptenodytes forsteri, assembly GCF_000699145.1. Taxonomy (NCBI): domain Eukaryota; kingdom Metazoa; phylum Chordata; class Aves; order Sphenisciformes; family Spheniscidae; genus Aptenodytes; species Aptenodytes forsteri. Next base: position 1,989,438 of record NW_008796044.1, on the reverse strand, counting down.
TGTCTCATTAGAATTACTTTTAATTTGTACAGCATGTTACACATAAACTCTATCCTACAACGTTTTACTGAATTAAATAACACAATTAAGGAGTTAAAGAGTAACAGATGGGGAAAAATTAGAGAGTATAATCCAAAGAGAATAGGTATCTCTAAATGACACGTAATAAAAGATAAGCAAGTCAGTGAAGTGGGGAATGATAGAAGTCAGCTTTTTCATAGAGCAAGAGCTGGAAGGAAGGTAACTCCTACAGACAGTGAAGAGAGAGGGCAAAGGGACCAATGTTTACTAAGGGAAGAGTTTGCAAGACAAAATGGGGTAACATGCACAGAGAGAGAAAGACAAAGAAAATCCATAGGGGAAAAAAAGTTTACGCAATTATAACTGTAACAATTCCAGTACAGAATATGAATATTCACAGTGTCTTTTTTCTTTTAACTAAAGGCTTGACATTCCCAAGGAAGCTTTGTTGTCTCCCAGAGTTTCTATTACAATCTACAACAACTTGCAATGCCTCAAACCCTGCTTTAACTTCAAGCATGGCATAACCAGGATCACAAAACCAGCAGCAGAATGGCTGCAGCACAGATTCCCTTCTAATTGCTACAGTTTCTTCTTGCCCATCAATACAATGCCCCTTCAAAGAAGCGAGCAATATTACAGTTAATCTGGTCACATCCTCTTATGCAGCTCCAGCCACTTATTCTCAGGAAGCAGTGCAGAAGGATGCAGATCTGTCTCCTTTGCAATAAGCGTGCACTTGCAAAGGCCGCTGTGCCTTAAAAGTGTGTTAAGAAGACTGAGCCAAGAGAGTGATCACCATGCTTGAGGTATGCAGGAAATGGATCCAAATTACTTGTGTGGTAAATGTATCTGGAGGCATAAGTGCCAGTATGCACAAGCTCAAGGATGCAGACATTGAAATCAGATCAAAACAGACTCTGTAAATATAGTCAACCACATTTTTTAAAATGTCTTTATATCACATTAAGCTGGCCTTTCATTTACAGCAAAGACCAGAAGAATTTTTCCTGCTCTGCCAAAATTGCATGGCAGTTTTTTAATGGTTAAAATTAATATTTAACATTTTCAACAGCTAAATACTATTCTTATCTAGGAGCTGTTGTCCTAGTATTTCCAAAACTGTTCAGTATTAGAGTTTTTCCTGTTCTATAGATGGATTAACAAATAACTGAGTTAGCTGTTGAGGACAATTCAGTAACTTTGAGCCTTGTAAATACGCAAGATAAATTCAAGGTATTTATCATCTTCCAGGTGGGAAAAGCATTGACCAAATCAGCTCACTACAATAGTAATGAGAACAAGCTGTGGCAAGTCTGACACTCACATCAGCACCTCTATACTCAGGAGGGGCCTTATGCACTCGGTGAAGCAATGGCTTCTCTCTTTCTGTATGTTCAGCGTAAAAGACGGTATTTACCATGAAGTAGCAGTTATAGCTCTCTGTCTAAAAGGAAAAATGGATAAGTCTTGTTGCCGATGGGCTACAAGGCAGGAGTTTAAGAGCAATAGTATTGTATAGCATTTACTCTGTGGAAACTTGGCATCACTGCTGATTTTCTAAAAGGAAAAAAATTTCTTCCTGCTACTACTGCAATAAAAGTATAGATGTTGACAGCATCTGAGTTCTGCAAAACAAAAGCAGGTCCTACAGATGTTTTGTACCCTGAACAATGCAAGGTGATTGTGTTTTTGCTAAATATAATACAGCTGGCTCTCAATTCATGCTCTGAGAAGCCGTTGAGAAACGCTTTCTAGTTTTGTTTTAAGGGAGGGAATTTAGCTCAAAAATTCCAATTAAACCAGTCCTCACTGCTTTCACACAGTCACGCACTACTGCACAAGTACCACTGCTAAGCTTCCAGATGATAAACACCACGATTTCTTTATTGATCTGGTTTTACTGTGAGGTGATAGATGCTAACTCTATACCTCTATACCTCAACATTCACTCAAAGCTTCACATAGTCTAATTAACCCAAGTCACATACACATACTCTCATTTTGCAGAACAAGACACTGAATAGAGGCTGAGCTTAAAGAGTGGGGAAGGGTGTTCGCTAAGCAATCAAGGAGGAAAAAGATCTCAGCAGTAGGTAATTATTTTAGCACCATCTTCCGCCTTCTCCAAGGCCAAATTAAAAACCATCTGTTAATAAAGACCCTTCAAGAGATCCAACCTGCATGGACTTTGACAGGTTCATGACTTCTGTCCTGACACAACTACAGGGATTACTCAGTACATGGTGAAGTCTTTCTAAATGTTTAAAAGAACAGAGGATACACATTTGTGCATGCTTCATGAGAGGTTTTAAAAATTTCTTAGCCACTTCAAACAACAAAAAAAATTCCCACTCTGTTTCACTAAATTAGACACAGTTCTGTAATATTTGGCTGTCAATGCACCCAATGCAAAACCAGAAAAAAATTAAGTCTACCAGGATATCTCTTACAAGGTTAGTAAATATTTTTATATTATTTTAAATGAACTGTAAAAATAATCTATGTGTCAATGCCCAATTAAAGGCAACATTTGTCTTTATGACTTTTACAATTCTTCCTCCCTCCTTCTGCCATTTCCAAAATGCCGAGCAAATACTGATCAGATAGCATTTAGGAGACTCTTATTTTAAAACCACCCATCTCGAGACAGATCAGAGTTTTCATTTTAGAAAGCAGCATCTGTTTTGTCTTTTGGAACATACGCACAAAAATTAAATTTTAACTCAATGTCTTTATGCTCAACTTTGGATATGTCCAGGAGTAGGAATTGGAAAGTAACTGACAGTGGACTCAGAGGAAACACTTGAAGAGAAGCACCCCTCTAGAAATATGATAAAGCTTCTGACTAATAAATGACAATAAGGCTTCTTTATTGGTAGTATTTAACATAGGTCTTCAGTGCTTTACAAAATGGTATCAATATAATTAAACCTTCCTTTTTATAGCGGGGACAGTGAGACACAATGAGAGGCAGTATGTGACTAGAGCAAGTACTCTAACAGGGTGTGGGAAGAGTCAAAAAACCCCCCTTTGAAAGTCATATACATTAGGTATTCCATCTTATGCAATTAAGACACTAAGTCTTACTGCATGTGGTGAGATTGGCCTGCCAGCAGAGAAATAGCATGCACAATTCTGACAATGTATTTAAGAGAGATTCATTTTGATAGAAAAATCTCTTCTACTGTGGAATTATCCAGAACTACTATACATTTGCAACCGGATCACTGACAAAACAAAGTGATCCCAATGTGATGTTGTTCCTACACAATACCAAATTCTACCAATGCATTTCTATTACACTGTTCTCCAACCAAGTGAGATTACAACACAGAGGCACTAAAATGATTTAGTAGGAACAACATACACCTCAAAGAGGTAGGAGCGAAGCACTGACATCAGTGGAAAGAAATGAATCTCTCAGTGATTTTCCATTTTTGTAAATATTTGCTTGCTGCTAAAACAATGTGAATTCAAAAGCTCTCTTGCTGCTTATTAATGTTAATGTTTTGTATTGGAAAGAAATCCTATGCATTTGCAAATTCTAAAAATCAGTAGGCAATATTACCCCTCTGATCTTTTTATACTTTTGTCTGTTGAGTTGTATTGGAAAGAAATCCTATGCATTTGCAAATTCTAAAAATCAGTAGGCAATATTACCCTCCTCTGATCTCCACAGACCAAAAATGAACCCCTGTTTAAGCCCAGCCTGATCACTTAGCAAAAAGATATTTGCATTTTATTGGTTATATCTTTTTTAAAATATGGTGAAGTTTTTTTTTTTTAAGGATATACATATATGAAATCATGAAGTCTGAAACATGAGCCAATAAACTGCACCTTCACTGGATAACTGATCAACATCTGGAAGAAGATTTGCTCTTTAATGATCTTTCTTGACCTAATTCTGCCTTTGTTAATGATGAGTATTTTTATAGTAAAGAATTTTTTGCACATTACTGATATATTCAGAAAAATACCTCCCTGACCAGTTATATTCTGGTGCACCTAACCATCACACAGTAGAATGAAAATGATGGTCATAATAGTATTTATTTAATTCAGGCTGTGATCCTGTACTTTAGCTATGAAAATAGAATGTTTTCGTAGGACTAAGTAGCAATTGCATGTGTAAAGATCTAGGCTTTATTTTTTATGAAGTTCTCATGAAAGAGGCCAATTACTTAATTTGTTTGCATGATCACCGTAGGCATTTCTGCGGCTATATAAATGTAATAAAAATTATACAGAATCCATGAATAGTAAAAACTACAGTGACATCCTATTTATTCTAGTGAGGCAGAAATGAATTGGAAATTATTTGAATGCACTTCAGTGAGAAAAACAATATTCTGGTTATAGCTAAGCCCTGGTTATCAAGACGCTATTATTCTGTGGTAAAAAGTGTACCAGTGTAAGAGGGGCACACTATTGCTTTAGCTGTAATAGAAGTTTTAAAAATAAATTATAATATTGGACCAGTAATATCTACTGCAGTGATATTCAGCAGTCCATACTCCATTAACAGGTACTGAAACGCTAGACAATGGATGAAAGAGTTTTACGCATCTTGTCCCTTCTTTCTTTCATTGTATTTTAGCTTCCATTTTTCTTCCACAACTTCACCTTTATGTATCACCTTTCCTGCTATGAATCGTTTAGTCCCTGAAAGCCTCTGTGAAACACTGCAGATGTAAGAAGATACAATTCAGACTGGTTTGTAGCCTTAATTCATTTTTCTATGTGGATATGACATCTAGATTTATTAGACCAAGATGTAATACCACAAAGTGGTTAACTCTGTTGGGGATACTCATGCAAGATGCAACTGTTTAAGTAATACTAGCTTCTCCTTTTTACGGTAGGCTCCACGAACCCACAAGCTATTCAATTATTTCAAAGCAGGTCCACCCTGACCATTACAGCTGAATGATACCTACAAACCTCATTCTGCTACCTTATCCATACACACAAGAAAAGATTCACTAAAGCATAACCAAATAATTTCTTTTTTTCAATGACTATCCAGGTAGGCAAAGCACCTTCAAGCATTCCACTCCATGCACAGAAAGTTCATCATTCAATAGTGCTACGCTTTAGAAAAAGGCATCTAAATAGAAGATAAGTGTTTAAATACAGAAAATAAAAATAAAGTATACTAGTAGAACAAACATGCTAATTAACATAACAAAGACCTAAACCTAAATTACCTGTCAGCTAACGTGCACACAAAATGATAAATTCCTCCAAAAAAGAAGTTAAACTTGTAATCATGTCACTCAGCCTACTGAGTGTTTTGTTTTTTTAATGCTTTGGTAGATCACCTACCAAGGAGCTAAAACTTTATTGAAGACTAAGCTAAAATTGAGACAATTCACAAGAATTAACAGTCTCCCAAGGACTTCATTGCCACTTACAAACAAGCCTGGCCTGAATAAGTTACGAGCTAAGTTCCCTGAAGCCAACCAAACACTACATTATGGAAACCTCTAGATTCTACTTGGAAAAGAAATTCAGTTTTCACCCCTAAAACACCCAAAATACTCATAGAGAGATGTGGGCATGTGTGAACTCTTTACAGTAACTCTCAAAGATTCTTGTGGCACATTTTGAGCTTTATTCCTGAGGAAGACAAGGAAACAAGGGCACTACTCTGATTCATCAGCAAATGCATTGCTTCAGCGATCTGCACAAGGATGTATTTGCATAAAGCCACTTCCAAAAATGAACTCCGCTTTCCTCTGACTCACTGTCAAGCATGTTGCTGAATTTCAGATTGACAATGTCAGCTCAGAAAATTAAATTAAATGTAAAAAAGCTGATAGCTGACCAGGGAGAGGGAGGAGGGCCTCCTGCACAACAGACTCCAAAGGGAAGCAGCGAGAAGTCTACACATTGCTGTTTCATCGTTGAAGCACTCTCAAATCAAAGAATATCAAATTCCAGAGTGATCTGATTTCATCACTGCTGGGAAGGATGATGACTTTCTCTAAAGTCCACTACAGCTATGCGAGTCCGCAGAAGAAACTATGCCTGACAGCAACACTTGACTTTCAATTATCCCAAACAAAGTTTCTTCAATTTATGACACCTCTGTTCAACTAATTTAGGAAGCTTTTGAAAAAACAATTAGCTAAGGGGTGTCATGTATACGTAGCACTAAGTACAAAATGATTCACAGGAAATCTTTTGATGGTAAAGATGCTTTGCTTTACTTTCAAAATACAGCCTGGCAGTTGGAAAAAATTATGTTCAAATGCAAAGGTAGAGAGAACTCACATCACCCAGACAGCGGAAGCCTCTGGATTTGCAGCTTTAGATGATGTATTACATTGAAATTCTTGTTAAAAGACAAACAATGCAAGTGATAATGGTAGCTCAGAGCTCCCCCCCCTCCCCAGCACTGATCTGACTAAGCTTCTGACCAGGAAATTGGCATCCAGAATTCTTCTTCTCTTTTAAATAAAATCAATGCACACTACCAAAGTGAAAAAAAATAATAAAAAAGTAACAACTCGGAAGTAAACAGATTGCCCAAGAACACTGAAACTAAGCACAGCCATTTCTAGTAGTGAACAAGGAAGCATGTTATCTCGCAAACTGTTTGTTCTATAGTACACATTCACACACAATTTAAAGACTATGATTTTGCCTTAAATCTTGTATTTGATATTATAAAATTTAAAACCTTATCATACGACACATAGTTCTATCTTATCAAAAAAACAAATTTAACTTCATTACAAAACTTGGAAAGTTTACATTCTGATATTATTTATTCACATCATTACTTCCAGATGTACATACAGAAAACCAACAATCAAGAGGCAGAAACTAAGAGTCAGTCAAAAAAATACAACAATTTCTGCATCGTGGTTCCATACACAAAGGGTTTTGTTTGGTTCCAGAAAGTAATTCACAGTTGAATCTGTTTTTATCCCAGCTTGATGCAATCGCTTGCCCTTTCTTTGAACAGTTAATTTCTGGAAAGATAACTCTAAATACTGGGGAACTGTGTCTAACCCAGAAAGTGGTTTGCTAACTAAACCTATCCCACCCTGTTAAATTTATATGATTATGCTATAGATTATATACAACTATAACACATATGGTTCCAATGTTGTTTCTAGCTTGCACTCTTTGTTCAGTCTTTCCAAATCATAGAACATAAGAATGATATAAAAGAAGAAAGGCAAAACAAATACTAAATGGTAGGGTTGGGATGCATTACCAACACTTTACCAAAGACAGTAATACAGCAGAAGTATAGTTTTACATCCATGAAATATTTTGAATTTTCACATGTAACATACACACTTTGATTAGTAATATCAGACAAGAGCCAGAGTATATTTCTCCATATATGAAGCATATTTGGAAGCATTAAACACACCAAACATATATGTCTTCTTCAGAAGGTTCTATATTAATACAAAAATAGAAACAAACCCAAGTGTTTTCAGTAAATGCTGATATTAGCTACTGGAAGACAAAATTCACTATAAGACAGAGGAGACTATTCCTTCAGCTCTTCCACTGTGCCTGGTAATTAGAAATATTTTAACCAGGTCAAAATCATACATCACAGGAAAAGATCAGCACCATTTTCCTGCAATAGCCCAGAATAACTCCTACTAATTATTTTAATAAGTTCTATACATTAATCCATATACTACCTCCCCGTGGGTTTACATAATGATTTTGTTCAGTTCGTATGGTAGACAGCATCTCTCACAGAGAAGTCAGCACAGAACGGGCTCATTGAAATCTTCCGTTCAGATACTGACCCCAGGTTACAGTCCTGAGACATTCAATAATCACTGCATGCTCAGCAATGACTGCTGTTCAGCCCAGAACATCTGAGTTTTTAAAAATGAGAAGGCCCAAATGAACACGCTCTAATTCCCTCAGTTTTAACTCATCGCCTTCAAACCAACCCTGAGAAGTGCGAGAGGGGAGCAGGAAGGAGCCTAGTGCCGGCCAGCAAAGCTTGTGGGCAGGAGTGCTCTGCTCTCCACTTTCATTGAGGGCTTTAGCACACAACCGCTCGCCTCTGGACCAGAGGTGACAGTATTTTTAGCAATGCCATGGTGCCCCTGACTAAATAGATGGTAACATATTTACACAGAACAAGTTCTAAGCTGACTGAATAACCTGAACAATATTGAATTAAGGTTTTCTTTTCCTTGCATGCATCTCCTTTGGTTATCAAAGTCAGGCATTCTTTTAAAGCTGCAGTATTATTTACAGAAACATTTTTCACTTTATTGTATTGATCTGGAGCCTTAAAATGTAGATAAAAGGTAGAATAAAGTGGTATCAGTGCATTGCAATGGTACCTGAGGGAACTTGCTTCCTTCAAAGGCCATCTGCATGTTATAGAAATAACATCAATGCCACAAGGACAGCGGAGTTTGTCTTTTCAGAGCAAAATAATGATGTGAAGTTGTGACTGAGACTTACGATTACATTTCTAACAGGGGTAGGTTTCCATAGTGGTCAGAAGTGACCCACTCATGTAGAAATCTCTCTCCCAGCTCTGTCTGAGAGGGTTTCAGCAGAGGCATGGCAGCATGGCCCCTGCGTGCTCCACCACTTGCCCCTGCGCCCATGGGGGCGGCTGCAGGCCACACTGCTGGAGAAGGCTGAAGAACAGTTGTCCTTTTGGCTGAAACATACAATACACTAGAACTAGACATGCTCACGAGTGGCCAAGTGATTTTAAAGGTAATTTTAAAAATTTCTTTAGGGTATTTTCTTCAAAAACAAAGTAGGTGGCCTATGACCCTTCACTATCACTGATAAACCCTTACTTGGCAAGTTTCTCATGCACACTTCTTCTCTGGCAAGGCAGGAATGGGAAAATACCTACTTGACTGTGTCCAGTCCCAACCCAAAAGAAAGGATTTCCAATGTGTTTGTAGGAATGAAGAGGGTAGTCACAGAAGCCAAACAGATCCAAGGGTTTTTGTTTCTTTTCCTCTAACTCGATAAGCAAATCCTGCACAAGACACTTAGGAGCTTTCTGCACTGGGAGTTTCTGTGCATCTGAGACTTCCACACTGCAAGCATCTTTGCTGAGATAACATAAAATTTCAGAGCACATAGTTAATGTTCAAATGGCAGAATATATTGATTCTCTGCCCATCCCCTAGTATCTTAAGTTTACCCAGAAGACTATTTTATTTAATTAACTTGGTGCTTTATTAATATAAATATTCCACTATTGATCATAAGAGAAGCTGACGCATGTTTGAGTCAGGCATACATCAGATCCATTTAATGGAGCTCCACTTAGAAGAGTAGTTGGCTCTAAATCAAGGTAAATGGTAGCAAGTGCTCCTTTGGGATGACAGGGCTTAGCTGAATCTATAACATTTTTACGGAGCTAGTTTTTTTAAAAGCAGAAAGCATATGGAAATTAGATATGAAAATGGTCTCTCCTTGCACGTATCAATTAAGCATGTCAATACTTTAATTAAATTGCTCAACTTAATGAGATTTATACCAATGAATATGTTTTATAGTTATAATAGCTTTTTTGGCTACTGTTCAAGATGTCAAATAAATTGTGAAAAGAGGATTAAAAAAGTAGTAATTGACATTCTGAACTGAAGCCAGTATTTTTTTCTCTCATTTTTTTCCTTCATTCATGTGATTTTGGAGAACATATAAATAAAGTAATGAACCCTGTAATAGCTTTGCTTTTAAAAATGTCTTTCTTTTCCAGTTCTAATCCTTCTTATCAAATTCTCTAAGTAGCACACGATTTGAATTAAGAAGCACTTCAACCTAAATCATTATAGGCCTTTTTCCCCTTTGAGGCTCACTATTATGCCTTTCCTCCAAGTAAAAAGGAAGCAAAACTTTTCTATCCAGACATGCAGTTACTATAAAGACTTCTGTATCAGACTATGTTAGCATAACGTCTCGAGGTGCATGGATCTTACCCCACCAGCAATGGGGACTTCTACTCCCATCCCGGACTTGCTTCAGTTTTGTATCCACCATCTCTGGCCAAACATAACTTTCCAAAATCTAGACCATACCTGAAGAAGTTGTGTCAGAAAATATATTTTGGAGAAGAAGCTCTTCCAGTCCTTTGATGCTTCACAGTGCTCTAACTTGCTATTGCAAGCACTGTTAAAATAAATAGTAATTAAAAAAAAAAACAAACAAAAAACTAACCCCCTACTTTTAAAACATATCTCAAAAAAAAAAAAAAAAATTATATTTAGTTTGCAAGCTGCCACCTCAGGTCTCGCTGGCCTCACTAGCTTTCCAGCGAAAGGCAAATCTAAGTAACATTGATCAGAAACACCTGCTGTAGTGGAAACTCTAGAATAATGAATCCCAATTTTGCAGGTTGCCAGCTCAGAAGTACAAAAATATACAGCACAATGTTAGAAAAAGACAGAACCAAAACAAATGTTTCTTGCAGTCAGAAGGATGGACAATTCTCATCTAGGGGTTAAAGAAAAGTGTTGGATGCTACCTTTCCTGGCATAATTCCTAGCTCCATCCTAAATATACTTTTGCAACCTTTACAAAGTCACCGTCTGTCGCAGTGACTCAGTTCTCTAGTATATGTCAAGGGACATGTGCCTTTATAGGTGAGAAGTACCTAACTCACATGTAAAAATGCGTATGTATTCTCAAGTGAGAAGTGTTACAAAAGTGCCTTCCCTGTAATTGCTAGCAGACCCCCTCAGCAGGACTGCAGGTGACCAGGCAACACAAAGCGCCTTTTCCTGTGCCAAAAACAGACTAAGGAAAAAGTTCTGTTCAGGTGTGATTCTCTCTGTCGTTGCCTAGTAACAAATACAGAAAAACTGAAGATAACAAAAATCATCCAGGGGAGCTTCACATACAAAAACCCTAAGTAAAACAGGGCATTTATTATTCCTTCATCTTTTCTTTCAGCTGAACCATTTACTGAATTTTAGTAGAAAAATGATGTCCAGCTCAAACCTTCGCATAATTTAAATTTCAGGTTTCTATATATTACACTCCAGCTGGGAGATTTTGCCTGTAAATATTTCAAGAAAGTATTTATTTTAAAGTCATTCTATGATCTGTACTGGGCATTGTAAAAACCCTTACTAAACTATAATTAGAAGCCAAGTATGACTTGACAATGGTCATTCAGAACTAAGAAATGTAGCAGCTATATGCTTTTTCATGTCAATCAACATCTTCTGGTCAGCTTCCACAGACTTTCCCCACTCCAAAGTTACCAATAGTATTTTAAATGATACACTTGAACAACAGCGAGACACATGCATTACAAGTGCTTTGACTTTATTTCTTACCCTTATTAAATGTTTCTCTGTATTGCCAATCTAATTTTTCTCCTTTGTCAAGCCATTAAATTGATTTCTTTAGCTGAATTCCATGGCAGCATCTTCTGTGACAGTGAAGGATAAACTCCTTGATATGTATCAGTTTGTTAGGTTAAAAAATCCTAAGAATGATGGCTGAAATATCAGGAAAGAAGAGCAGGAATAATTTATATAAGCCTCATCCTACCTTTCTCCACTATTCTTACAAATATGCAAGATTTACACTGATTTTCAGTTGGTTAACACAAGCAGAATTTGCTGTCTTTATAGCAATGTTTCTCACATACTGAAGTACCATTATTTAAATTAAGTAGAAAATAATTTCTTATTTGATTAGGGTACGCACTGTTTTCTTCATATAGTTGAACTACAACCAATTGTTTTCTGTTGAAATTACATTATTCCACTTAGATTGTTCAATTACATTCTGAACACCACAGCTAATCATTTCAGTGTAGCTTTTCCTCCTTCTACTGCAGTAGTCGACAGGTAAGGCTAAAGAAATACCAAATGCTAATTCATCATACATTTCTAAACTTATATCTAACAAAATACATTTCAGGAAAAAATAACCCATTCCAGCCAGCTGATGGCCTAAATAAAATGTTCTAATAGAAGAAAGTCAAAGCTTTTCTATTTCATTTATCTGCTGCGACCTCTCCATTAGCAGAGTCTCTTCATTACAATACGCGTGTGAATGTGTCTATACCTGCAACCGTTTTACACCTAGCCAGAAATCAGAGACCAGTGTGTTAGAGTTGGTGTCTTACACTGTTGCTTACTTTCAAGGTGAGTCTGCTTTCTCTGCAAACAAAGAGCAGCTTTGTGATATTCTACTCACCTACTTAAATGCAAAATTTGACAGATGAGCAAAGCATCATTAGATTTGTAAATAGCAGCAACAGTTTATGTGCTATGCTATTGCTGCAGGCTTTGGGCTAGGGAATGAAAAAAAATGACAACACTCATATACTATTTGCATATAATGCAATTCATGCAAAAGGAAAAAAGTTCATTCTTTTCTTTAACGGTTGACTTTAAGCCCTAATATACTATTTTAGATACTGCTTCCAAATCTCAGACCACGATGAATGTGTTGTTTTCTCAATACTCAGAATTGCTTTTTTTTTTTTCTTTGTCCACACAGAAGACATTAAATTGGTTTGTTATCCCATGGTACGTTCTCGAAATATCTCCCCTCTGTCATTTATGCCTAAATTTAATTCTCATGGTCATTCGTGAAACTGCAGATACAAGGGTAATATTTTTAATTTAAGCAAAAACTATTAGAGTTTTACTTTTGACTTCATCAAAGCCTAAACTTCACTTTATGTAAAAATGGCTGACAGATGTGACATCTCAATGTATCGCTATTAGGAGACAGCAGTACCTACATGATTATCAGAACTTACTTTAATTTTTAGCTTTCCTCGGGAATGGCGGAACCCAAGAAACAAAGAAACAGAACATAACAAATTGACAGGTTATATGTAACTTTTAAACAGGCATTTATTTCCCAAGTTTTTCATCCACTAAAAATGAAAAGCAGCACTAGTTTCAGCTTAGGCAATACTATGAAGCGAAGCTGAAAACCCCTGATAATTACTGAAGTGTTCCACATTTACAGAATAATGGGGGGGATTTGATTGGTTATGAGAGAATAAATTTAATTTTACTTCACGGTTTTTTCTCTAAGCCAACTATACAAGTTTGTTATAAAATATGCTGTGTTGTTCTTGGAAAAGGATGCACATGTATTCAAAGAAAAGAAAAACATCTAATCAAAAGACCTTATGCAGGACCAAACCATCGGTCATCCTTAATAGGAAAGTCATGTTAGACTATTTGAACGTTTGACTGATTATACCCAATCATTTGAGAGAAAGATTGTTTTTACCTTAGTGTTAATGAGACCCAAGATTTGGGTAGCTGACTCCAAATCACAGAAACTACAGAATCAAAGCTGGAATGCCCTAATGAGCAGATTTTCTCATTACTAAAGAAGTTGCTCAGGATTTTTTTTTTTTTTTAAATAAAAAAAGAAGTTACAGGGTTTTTTTGACAATTCAAATGGCAAACATGACTGCAACATGAAACTCAACTACTTAGATGTCATAATATTTTAGGCCAGTATCTCAAAGGCAATATTCTCTGTAAATGACAAATTGCAGGAAACCCAGTTTTGCTGTCCCACCAAAATACACTGTCCTTGGTGCAGAAGTGTCAGAAAATATTTTCTGGAGAAGTTCTTCCAGTCCTTTGATGCTTCACAGTACTCTTAACTTGCAATTGCAAGCATCAGCAATATATTTAAAAAATACTAATCCACCTCTATTAAAACATATCTTCAAAAAGAAAATGATACTCCATTTGCAAGCTGCCTCCCAAGATCTCACTGGCCCCCCTGGCTTCCCAGTGCACCATCGCTCAAGCCACTGAACAACTTTGCTGCAGTAAACTTGAAATTAAGACCTCAGAATGGAACACTTCAGCTTTAGAAACAGAGTACAAGGTTAATTTACTTTAAAACTAGGCTTACAACACATTCCAAAAGAAATAACCGTTCTTCAAATAAAACAGAACTACTGCTTTAATTAGATATTACTTTAAGCTTTACAAGATGAAGAGGTATATTTTACTTAAATGCCAAATTATTATTAAAAACATACTTGCCAAGGGAGAATAATTAAAGAATATGTATCTTGTGAATATATTTGTATTTAAAATAATAAGGATGTTTCTTCAAACCTAAGTGTGCTATTATACTGAGAAGAAAGTCGCAGTAATATACAGGTTGTTAGCATATAATGCTCTACTATTCTTTCACTTAACTAGTGTTCTGTAGGCTGAAACAGAAAACATTGCAAGTACTGTCTAAAACTAAGAAAATATTTGTAATGTGTAACAGTAATACTAAATACTTTATTTTTAATCAAATCAGCTAAGATTAAATGAGCCAAAGATGCATACAGTCAATGTCTATCGTATAAGGCATCGACTTGATGCTTACTAATGTAAAAAGGAAGAAGATTACCCAATATGCTCCACCCTTCTGGTGGGTCTGGTCACAGTTCGCATACGTCAAAGAGTTCCTCCATGTATGACACAGGTATAACTCTTGCCTACCTGTGCCAAAGTGAAGCCCATTCTGTCTTACCATCACAACAGTAGCACAGCACATCTAAAACTTGAATAGCATTTCTTATTTTCCACTTCAAATGGGAACTTTTAGCATTTAAACCAGAGTCAGAAGTGCAAGCCCAGTACTACACAGCTTGCATTAGAGCTGTATATATCAGGGTACCTTAAAATTCAACATGTCATTTTTTTCAACATGCAATAAAGATGTTACAAAATACTAGACAGATACATCTAGTGATTACCAGAGTCCTTTTTTCATGAGCTCCTGGTTATAAGCAGGAAAGATTTCCTTAAATATCTTCAGCAGGCCTAAATTAAAAAAGGTTCAGCTCCTTCTGTGAGAGAAGGCATAGAAAAAGTGCACCTAATTAAAAAAAGAGGTCTTTATAGCAGGTCGACCTGCTACATTCCACTTTGGTGGGGAAGAGGAGGCCAGCATTTGCACTTCTTTCTGTCTCGTCACCCTTTCTTTCACAGGGCTTACAAATCAACGTCACCCTTTCTTTCACAGGGCTTACAAATAAACCAACAACTCCAAAGCAGGCTGAACATTTTCTAAGGGCAAGGCTGTCTCCCACACTGTGGTCATAACATTAGACACCTTCATACACTCCAGGCCTAGTTTAAAGATGATGTTCTTTAAGGTCCTGAGCTTTGTTGTCTTATGGACAGCTCAGGTTTAGGCAGCTTCATCCGGCTCCACTGCACACCAACAGTCTGCTTTAAGCAGAAGCACATCACATCACGAATGCTACAAAGCCTCCTTACAAAGAAAGAGGAACTGATCCCTGTGTCTCAGGAAAAGATCTTTTTGGTGGTAGCTGCTGGAGAACAGAGGACAGGTAAAGTTTGCTGCTTAAGTAGTGGCAACTTTTCTTTTCTCTCTCCCTTTTGTTTTGAAAGGGAAAAATATGAGTCTGTAGGGGGTTCACAATTGCTTTTTCAGCTTCGTATAATGACAACGGTTGGCAAGCCTCATTTCCAAAAGCAAACTAGCTTTTCTCAAGAAAACAGATGATTTTCAGCTGATAAAACAGATGATTTGCAGCTGACTTTACATTTAAAAATAAGATTTATCCAAAATAACCTTTAAAACCGTCATCCTTTTGCCAACATTGCCGGGCTCAATGAAATCTCAGTAGTCAACTTTTATTGTTTTTTGTTTGCAACCTATTTTATTAAGAAAACAACGCACTTTCTAAAGTCTGAACATCCATCTTTATGGTTTTAATTGGCTGACAATGCCGATTGTTTGGGTGAATTTATTAGGACTATGCATTTACCTAGTATTTTAGGATAAAACAAATTATTGCTGAAACAAATATTATCCAAGTGGAGGCAGGAGAGAGAAACAATTGATAAAAGTCACTCAAAGATGAAACTCATAACTTCCTTTGTTCTTCATAATTTAAGAGCGGCTTACATTCTCATGCTTAAGTTAGGTCCTTATATCCTTTCAAGGCAGATTAGAACGAAGTGTTATCTCGTCAATATTCTTTGAAGTACATGAAGCTGTACATATATGCATTTTTCATAAACTGAAATTAAATTAGTGAATTTTTATGTTCTGGGACACGTTAATTAGAAATATGTCATTATATGAGAAACCAACAAAAGCAACAATACACACATGCCCTACATGCATGCAAAACCTCACTGCCATGTTAATAATTAATTAATAGGATTACGGAAGAAAATCAAGAGAATTAAAAATTCTCTCAGTTTGAATCCAACTATGAAGCCCGATAAGGAATGCAGTATTTTATTCTCAATGACCACTATCATAGATTGAATGTCTGCAGCCTAGAATATGCTTTTTTTTTCCTCCTATTCTTTCGTCATGTATGAGCCAGCCCAATCACTGCCAATACCATTTTTAACTTAAGACATTAGGACTTCTCATTATAAGTAACTAAACAACGTAATGAGGCTGAAGAAGTCATAGAATGAAGAAGCTGATTTCATTTACTTCTAAAGTTCTCTGGGCTCTAACCAGCCTGGCATCCCACCACAGAGGAACAATAACTAAGAGACCCACAGGGATGGCTCTCAGTCCCATCCCACATGCTCTCTGGTCACCTTTCCTTGCTTCCACCTCTTGTATGCTGCTTTTTTTATATCTGAGTTTTGTCAGAGACTCCTTGTTCCTCCTTGCCACCTTTGCCTGAGTTCCTGCTCATTAGGATGGACTAGTCGAACTTCGGAGATGATCCTTGAATCAACACATTGTGCTTCTGGTACACTAAATGTCACCCTAAGCCAGTTTGAAACTTTTTGATTAACTGGAGTTTAAAACATTTTAATGTAAGGGCTCTCTAGAAACATTTTATTGTATTTTATTTCTTGGTGATATCTCCTTATGACAGCAGTCAGCTAAACTCCTTATGTGATTAGGCAAATGGGGTTTGTCCTCTTTATAAAGAATTAGAAATTGTGTCTTATGTTTTACTAGTGAGAAGAGGGAGAAAAGGGAGAGGAAGGAAGAAGGGAAATGGAAAAAGTGGGATTCCAACACACTGTATACTAAAAATATTTCCAAAGCAGTCTCGCTGTTGTTAGTATCACTGCTTCCTTTTATCTTACTGGAACTACGGAATGCAGTGACAGTGCCATGGTATATCCCAACACAGCATGGAGCAGGGGACATGTTCTCATCTGTGTATATGCATCATTTACTGTACTCTGCACAAAGCATTACTGACTGCCCTTCATTACTGCTAATGGAATCTCAAGGTCAACGACTGGTCATAAATGTCCATTCTAAATAAAATGTATTGAAGACACCCTGCCCAATGTCTTTTACACAGGTTTATGGTGAGACTAGGAGTGTCAAAAACCCAGTTGACCTTTCAAGATAAAAAACATTATCAGCTGCATGGATTTAGGTTTTAATCTGTTTCAATTAAGTGTACCCACTGAGATTATACATTTCCTGTGGGCTATTCACAGTTTGTGACATGTTTTATCAATATTCATTTTCTCTCCCCCATGCTCATAGTATTTCTCCCACGTGGTGGTCTCCTATCATGCATATGTATGAGGCCTCTTGTGGGTGTACTGGTATTATAGTAGTGCTGTAGCACTCTTTGGCATTTTGTTATTAAAAAAATATATCTTTTGTATGTTTAGTTTGCATGTCTCTCCCTTCTTGCACAGAACAGCTGTAAGTCATTAAGAACAACCCCACAATCCTCATCGGGCAGGATGAATAACATGTTTGAATTAATAGATAAAGAAGAAAAAAGAAGACAATCTGACAGAGAAAGTAAAAAACCAACCAATGAACAAAAAAAAAACCACAAAGAAACAAAAAGATCCCCCCCCTTCTGCTCAGAAAGCTGCTGCACTGGATAGACTCGGAGCATCAGCAGCGATAGAGCAATGTGTTCTCTGCACTGAGCAATATGGAAACTCATCCCAAGGTCCTAGCGAGCACTGATTTTGATGACATTAAAAATGAACTGCTGTCTCAAGCTTCCACAGCTTTTTGTTGTCATAGAAAGGACCTGATTTTCTGGAAGAGGGAGAAGAAGGAAGAACTGCACAAAGCTACAGGTTGCCAGGACAGAACTATATGTTGGTTTTCTCCACTTCGCTGAAAATAAGTAAGTAATATGAAAATAATTTTTTGTACCAAATAGAAAGTGATTTTGAGTACCTATTAGATCTTCCCTTCAAAAGTAAGGGCCTTTTAATAACAAGTTGGCTTTAAACTCTGAAGAAGGGAAGCAGAGGAGTGGGAAAGCACCGGACAATGGATCCTCTGATGGAGCACGAGGCCATTACAGGAGACATCCAGTTCAGGAACAAATGAAGAAGGAGTATCTTACCAATGCCAGAACACAAGATCAGAAAAAAAAGACACGTTTACCAAAAAAACCAAACCAAACCAAACACAAAAACAGAAAAAAAAAGAGGCACATCCTAGAATTACATGGGAAAAAAAACCAGTGCTATCTGCACTTCTGATGGGATGGTCAGCCCAGCTGTAGGCCATTCATATGCTGACACATTATGTATTTATAAAAAGGGCATGAGATTACAGACCTAGTACTTTCTATGCTCTGACCATAAGATAAGGATACTTCTGGTGTAGTTCTTTTTGCCCATTTGAAGGCCAAATAGCAATCTGCTAGCAGAGGTCGCAACACAGGGTGCAAGAATGCCTTAAAACTGTGATACTAGCTGACAACATAAAAGAGGAAAGCTGTAAGCGGACATTGAATTAAACATAATCTAAAATTGTTCCTGAATGCTCATCTGTCAAATTCCAGCCCTTCTGACAGAAGCTTTAACCAAACAAAATAACCTTTTTCTAGTCATTATCTTCACTACGTATACTTATTTACTCCAAGGTCAGTTACTTCAGAGAGAATAATGAAGGTCCCATTCCAGAACACATAGCAACTGGGAATTAGAGGCCCTAGCACATTTGTGCTACTCAGCCTTTGATCATAGGTATAAATACTTAATTTCGTATGACACTAGTCACCTCTGCATGGACATACTATATTCCTCTACATTACTTCAGAAGTCTGACCAGTTTTGGTGGTACTTAGAACATCAGCAATTGCGTAACGTCCCCTAGAACAGAAGTTTTAGCACAGGGATTTACAACTTTTCTAAACAAGACTGAAACTGCCTTATTTCTATTGCCGATCTGCAAAGATCTTTTTAGTTTTTTGTTTCTTTTTTTTTTCTTCAGTGTAAGAGAGAAACTTCTTTTGGCAGCAGAATGCATTGGATGATGTAAAAATACTGCATGTAAAAATGCTTTGAAAATGTTAAACATTTCATACATTGGATGGGAACCGGTTAACAAGAGAACACAGAAATGTTTTCATTTGGCTAAGTAATTTTTACAGAGCAAGAACTACAGTCATACTGTATACGTACCAGTCTGTTTAGACCATAAGAGTTAATTTTATAGGGGTTTGTTCAGGCATACTGCTTGTTTCAAATGAGCTACATTAGCCAGATGCCAAGCTGATACAATAAACAGCCATGCTAAATCTAATGAATTAAGAAAAAAAAGAACCACATGAAGAAATTTTCACATGAAATCAGGTAATGACAGGAAAGAAAAATTAAGATATATTAAAATAAGTAAAAAAAGTCCAACATTCAAGTTGTAGAGAGATTCTAAACATGAGGACTGATATATTGCTGCTTCTATCATACCTATGCATTTTACTCTAGTAAGTAAAAAATTGTTTATTTTATCATGGAAGCGCTGGGACTTTAAATAAATCCATACACCAGTAAATATTCCAGACAAAGGATTCATTTTCTGTTGAGGGATCAGAATAAGTGACAAGATTAATTAAAATTCTATCATACTGTTTCTTAGAGCGAAATTTTGCATTTAACTACATTGCTGTGTGGTTGATGCTTGCATCAAACAGGCCTACAGAGGCTTCTTGAATTCAGGCAAGAGCAGAGCAGAAAAGGGATGCCTGGGTTCATTACAGATGCTAATGCAGTTTAATGACCAATTTTAGGTTTTTTTTTTTAAACAAGGTAAATGTGATGTAGGTGTTCAACCGTGTTGCTAACAGAAGCTAAACGAACCACAAAATGATAGAAGTGTTGTGATGTGCATTATTAACCCAGTGCAAGATAAGCCTCTATCAAAAAAAGTATTAACGGTTCAGAAAAACTCACTACTCTTTCAGCTCCCGCTATCTGAAATTATTTGCATTTTCAATCCCTTTCCATACAGATTAGTCAGAAAAGAAAGAAAATAGCCAGTGAAACAATATATACTGTATATATTGCAAGGGGCAATATAAATGTTTTTAAACACTGACTGCACAGCTGTGCTTCTCTTTACGTGAAGAGAGGTGGCTCTGCTGAATGTTTCACTGATATATCTTACTAGCCTGGGTTGATCCAATATGGGCTTTCATGAGTCAACAGCCCCGCTGCCAGTGTAGCAAAACTAAACGGGACCATCATTACCACCGCGGTAACCAATGCTTAGAATGAAACGCTCAGCAGAAGGATAAATGATACCATTAACATATAACTTCCTCCTGCTTTACAAGATGCAAGCAGAATTTAAACTGCCCCAGAATCACCAAAACTCAGTAATATGAGCCCTCCACTGTATGTTACAACATTATTAGATGGTGACAAGATGATTAAAATTCAGGTCAGGATTGGATCAGCTCAGTAACACTAGCTCCCACATCTTCCCTCTCTACTTATAACATATATGTGTGTGTGAGCATACATAAACATAATATTAACTATGAGATTATATAGATAAATTATATATATTTCAAATGCTATCACTAAAACACAGACCACATTTGATTAATTAGTTGCAGAAGCTCTAAAATACACATACAACATATTCAAAATAAACATTGAACAGCTGCATTTCATGAAGGAGCAACCATTATTTAGAAAAACTAACAGTCCGTTACTAACTTTGCAGGTCTAAGCCTAAAGGTGCTATAAAAGTTCAAATTATTCCTATCATCGGAAAACAATTTTTTCAATCAAGAATAATCATACCACATTATTGTAAGATTTCAGAGTAGACATAACTATGTCTATGTAAAAATTTAGCTCTGCTATACTGGAACCACTGTGTTATTCAGAATTTTGATTCCTGAACCATCCCTTTGTAATCAGGTTTCATGCATAAAAATCATTCAGGTTTCTTCAGATTTCTCTTGGATTTTATAGGTTGGAAGGATATCTGCGGCTGTAGTGGGACAAAAATGTATATCAGTTTGGCTCGTGTACTGTACAACTACACCCAAAACCCCAAAAGCTTTTAAAATGTGTACGTATTTTGGAACTTGCAAACTCAGAAATCAACTAAAATGTATTTGCCAGAATGAAGCTTCTTTTTTCACAGAGTGGCAGATCTCCCAGCCTTTGACATTACCATAAAAGCCCTATGAAGTTAAGCAGTGGTTGCACAGTGCTATAGTTTGAACAATCTCTTCTCTGTATTTAAGTGAACTTAGAAATTCTGCCTCATGGAAAAGACGTAGCTCACACCTCAGCATTAACCACTTGGTGTCTTTTGCAATAATTGTTCTAAAAGCTAATACAAGGTCTGTAAGAAGTTTCTCTGTTAAAGATTACATAACTTAGCAATGGCGTTGTCCTACATAACAGCACATATAGATGGTTTAGAAGATTCATTTCAAAATTCCAATGGAATCACTCTTTTCAGTCCTAGCAAATCCATACCACAAATGTCAGCCAACAATCCCACTGTAAAATGCTACCTGGTTTTCTCCAAGGGAGGCAGCCAAATTACCAACACACCCTGCAGAAGTCACTGCACTGAAATACCTTCTTAATCTGCAGTACTGCAACACTGATAACGAATTATATCATTTGTGGTTTTGATATTAGATAGAAGATAATAAAAAGTAAATTGCAGCACACAAAAGGAAAAAATATATCTTCCCAAGGAGTAGATGATGTTTAAATTCAATACAGTAATAAAGGGTACTTGTATAGCAAGCAGGCAAATCCCTAGTAAATATAACAAATGAATCCTGACACAAGTCCATTTAATATACTCTCTCACATATCTCTTTATGCACACTCTTTCCACTAAAACTCCATTTCGCCAATCTACTTTAACATTTCCGTGTACTGAAACTACTGCCCTCAGCTCTGCCTTCCAGATAATTCTTAGGAACTGGGCATTTTGCTCATCTGCCTCCTTGCTACTAAGGAATAAAACAGAAAACATTTTTAAAAGGTGATTCTAGAAATATTAAGGTTTAAGCATAATCAAAACTGTACCCTTTAGTGTTTGAGAACGCTCCCTGGGGATGTCATGAAGGAAAATACAGACACACCTTGTAGACCAAAGATGCGTGAGAAAATACATGAACCTGTTTTGGAAAATGAAGGGGTAAAGTTCCTAAAATAAATGGCCAGTCTTCCTCCATAAAAGACTATATAAGTATTATGTAGAAGCTACATTACAAAGAAGTCTACTGAAGTAGAAACTGCTACCTTGCAAAAACCATGATCTTTACCCATGCCGACATCCTTTGCCCTAGTACCCTTTGCTCACAGAGAATGTGAGGAAGCTACTGAATGCAAATTAGATGGATAGAACAAAATGACCTCAAGTTCAAATCCTATAAAATACATCTAGCTACGTTTTTACAAGCTCTTCTTAGAAACATGTTTAATTAAAATAAAAGCATGATATATGCCACAGTGCAAAGCTATTCTGATAACCAGAATAGCTAAGTAATAACGATATAAAAGTTCCCCTTAAGAGAGTTATTTTAGAAAGGCACACAGATTACTGCATCTGCGGCTTGTGGCCAATTTATCATATGCCTACTAATTTTTCCAGTGCTTCAAGCGTGTTTCAGGAAGAGTTTATGGAAAAAGAATGATAGAGCTTTTTTCTAATCTGTGCTTTGCTGGGAGACGTAAAAAGGTATTATTCATGATATCTTTTTATTCTGAGGAAAATTTAAAAAGGAGACTCAGTACTTGAGCCTGCTGGACTTCAGCTGATGTTCAATATTCTTTTAGTTAGAAAATACACATTTCTTATTTGCTTGTTGTGAGTTTGCCAGGGCAGGCTTGACATGAAAAACTATTTATTTTCTAAAGAAGGTGTTTGCAGAGAGGTAGTATATGCCACACCAGACATACCAGTATCTGCTCCTTATCCAAAGGCTGTGACAAATACAAAGCACGTGGGAAAATGGAAGGACCCTCAGCCTCCTTGTGGTGATAGCAAAGTACTTCACTGGCTGGATCCTAAACATTTCAAGAAACCTTTCTTTAATCATTTTTATTGAGGGGAAAATGGAAGAAGATGATATTATCTAAGTAAACCCTTACATAGATGCTATCTAAACCCTGCAACGTAGTAACATACTGCTTTGGGATGGTAAGCAAGCTCCTCTCTGGTTGGTAGGATGGAAACGGAGCACAGCCACAGTCAATGTAAACCAGCAGATTTTCCTCCAGCAGAGTTTGCAGGCCACGGGGCTCCTCTCCCTGCAGTGTATTTTCAAGTCCTGTCTTGGTCTGTCCTTTCTATATTTTGCATTCAGTGGAGAGGAGAGTTTACTCTTTGCTGCTCCCTCTGCCATCTGATTATTCAAGTCTCCTTATCTTCAGCATGCCTTCAGGAAATCAGACTGCAAATAACAGTCCCTTCACAAACACTGCAAGAAGGATTGCTTTACGAGACTATTATGGATTGCCAACTATTAGACATAGCTTTCCAAACAGGGGTGGCCCCTGACCCTCACAGCCCTGGCCACACAACAACCTTGCAGGGCTGTCACCACCTCCTGGCAGTAACTAATGTGCTGAAGTCACAGCTGGAGTTCGCAGGTTTAAGCAGCCTCCTTTGCACAACATAGTGATGTCCCACAGTAACTGTAGCGACGCATTTTTTAGAGCAATGCCTTTAATACTATGAAAGATCATTGCAAAGGCATAGGTCTGAATAACTCCCACTGAAACTTAACAAATACAGAGGTACTAATTAATAGCATAGACAATGCAGCCTACTGCCAACCTCAGCATTAAGACTATTTCCTTTGTGGTTTGTCAAAATTTCCAACTTGCTTTATGACAATTCTGACCTCCATAAATTTGCCACAACCACTGCACCTAGTTATGAGACAGGTAAGCAGAAGTTTTTCTGCAGCGATTACTGTTGTGGTATAGACAGACACAGGGTGAGGTTCATTTTCTCAACAGCATCTGTGCTGCTCACTGTTGCTGTCCCATCAGAGATTACTGTCCCTACTGGAATGCCACCAGGGTGGATCAGGTAAGCTCTCCCAGACTCATGTCCATTGAAATGAGCCAAGTTAGCACTGCCATTATTTACACAGGTTAAGCTAACGGTGCTGAATCGGGCAATAGACAAATTCCATGAACAGCTTAACCAGTGGACACGAGTGCACCTTAACGGGCACCTGGAAACAGACTTTGAGGTGAAGACTAAGCAAGGGTCATAAAATTGCTACAAAATTAGGAGGGTTTGTTTTTGTTTTGTTTTTTTTACAGAAGTCTTAGGCAATCAGCAGTAGTTATACAGCTGGTGGCTGTCTGAACACAGAAGGACCATTCTTGAACTGGCAGGCCAAGCTTCCCACTCTTCACCAAGGCCACAAAGCAATAAAAATATTTAGAGGAGGACTCCTCAGAAAAAACAGCCTTCAGGGCAGGAGATATGGATGAACAGTGACTAGCAGCATGTTACTACAGTCTTAGGCCAGAACATGATCTCAACACATTTTTCTGTCTAAAAATAGCACTGGAAGGTGAAGAAACAGGCAGGTGTAAAGGGAACATAAAAATATTACCAAGTATCCTTGCATTCATTACAAAGAACTGGATACACAATCACAGAACAGAGAATCATCTCAGTCACAGGTGAGTTTGGAAAGAACCTCTGGAGACCACCTAGTTCAACTTCCCTCTCAAAGCAGGGTCAACTAGAACAGGTTGCTCAGTTTCCAAATTGCTAAATTTTCTGTATTTCAATTTGTGCCCATTGCACCAGGCACCACTAAGAGCCTGGCTCCCTCATCACTACTCCCCTGCATTGGGTTTTTATACGCACTGATAAAATCCCCCTCTGAGCCTTCTGTTCTCCAGGCTGAACAGTCCAGCTCTCTCAGCCTCTCCTCTTAAGTCAGATGCTCTTTGTGGCCCTTTGCTGGACTGTCTCCAGTAAGTCCACGTCTCTCTTGTACAGGGTCACCCAGAACTGAGCACAGCACTCCTGATGTATCACACCGGTCCTTGCATCACCTGCAAGCTTGCTGAGGGTGCACTCCGTCCCACCTTCCAGGTCATTAATGGAGATGTTAAACAGTACTGGATCCAGTAATAACTGCTGGGGTACCACCACAGGCTGACCACCGCCAGACAAATTTTATGCTGCTGGTCACAACCCTTTGGGAGCCTGGCAGTTCAGCCAGTTTTCAAGCACCTCACTGTCCAATTCTCTAGCCCATACTTCATTGGTTTGTCTGTGAGGATGTTGTGGGAGACAGTGTTCTGTTACTGGCAGGAATGTCACTTAATTTTCCTATGCTAGGATCTTTGAACTTGGGGCAAAGTTTCATAAGCCACAATAAGAGCAATGGCCAGCGCTCTGAGCCAATGCTGAACACAGATGTGTGTTTTTAAATGGAACCAGAGATTCCAGTTTCTCTCAGTAACTAAAGGCCAAGATATCTTTGCTGTCGTCTGATCATATATGTTTCCTGCATGTATGGATGTCCACGTAGGCGTCCAACTCTATAGATAAGAAAGCAACAGAGAGTTGATGCTCAAAAATTTATCACATATGTTCTGTCAGTGACCCTGCTATTCTTTGGGAATCCCCTTCTTAAAAGCCAGATAAATTTCAGACACAATTTTCCAGTTTGTATGGCGGTTGGACTCGATGATCTTAGAGGTCTTTTCCAACCTCAATGATTCTATGATTCTATGATTCTTAGGAAACATACTCTCTTAAAACCTCAAGCACAACGCACCATAGTACACAAGCACAGTATGTGTATGGCACTTGTGCTACTAACCTTGCTCAAGTCTGTACTTAAATAAACATGTGCTGTAATTCAGAGATACTGATGCATATTTCCAGGCAACATTCCGGGTCAGACTTTTCATTTTAGTTAGATTATTGTCTTAGTAAATTGAAAAGTTTTTCTTCTACCACTTCTGGTGGAGGCAAGTCTCAACTTTAATCCCCAACTATGCCAGTGCCTCTACCAAAAAGACTTTGGAAAGTCACTCGCCTCCTGCAAAATTATTAATAAAGTTTATATCCTATCAATATAAATATACATTTATATATACATCAATAAAAATGATAGAATGGCTAGGTACCATCAATTAACTCAAAACAAGAATGTCTTCAAAGGCGCCAAGTAGTCTTAAGGAAATAGAGGCTTCTAATACAGGTTCTCTAATAACCGTTGGTCTTAAAACCTGACAGATTATTGATATAAATTGCATGTAATTAGCTTTATTAAAACCTATAGTACAATAAAGCTGTTATAGGAAAGGATTCACTACGTTAACTGTCTTTAGCACTGTTAAGTTATAACCCATACTTTTGCAGAAGATTTCCTGGTCTGATACAACAATTTAACTATGTACAGTCCTCGTCTTGCAGGAAGACAAGAATCTGTCCATAGAGGCAGTCTGTCATCAGTTCTAGATCAGCTCCTTTCTGCTGCAAGGCAAAACACATGTATTGGACAGGATGCAAAGACTGCTCCAGCAGAATAAAGTAAGTTTTTAAGCACCTTCCATGCTCAATGATATCTCAGAGGAGCCAAGAACTTATAGAATAAAATTTTGAGTGTTAATGTGCACTGAACAATGTGTGTATACATTATTAGAAATTAAGATACAAAAAGATTTTTCATGAGGAAAGGAATGCTGTCTCTCCCTCCCCCATTTTGACAAATGAGGATCATTAGCTAGCAAGAAATCAAGAGAAACCCCTGTTGTTACAATTATTTTCTTTGCTCCCTTGGGTATGACAGCTTCACACAGAACAACTCAAATATAGCAGTCAGTTTTCCATTCCCCGATATCTAAATGTAACGCTATTTCAAAGATCACCTGTGAGTTTATTTATAACCAACCCGTGGCTTTTTATTGTTATTGCTAACTTTCGAATAAAAAGAGGTGAATAACAAAGCCCGTTGCGCACCACCTTTCCTGTCTTTTCCTTTTACATTTACCCTTTCAAGCAGGAGCAAGCACTCTTTCAGCCAAAGGAGAAGGAAGATGAAGCTTTCCACTCTTCCCTTCTGTAAGACTGCTTGGAAAGGAGGCGACTAGCATCAGACATTCTCTTCTGTTTGAGTGGGTTCAAAACCTGCCTTTCCCTGTCAGAAGAGGGAGTCATTAACATCAAACTAGTGGCTATGCTGGGGAGGGCAGTCTCTTCCAGCCTCCTTCTTGAAGTTGTGCCATTGACAGAAAGAAAAATAAACTTTCCAGAAAGACAGAATCAGAAAGAAGCAGGACTAGAGAGCAGTAGTTAAAAGAGTTGCCTGGAGGAAGGAAGACCTGGGTTGCCAATTCTTGCTGTAAAGCTATTTATATACTTTATCCAGTGAAATACGTGCAAAAGTAAAACGTGAAAGTGATCTCCTGGAGCAGAGAGTAGAAGGCGGTGGCTTCACAGGCACTGGATTTAGCCCTCATCTCCCCACCACCACTATAATGATTTCATACAACTGACTTTCAAGATGAATTGCTTCTGATTCATGCCTGTGTGAAGTCAGAGTAAACCACTTAATTAGATTAACTGATCTAATAAGCAGGGAGCTGCACAAAGATCTTAAAGCTCCGGTTTTCCTTCCCCAGGGACATCCTTCACACACGTACCCAAAGGAACTTTTTACCATAACGACAAACAAATTCTCCCAGAGATGCACCCAAATCACCTCAGCAATAACCTCTCTAGAAGTCTTAAAATCCTTTAGCATCAATATTCAGGCTTAAAAAGTAAAAAACCCCAGACACCTACATGTATTAATGCATCAAATGTGTTTCATCGTATGTGAAGTAGATAGTCCGTTCCTTTAAATTAAAACAAAAGACATTTCCTTCCCCTCCTTTGCCTGTTCCATCTCCCTTTAAAGAGTAGGATAGGGCATGCTGCTTTTTCCCTAAGAAGCACACCAGATTTCCTGTCTTAAACACACTCTATAATTAACAACCAGCAAATAATGAGTACCCAGGATATATAAGTCTATTAGAGTGCTGGCAGTGCTAAAGACTCATGCTGTTTCACTGTGGGCTCCACTTGAAGAGGTGATTTATGGAGGACATTTTTTCATTAAGTAATAGCAAATGGTTTCCACCCTCACAGTACCCAGCAATCTTCTGGGAACAGAACAGCAATATTGAGTCCTTTTCTAGAGAGGAACATTTCAAGGACTTTGGCTAGAACATAAAATGACAATCATTTACTCAAGGTCAGGAAAAAATAAGGGCAAATATAACCAGAGGTTAACCATAAGGCGCTTGATTGCATAAAATCTCTCTCAGTTAGAGAAATAATACAGTTGCTTTCAAAAGTACCAAGGGCTCTAACTATACCCTTGCAGAAATAAAGAAGGCCAGATTGTCACCAGGTGTCTCAAATTATCATTACTATTGCTGCTACTTCTAGAGTCATTATTACCCCTAAACAGCTAAGCTCTTATTTCCCTTAATTACTCTAAATACTTCTACCTTGACTGAATCATATAGAAAGCTCCACCATAAAGTGACAAAGCTTTGAGTACTGCCCGTGTGCCAGCTAATACCACAATAATATTGGTACCTAATAATTTCAATTACTGACTTCCTTCTCCCCTAGGAGTAACCATACAGAAGAACAAAATGTAATTACATTGGCACTCCTGCTATTGCACATCTACTTTCTCTGCAATTCTCCAGTGCTATTTACTACAAGACTGTGCCTGCTAATAGGGATTTCTCCAGTGTATGGACATGCAAGAATCAAAATATCATAATTATAATACCTTGCCTTCCTAGGCAACTAATTTAAGGCCCTCAAATATTGTAATAATATTAAAATAAACTTTATGACATTCATGGGAATTGTTCTTCACATATACAGACACTGAATTATCAGTGACGGCATACCAAACCACTGGCAGAGGTAGGAAAAGTACACTGGAGTCTTGGCTCCCAAAGATCCAACACCGATTTTCTCAAATGTTTTCTCCCCCTCGC
Source organism: Aptenodytes forsteri (assembly GCF_000699145.1). NCBI lineage: Eukaryota > Metazoa > Chordata > Aves > Sphenisciformes > Spheniscidae > Aptenodytes > Aptenodytes forsteri. The sequence goes on along the minus strand of NW_008796044.1, from coordinate 1,960,186 downwards.
ACTAATTAAAAAATATTGCCTACATTGAAAGATCTCAGTTCAGGAGTCCAAATAAGTATGTACAGCTACTAACACAGCTTAATTTTCTGAGTTGCCAAGAACAGATGTTGCTGTGACCTGGTCCCACAAAACAGGAATACCAGGCAAAAAAATCACCTCCATGTATTAAATTCATTTAATACCTCTTTGTGATATAATACAGGTTTTTCTTATCAATCAGTACAGTCTTACAATAAAATATGACAACAGGATAGAAAATCTTAAGTCCCAATGTAATCCAAGGAATGATCTGAACACTGGAAAAGTACTTTATTTCAAGTACCCACCAGAGCCTTGAAAGAACCTCCCTCCCTATAATACCACTGTACCATGGCAAAGGGGAGAATGAAAACAGTGTGCAAGCAACACCAACACACAGAAGTACAGTTACATGGTTGTTCTTTGACCAAGGACATGCACTTCTGCAGCACTCACTGGAAACACAGGCAAAGATACAGATTCATCCCGCTCCTGAAAGCACCGTAAATTGGAAAGCGCTGTTGCAGTGATCTGTATTATATGCACACAATTTTCTCTCAACATACATAACAGTTGGCTACGTGCTTACTTTTCCATTTAAATTGACTTTGTAATAGCCTGAACATGAGAGGAAAGCAAGTACAGAGCCCAAAAATTTGTTCAGTCATCATCACTTCACTTTACTACTTCTCTTAATTTCTTTCCTTCAGTACCTCATATAATGGAGGAGATTTTGCAAAAACTACAGCTCCACTCTGGAACAAAAGCTGTTTTCTGAGAGTTCAAAAGAGCATGAATGCTTAGTTATAATAAAAGAGGGGCTCTGCTTTCTGAGCTTGGTGAAGAGGGTGAAATCGGAGGCGTTCCATATCTACGCTCACTTTGAGAGATGACAAGCAGTTCCCTGGGGGCTCTCCGAAACACATGGCAGGCCAGGCTGCTCACGTGGGGCATGCCTGGGGGTTGCCTGGGAGATATGATGAATACGATGAATATATGCATTTTGTGGATTTTCTGATCCCAAGAGCTCTTTGACCAGTTCTACACACTGAGCGTCACCTCCTGCCTTCTGGATACGATAACATAACCCTTGGAGCAGAGAAGCACTCTGCCTGTCACTGCTATAGCTGGGATTTGCTGTTGAAATCCAACAGGCCCAAATCATACAAACCACTTAATGGTTATTATAAATCTTACATGGCAAAACATGCTTTCCATAATGTATCTGTGAAAACACTCCCAAACTCTTCAGTGGGAACCTTAATCTGTCTCTCTTAAAAACACAAAACTGCTCTGTGTGCTCCCTAAGAAAAAAGGACCGTATTTGTCGTTGTCTTCTGCTCATTTTCCCACTTGAAAGGAGCCATATATTCAAAAATCCATAGGATTCAGGAGCCAGAAGATGTGCTAGCTACTATTTTTACTCACATGAAAGCCCTGGGCCCTCTAACATCACCTATATAACCTGCTAGAATGTGCCATGCACACAAGTCACCTCCCATGAGCAGCATCAACAATCAGATAAAATCACACTACAGCAGTTTTAACATTAGCATTAACGTACACATACAGTTTACGCATAACAATGTTTCAAAAATAACAATGTTTCATAAATAACTCCTCATTTATTAATTAAAACTTGTATTTAATGCCACCACACTTTTCTGTCATCTCTCCACTCATGACATTTTCTAGAAATTTAATTTGTCACAACCTGTACTTTTCTATGCATGGCAAGGGATACATTTTAGCTAACAAGCAATGAATAAACCTTCCACGTGCCCAAATTTCTGCTCTCCTTAACACTACAAAATGCTCACATTAACAGGAATTTGATAGTTTGCTAAAGAGAAAAAGATATGTTTTTAAAGATCTAATAACTGCCCTGCAAAATAATCAGTTTGCAAAAGCATATCTTTCAGGTTTAATACATTCATTAATATCCTGCCCTTCACAGTAATTTCCATTATCTAAAACAGTCTGTGCTGCTCAGAAAATGTCTCAAAAAGAAGCAAAAGAGTAGTTAGCACAACTACACACATTTATTTCATGGGAACCCATGCAGCACTCTTAATATTCCTTAAACTGGACAACCGGAGATACAAGCAAGGGTTCAGAGTCTGCACTCCTTGTCTTACTCAGAATTGAATTCTATTGTCTTCATTACTTTAATTGATGATGTTTAAAGCTAAAATTACGTAGCTTAGAGTGAAAGCTCAGATGTTTCAGCAGTCCTATATAGTAACACTGTCCTTGGTTTTAAAAAAGAAGGAAGGATTTGGAGAATTCACTTTTAGCCTAAGTTTTCAAATACCCAAGAAGCCTGGATTTCATCCTATCAGAAGAGTCTACGATACTCAATTTACTTAGATAAACAGGGAGAACCCTGCTTACAAAAGGCAACGCCTTTCAAGATGAAGATTTTCATTTATACTGTCACTATAGTATAAATACTATTTGTGTTATTTAGTATAAATACTATAATTAGCAGCCAAGTTAATAAGTGCTATTTGTTAGTCTAATTATTAAAAAATGCAGCTTAACTAAAGTCTGGTGGAAAGTGTATTTCCACAGAGTTCCAGTAAACAGCCTGTCTTCGCAACATCCACAGCTTAAGAATTTTCCTACTATCGAGCAATATTGCAAAGGGTAGAAGAGGACGCAAAACATAATTTTGCAACTGCCACATAATTCTTCAGCACTATCACTCCCTTCCACTCAACTTGATTCTGCCTAATGTTAAAGATGAAAAGAGCAAAACCATCCATTATCGCAGGCCTGGTTCAGCATCTCTATAATTTTAAGTACTTTTCTGTGACACAAGTGCATGCAGGAAAAAAAGTTGGATTTGTTTCCACTTATGCTGATACATAAACATTTACAGTCTTTTTCTCACTATTACTCCTGGGACAAAGAAAACATCCCAGTCTGACTGGGATGTATCTTTAGCGAGTATTACTTGATGAGAAATCACTAAACTACATTTGAATATTCACATAGGATGGAGCAGTCCCTCCAAGCAGAATGACTGCGGGTCATTTCGTAGCGGGGCACTTTCCTTGGTGGTAGGAGATGTGCTTTAAAACTTGCTCAGTCAAAGGCAGGTCTGATGTGCATGTCCCACTCCCTACGTTAGTGCCCTGGCCACTTGACTTTTGCTTAAAAGGAAGAACTAGTCTGAAAAATTCTGCTAAAATGAAGTCTAATTCTCAAGTAGTTTCAAATGCCTGAATAAAGCTGGTGACTACAAAAGCACTGTGGGGCTATATTGACATTTGTTGAAACAACTGTACACAAGAAACTGTTGGAGCCAATTCCAGGAAGTCGTGTATCATTGATCAGGTGTCAGCTCTGAAAGGTGAACATCGCTCAGCTTACAAAGATGTTTTTCCATAGACCTGTTGACAGTGTAACATGACTATATATGATTGACATCTTTAACAGAAAATTGAGTTTCATATCAAATTATAAAAGAAAATAATTGTAATTGTATTATTTAGCAGCTACATGAATAACCTGTTCTGCTGCAAGAATATGCAATCTATGTAATCTATTTAGTCTTCATGTACAGTACCTGCATTAATAATTCACACAATGTTACCTAATCAAGGACTCTGGTCAAGCAGAAGACACATAAAGTTTAGTACTTCCCAGGATCTCAGACGGTTTTTTTAGGTGTCTGGATACTAAGAATCCATCAGGTAAATAGACCTTAGCACTGTTTGGAATGAGTGGGGTTTGTCAATAAGGGAATCCAGCTTACCTTGGAGCAACACTGGGCTTAGATACTCTCATTTCAGGGAAGTGAAAAGACAGAGCGTGATACTAAGTGCCAGGAGCAGCATGGTAAAGAAAATTATAAATTCTATCAGGGAACCAAGTAACAACATTGGAAATCATCACCATTGATCTCTCTTTTTCAGTATTCATCTGAGTATTATTGACCTGAGAAAGATGAGTGTGAGCAAGGAGTTTAGACACAGCATCAAAAGAAAGCTGCCGATACAGCACTGACTATCCTAGCTGACTTGTGCAAACACTATATATGAGCTACAGAAAATCAAGAGACTGGTCTTCAGGAAAAGGCTGAAGATATGAGGCTTTCACCATATCAACACAACTGGCTTACAAAAATCACAAAAAAGGTTTTACTACTGTAATGGAACTAACTTGATATTCACCAGGGGCTACACCACTGAATCACCTGTACCACATTTCCAGCATGCTTAACAAGGGAACAGAAATAAATAATGACAGCGTCAGACATTTAGCTGGAGGTACAGGAATAGGTTGGTAAACTTGCAAACATTTGAACTGACCCTGACAAGAGACAGCAAAACAAATGGTATTACGAATAGTGAAACATGATCTGCAGCCTCTGAACTCCTGGATTAAAAACTCAAACTGTTATAGTGAGAAAACCAAATAAATATTAATCAATTAGTTTGCTTTATCATATTAAAATCCACTGCAGCTTGCTCATTAACTACCAGTGGTCTAGTTATTTAATAGTGTTGCCTCGCCTATTTGTCATGCATAACAGCGTTTCTTTTGTTTCATTTCCTCTTTACTACCTTTAGGAAGGGACAAAAAAATTACTTAATAGTTTAGGTCACTCTCTAAAAATTGTCTATAGCTTAAGAACTAAAGTCATGGTATTAAATCTATGCTGGATGATGGAACATTATTCTCAATATGCGCAAAGTTTAAAACTAAATTGAATGAAAGCTGTTGGTATAAAAAATACAAACTAATGTCTCAAAGAAGTAAGTCTTAGTCTTGATCAAACCTATCAAGTTTTCTTTGTTATTTTAGGTAAAATAAAGATGTGTCTCCTAAAGTAATTAGATGCTTCTGGGATCCTTCAAAATACGTGATTTTGAAGGAAAATCTCTACAAAACAGGTAAATAGACTGCAAATCCCATTGACACCTACCAATCAGCATACTTCCTCTTCCAAAAATACCCCAAAAGTCCCTCATATAGAAAAATCAAGGAATGCCTTAAGTCAGTGCTTAGCAATAAAGGAAAAGTTTTATGAAAATGAAACTGCTGAGATACCAAAGAGGATTAAGTAAAATTCTCGGTAATAAAAGGTTACTTGATTCATTTCTTTGATTTCAGCATTTCAAGTTAAAAGCCTTTACTCTTCCAAAAAGTTTTGATTTCATATAAACAGTAGATTGTTAAATTGCCCTTTAGCTTCATTTCTTTATAGCATTCTGTTAACTTCCAGTGAAATCTCATTAGAGATGGATTTTCCAGCAGTACAATATGATTCAAACATTCAGCCATGCAGTGTATTTAATACAAGAGCCACCCTATTAAGCCAGATGATTAAAACATGTATGTATCCACTAGATTTTATGGCAAATCTGCTTTAAGACCTGCAGCAAAACCAGCAATGGAGTGAAACTTAGAACAGTTTTAGAACATGCTTTAATGACTCCCCAGAAAGTAACCTCCTCCATGCAACTGGCTGAGGCTGGGCAGCCTGAGAGGATACCTGCTGGCAGGGCTCTGACACTGGGCAACAGTGAAACACAAGACAGCGGTGCCTCTTCTGGAAACAGGCATATTCCCTACTTATTCATTATTTTGACATTTAGGGAAGAGATGAATATAAAATTACTTCATTACTAATGAAAAGAAGGAGGGGAAAAAAAAAGACGACAAAGAAGGATTTCAAATGCACACAATTATACTCCAGTTTCAGACACACAGAAGTTGAGGAAAAAGTTACAGAAAAATAGCACATACTATTGTAATGCCAAATACTGCAGTAATTTATGCTAGGAACCGGTGAGGTCAAGTACCACATTAGATAGGAGGGCCTGTTCACTAAAGCCTTCCTTCACTGGTGGAAAAAGTCTTTTCCACACATTTACAGATCATACAGCACGCCAATAGCCACAAAATGCTGCCATCCGGCTTGTCCATCTAATACCTTAAAAAAAAAATAAAATAAAATAAGGCTGGTTTCTCACAGAAATGAAAATTCCTCATGGAGGTGGAAAGTCTACCCAAAAGTAGACAGGAAATTAACTGATACATAAAAGTTGATATTCTGCACCAGTATCTACTAAGGATGCCCACCTCTTCCTTCCAGAGTCCTGATGGCCTGGGAAGAGCCAGTGAGAAGCAGAGCAAGTTTCCCTCCAAGCTTAAATCTTTACCCAGCTGCCCCTCACCCAGCGGCAGGGCTGCTACACTCCCCCTGACCATCCTATAACACAGACTCGAGACAATAGCATTAAGATGGCACGGCACAAAACAGCCAGAAAATTATATGACTTGGGGTGGGGATGGAGGAGGCCTTTACCAAACGCCTGGCGCAGGTGTGATCAAACACCTTTACCAAACACCAGCAGGAGTGACAGTCATCCTGTAGCTGCCTCCTGACAACAGCCTATTTTTTTAAACAAGCACAAAACCATGTGCTACTATTAAGGTGAAAAGATCCTGCTCTGAATGCTTTGTAATCCATAGTCTTGAGACATCCAAATACTGTTACCCAAGACAGCATTTTATAATTTATTTTAGGACTAATAAAAGCTACTATCTGTTCTTCAGAAGAGAGGATAATATAAAAAAAAAATATAATCACATTTTATATTCAGGACATAACAAATGGAATTCAGACTTTCAGCTGGCTGGGTAAGCAGCGAGCTGTAGTGACTCCATTAAATAAAATCCATTAAGTACACCCTCGAACAAAAACACTCCTGGAAATACTGCTCTCTTGAAAAAGCATAAGGTAATACTTCGTGTTTGCATGCAGAAGTGATATTTTCCTATTGGCAACAATACCACTGTAGAACTTTAAATGATTTTTTTTAAAAAGCATTTTCAAAGGAGGTAGTTTTTAAAAAAGTTATTTTCTAAAAGCCAAAGGTGGTATCTGTTCATATTTAAAATATAACTAAGCCAAAATAAATGTGGAAAAATATGAAGACTAAAGGATGGTAAGAACTCATTCTACTTCCAATTTCTTTTTGTGATACAGCTAAAATTTAATTCAGCAGGTGATAGGATTCGCACTTTAGAATCAAGGAGCTCCTTTTAACACAAGGATAATCTTTTGCATTCAGCAAAAGATTAAAACAAAATTAGTTTTCTGTATCAACTACAAAGATTGACAATATAAATACGTGCATCAATGGATAAATCCAGTTCTCACAACAACAAAAATCCCCTATAAAAAGGCATATGTATTCATGTGTATTTTTTATTTTGCAGCTAACAAGAAATCTGATTATTAACCAACTATAACATTAGGTAACATCTCTGATATCCTGTGATCAAATATCTCTGAACATGATGAAAATTAAGTCATCCCAGTGGCAAACTTTTACCTTTCTCCCACTCTAGTGGATCATTCCAAAGTTTTCTTGTGTATTTTTAAAAGAAAAAATTAAATACCATTTGTCATGATATTGTACATACTGAAACTGTATTGTATATACTGAAAACTTAAGTGGCATACGAACAGGAAAAAAAGGAAAAAAATCTTATTTTCATGCCACTAGAGTAAGGCTGATACAGATAGTTTTGAACCTTACTTTGCAATGCTTTTGCAAACTTAAAAAGCATTATTGCTTTGAGAAAATAACTAGTACTGCACATGGGAGAAATGCAATGTGCACATGGGCTTAGACGCTGCAGTGCAGCTCTTCGGGGTTGAAAGATACTGAAAGTAACTAGAAGGAAAAGAACTGCTTTATAAGAAGTTGCTGTAAACTTCAGAGCAAACATAGCATTGAATAAAAATGCAAAAGGACCAGAAAGAGAATGTGGGCCACTGCTCCTTTAAAACAGGATACAAAAGGAGACATGCTACTTGTAGCATGCAATTTCAACATGAATAGTAATGTATGTTTTGAGAAAAAAAAAAATACACGGAATCCCAAATAGCTCCATAATGGCAGGTTTTTATCACTACGTACTAAAATAGGAAACTTCGTAATACATAAAAAGTATTTATGCAGGCCTTAAATAATAAGGTTTGCACGTAGTGTCTTTGGGGAAAACAGTGCAAATCAACCATGTTGTAAGACTATACTGCCTAAGTCTTAATACTCCAATAACCTGGGAAGTGCTGTGAGCACCCTGCCTGATGCAGTTCATTGTTGTTCTGAACTGAAAGTTATATATGAAGGGAAAAAGGTCACATATATTAATTTACTAGTATCAGTCACACTGCAGATTAAATCACCAACACGCAGTCAAGCTCATCAGCCTACAGAGCTCTACTGTAATTTTTTAATTCTTAATATAATTTGTAAGAAGCAAATACAGTCCTTTCATTTTTTTGTTTTATGACTATTTAGTATTAGTTTATGCTAGAAAGACTGGAGCTTAAAGGTGTGAAACCAGAAGATATACTACTCATAGTGCAGATTAAATCAGCCCTAGAATGCTGCTTTTGAGTTTTAGCATAAATTAATTTTTAGAGCAAAATTTGTGAGTAACTCTAGTTAACTTCAAAACATTAACATCATATATGGTTCATTATAAGCATCCAACCCAGGAGCAACTAAAAATATTGAGCAAAATAATTGCAGCATGTTCCTATCCTCATAAAAATATTTTATCATCAAAACAAAATTGCTGAAAAGTTGAAGTTAAGAAGACTGAGCATAGGAACCAGGAAGATGTGACCTTACTCTTAAAGATTTAACTTTTTTTATGTTGCCTTGGACAAACAATGTACCACCTACGCCTTAGTTTAATTCTTCTCCGATAATGATCACACATATCAATCACAAATACTGTATGTTATACATATATGTAATAAATACAGAGTAACAGTTGTCAACATACTTCAAGAAACACAAAAGTATCATCAGCTTATGTAAAAAATTAATGCTATAGTAGCAGGGCAATAAAGTACATTATTAGTTTTAATTAAAATAGAAAATATTCAATTTTGAGATGAAAAGTGTTCATTGTAAAGATATAAAAGTTGAGGATAGGTGCAAAAGTACCTGGAATTCTGAGACCTCCCGAATACTGTTTTTCTTTGATTCACTCTTAAATTTACGTATACCTATGCTAACCCTTCTCAATTTCAGTGAAGAAAGAATTAGGCTTCAAGTTTTCCTCCCTTGAAATAAAAGACTTGCAGAACTGAATTACAACCCCCTGAAAACAGAGATTTAATAGAACCATCAAAAGGACCACAGCTGCACTATTGGATACCACCCTAATTAATATTACATAATCCATACAACACATGTGATCAATTTAGAGGTCCCAGGCGGTTCTTAAGTGAATGAATGCAATTTGTAAGCTCTGATCTGTCACTTCCACTTAGAGCAGAAGTGTCTACATTTCATATTACATTGTAATGCATGCTGTAAGCCTGTATCAGAACTCCAATTACTCATATAATGATCAAGTTCCACAGACATAATTAGGAAATGGGGAAGAGAGGACCCGTAAAATCACAAGACAATGGCAGAGGAAAGGTAGGGAGAAAGGTAGGAAAAAAGTTACAAAAGGGTCAAGCGTAACCTGCTGGGAAAGGCTACAGTTATCGGCCATTGGTTGCGAGCAGGAATTTGTCAAAATCTGCTTTACTTTAGGGTCATTTTGCATGAAGTGGAAAAATGTAGCAGCTTAAGGCTGCTCCTTCCTTTAAAGGAAAATTAGGTGCTGAATCTGGGAAAACTTCAACAGAAAGCTTTCTGCATGTCTTATTTCCTACGCCTATTCTATTACAGCGGTTAAAAGCAAGTGCAGTTTCAGTCCTTTAGCAGTTCACTTTTAAAAAGAAGAAATATGTATAAATTCAGTGCTGATTGGCTTTGATCAGGAAATGAACTTGCCTTACTACAGCAAGAGCTGCAGTTTTCACAGTAAATTTTATAAATTCCAAAATTTGAACTACTGACCTGTAGCCCCATTTAGAAAGACTAAAAGGTTACGCTTAGTTAAGCTTGAAACCTGTCTCCATAGCAGAAATTTGGAAACTGAAATGTAACAGATCTGAGATCTTCCTAATAGCATAAGCTTCTCATTTAAAAAACCAGATACAACAGGAATGGCTTCATTTTGGCAAGCTTTTTAATTAAACAACAAAATAAGTGCTGAAGCACTTTGAAAACCTATTCAGAAATTTCCCAAAAAAGATTATATGGAATGAAAGAAGATTTGGAAATATCTAAATTTCACAGAAAAGAAAGATTACAAGCCATTTTTGCTAGTGAATCAAATCCAAATACTACCACTAAGGAAATCTCTAAGACAATTACATTTTGTCCCCAGCCAGACTTCACATTCAAGTGACATTGTTTTGAAATAAAGCCAGTTACAGCACAGGTCTTAGAAGGAAGGTTGCAGGCCGGCAACCCAGCTCTGATACGTGCACAAAAATCTCCTGCACAGCTATTAAGCTTTTTTTACAAAGTATAACACTTACTTTATAAGATGCTGAAACAATTAATGTAAGTTCAGAATCATCTAGTATTGCCTACAGAATAGTAAATCTTACGCAGAACTAAAATAAATCAGATTTAACATTTTAGAGTAAATATATATGAAAAAAGATACTATAATTACACTCACTAAATATGGCTCCAGATAATTATTATGCCGGCTTTCATTGAAAGAAAAAAATAAAAATAAAAGAAGAGAAGAAAATCATTTTAGGAAGGGGAGGGGAAAAGCCAGGGCAGTGACATTAGTAATGTTCCATTATGTCCTTATTTAATTCTGTGGCAAAGATCCCATTGACTTCAATGAGAGTACGATTTGGCAGGAAAGAGACAAGCAGAATTAAATAGTTTCAAAACAATTTTAATACACTGTTTTCCTTTCTCAGCTCTGACAAGCCCATTTCTTTTTTTTTTTCCTCCTCTTTTTTATTGTTGTTGTTGCAGTTCCTATACTTCAATAGAGAAAGAGGTTCTTCAGCAGCCTCTGAAATGCTGGATTTTGTGCAGAGAAAACGCACCAAGGCCCATCACGCATGGAAGATCATAATAATCAAAATAAAAACGTACTTAGTGACAGCGTGGTTAATGTAAGTGAAGTCTAAAACTGGAAATGGAAATCTACAGAGTCTGACTGGTTAACAACAACCATCACTCATAATGTTTATGCCGATCACAATCGCAAGAAAGAGAGAAACAAAGGAAAAAAAAAGCAAGTGAAAAACTGTGTGTTATGGAAGTATCAAACCTGCTGTGAAGTAAATAACTGAAATGATTACTAATCGGTCTAATATTTTTAAAAACAGATCTTTCAGATAGGCATAGCATCACAGCAACTATTACATGTAAAACGAATTCCAACATTTCAAATACAGAAAGTTTTAGGATGTTTCGTTACTCTAGAAAATGGACGCTGACTACTGTGGCAATGTAGATGGCAATAGGCAGTACTTATAAAGAGAAAATGGTCAGAGAAACACTTCTCTTTTCCACTACACTGAATTATTTATTAGGAAAACCTGTCTCAAGGATGCACAAGATTTCCACAACACCGTTGCAGGTTTTTGACACTTTGTGTTATTCCATGTAATGAATTATTTCACCACCCGGCCGTCACAGGGTTCCACAAGTAGCCATCCCCACCGCCCCGGCCCACAGGGGCTGTGCGTCCCCACAGCCAGGCCCGTGCGGTGCAGGCGCCTCGCTCCGTTACGCTCAGCTCTATTCCACAGCTAGTCTTTTTACAATGAACTTAATCCAGTTAACGGCAAAGAATGGCGAAACATGAGAGTAATTGGATAACAGCCTGAGATTCTGTAATTATTTCATTATGGCAGCAGACACCGTTTAAAGCAGGGGACACCCACCAGCACTGACAGGCCGTGTAGTTTTGTTAACTACAAGCCAAGTAGCTTACCTTACCAGCTTTGGGATACTGTACAATATCACAATAGACTTGTCTTTCCCTCACGTTTTCTACAATCTCTTCAGCTTTGGTTCCTCAGCAGCCCTGGGACTCCCCAGTTCACCATCTCTCCTTTTTGTCCCTTCGCTTTCAGCTGTGTCCCCTCAACAAAGAGGAGGGGAACGCCCTGGCCGCAGTGCCAGGTGGGCTGGGAGCCAGCACCCTACCAGGGTCCGAGACCTGAGGGGAGCGGAGCGGCAGCAGCGCCTCCCCAGGGAGGAGCAGCTCTGCGCGGGGACCCAGCCGCACCGGCAGGGATGCAGTGGCCAGGAGAGCGGCTGCAAAGCCTTTGGGCCCTGCTCCGCACCACCCGGTCTCTGCTGAGAAAGGGAGGCATGCTGCCCTGCGTGGTACTGCCACGTGGCCGCTCGGCCTTCTGAGGAGATCAGTACAGGAGAGTAAAGATGGCCTGGGCACACCATGTACATGAGGTCTCACTTCAGACTCAGATACTTTTCCACAGCTCCTTGATCTTCCTACCAGCTTTGTCAGAAGTTCAGTTCTGGGGCAGATGGACAGTAGGAGTATTTAGGAAAGGAAAACAACACTTCTATTGAGGAGAAGAGTGTTGTTTCAAACGTATAATAAAATAGACTGCAATATTTCCACGGCTATCACCTAATACTGACCAAAATATTTATAGACAAAGTGCCCTCTCAGATCTCTACCAACACGTGTGTCTAAGCCACATGCACAGGTACGCCAGAGGTGATAAAGCCAGATGAGTGGTGTCTGATCCTCACTCGTGTGGACCAACAGTGACACCTGGGGGAGAGAGAGGCGGGTTGAGCAGAACTTACTCCATTTGCTCAGGTATCAGGAGCAGCTGAGCAGATCATCTGTAACCACCCACCCACCCTACACACGTGCCCTTTCACCCCTTCATGAATTCTAACTTATTTTTGAAAAGTAACTAACTTCATAAATTTTAAACACTGGCTATCCGTTTATTGCCAGTGGATCTGAGCATCTTGTGCTCAATTATAGAATCATAGAATCATAGAATAGTTTAGGTTGGAAGGGACCTCTAAAGGTCCAACCCCCCTGCAACAAGCAGGGACATCTTCAAACTAGATCAGGTTGCTCAGAGCCCCGTCCAGCCTGACCTGGAATGTTTCCAGGGATGGGGCATCCACCACCTCTCTGGGCAACCTGGGCCAGTGTTTCACCACCCTCAGCGTAAAAAATTTCTTCCTAACATCTAGTCTAAGTCTCCCCCCCCTTTAGTTTAAAGCCATTCCCCCTTGTCCTGTCGCAACAGGCCCTGCTAAAAAGTCTGCCGCCATCTTTTTTATAAGCCCCTTTAAGTACTGATAGGCTGCAAGAAGGTCTCCCCAAAGCCTTCTCTTCTCTAGGCTGAACAACCCCAACTCTCTCAGCCTTTCTTCATAGGAGAGGTGTTCCA
>NW_008796044.1:1910224-1945856 GCF_000699145.1 Aptenodytes forsteri | reverse complement strand
TCAGGACCCACGGATGGATCTCATCAGGTCCCATGGACTTGTGCACTTAGATGGTCTCGAACTTGATGTTCTCCCACAGTGGTGTTGGCTTGCCATGAGGAGCCAGTCAAGTCACCCAGCACCATTTCACACCCAAAATAAGAAAAGCATGCAGATATTTATATTCTTATGATCGATAATGCAAATTTTAAACTTTGCTCATTACAGGTGTAAGATTCTTTTCACGAAAACACTTATATTTCCTTAAAAGGAGATAAGGAGCCATGAGAGGAATTATAGTATCATTATGGACTAAAATAATAAGATTTTACAAAGAAAGAATGAGATTTTTGTAAAGTTTTTTTGGGATTTAAAACTCCCCGTGAAGAACTCTGTAGTTTGTGTTAACTACAGAGGGAAAACGCAAACTTAATGGTGCACTCAACAAGGAATAAATGACCTCCCACACTTTCTTCTTCCCTCCTCCCCATCTGCACCAGCTTCTCAACTCCCACACTTGACTTCTTGGCTCTTTTCTGAACAACCTGCCTCCCTGACCACAGTGTCACTATTTATTTATTCATTCTTATATTCAGGGCAAAGGGCTGGAGAGGGTTCCTGCCTGCACTGAATTTTCCTCCCACTTTCCTCCACTATGATGGAGGAGGAGATGCAGCTTCAGCAGACTTGGAGATGGGAATCTCAGCAGCGTCCTCTCCCCGCAGTGCTGTTGTAGTTGGTGCAGGCTGGGCACCCTGGTGGGCAGTGGCAGCTTCTGCGGCCTTGCACACATCAGAAATAAGGGAGTGAATGAGCAGTTCCAGTTAGTCACTGGAGTTGCTTCGCTCTGTGGGTGGCCCTAATGATAAGATCTAATTCTCTGAAAATAAACTGTAGTTCTTGAATAACTATTTCAGCATTCCAATGAATTGCAGAAATACCTCTGTGATAACACACTGTCATCTCAAATGTTTATCTTGAGTTACTATAAATCTGATTATCAAAAATCATAGCAAATTGCTCAGTAGTAAGTTAACTTGACAAGAGCAGTTTCCTTCTCTCTGCCTTCACTTGCTGTCCATAGCTCAAAGCTATTGTTGTTTCAAGGGTTTTCACAAAGCATTTTTTTTTTTTTCTGTTTTCAAGTGAATACCAAATGGCTCTCAGGAGCCTTTGCGTTTTTCAACTCAAACACTTCTGGAAGATATTTTTGTACAAGCACTTGAGAGAAGTGGCTCATTACAATCCTGTAACTTTTTTTTCCTCCAACACCTATTTCCTCTCTGTTATATGACTATTCTGCTATCCCTTCTCTGCAAAAATACACTATTCTGCAACTCCAGACCATTGACTCTTTCTAGACGAACTCATGAGATCAACACTTCGGGGCAGCTTTATGGTGCTGCTCATGTTGCATTACATGATATCAGAAGGGGTTTGAGCAGAGCACCCCTCCAAGAGCAACAAACACAGCTACCAGACAGTGCTGCAGCTCTTCCCCTTCACAGCCATGTGAGCTGGGCACAGAGGAGAGGTGGGCCTGACCACAGGTGCTTATGGCACACAGGGCTTGGGGAAAGGATAGGTCATGGCATAGGATCAAATATGAGCAAGAGAAGTCTGAGGAGGAAGCTACTGAAAGATCGATGCTTACATACAGTAGGAAGTACCTGGCAGGTTGTGCTGCTTATTGCTGCAGCAGCACCGTGCAAAAGCCTTTGCTCCACCTGAAGATCATTTTCCTGTTTTAAGACTGCTTCTTCTATATGCTTAGGAAGCAGAAACCACCACAGGTAGATCATTTTCCTGTTTTAAGACTGCTTCTTCTATATACTTAAGGTTAGGAAGCAGAAACCACCACAGGCAGTTGAAAAGTTTCCCAGACAGAATTGGTGATTTTATTTTGCATGAAGCAGTAATAGTAAGGAATCTCAAATCACTAATAAGAAAATTGGCTGTTTCTGAAGCATGACTCAAAAGTTTGAATTGCTGAATATGTTTCATTTAATCAGTGTAGAGAAGATAGAATAAGGAAATCTACTTGAACTAGTGTATTGATATACCTGTAGAAGTCAGAAATTTCAGATCTCATTTCATCTTAGGAGAAGAGTACATCTCATAAATGGTGACCGTGTGGTTACTCGTAGCAGCAAATCAAACTGTCACAGGCAAAAGCAACACCTAACATACACACACAGACAAGTAAGCAGACAATCTTGCTGCTCTCTACATCTCTTCTTGACAGCAACACTTCTGACGTACTGCAGGAATGAAATCCTGCTGCAGTCATGCTAACGGTACTGTCCTGGTTTCGGCAGGGATAGAGTTAATTTCCTTTCTAGTAGCTGGTATGGTGTTTTGGATTTAGGATGAGAACAAAGTTGATAACACACCGATGTTTTAGTTGTTGCTAGGTAATGCTTACACTAGCCAAGGACTTTTCAGCTTCCCATGCTCTACTGACTGAGAAGGCTGGAGGTGCACAAGAAGCTGGGAGGGGGCACAGCCAAACTGGCCAAAGGGACATTCCATACCATGGGCCGTCATGCTCAGTACATAAACTGGGGAAAGCTGGCCGGGGGGGCCGCTGCTCGGGGACTGGCTGGGCATCGGTCGGCGGGTGGTGAGCAATTGTACTGTGCATCACTTGTTTTGTGTATTATTATTATTATCATTTTATTTCAATTATTAAACTGTTTTTATCTCAACCCACGAGTTTTTCTAACTTGTGCTCTTCCAATTCTCTCCCCCATCCCACCGGGTGGGGGGGAGTGAGCGAGCGGCTGCGTGGGGCTCAGTTGCCGACTGAAATTAAACCACGACAGGTACGCAGTCATCTCGGCTAATCTAGCCAAACGCAAAGCTGAATCCTTCTGATGGAAACAATCATAATATTTTGCCTGTACATTAGCGTATTTCCCACTTGAATGCAAATAAAGAGAACAGTCAACAAATCAGAACAAAGAAGATAGGAAGCATTTATGCCATGATAAGGACTGGAAGAATACATATGAATGAAATGCTGAAGCTGAGTCTGTCAGATAAGAATCTTACAAGCTTCCTTACTAAATAAGGAAAGGACTGAACAACAGTGTATAATAATTGGGACTGGAAACTCCAAGCACTATTACAATGTATCCACTCCCTGTAAGTTCAGAGTATAGTTTTACAAAACAGCTTATTAAAAAATATTTCCCTTTAATCATATATACAAGAGCCCATAAAGTGAGAGAAGTGAGGTGCAAACTTAGTGAATCCACCCCCCAAACCATAAAAGGGCGTACTTTTTTGCCCAGTTACATGCAAAATTTACAGCTCTTACAACAGCCAGATGACTTTTTAGTCATTCACACTCAAGTTGTATTAGGACTGCACTAACTCACTAGGCTGATGTGTTGTAATTATTAGGGAGTCACAAAAAGCTATTGGTCAGGGAACAATTGAAAGTCCTGAAAATTTTAATCATTAATAATAAATGATCCAAATGCTATTGCATTATTAAAGCTAGGAAGAGTCATGGGATCAATAGGAAACAAACCCTAATTATCAAATACCAAATCACTAAATCCATAACTAGTGAAAAACAAAACGTTCTGCAGGCATGGATCACTCCATACGCTGTAGGAATACACAGATTCAGTGGCCTTTTGAAAAATGACATTTGTAAGATAGAGCTGCATACAAAAAATAAATAAATAAAAAGTATAGGGACTCCCCGTTCCTACAGTTGATGAGAAAATCAGATTTGCCCTTAAAATGGTCACCCTGTTGTCAATGGGTTTTACAGTGTTGTCAGGGCAGAGTACTGCATCTTTTGAATAGAAGACAAGCGATTTAAAGTCTTGGCCAGGTAGACCGTGGGAGCCACAAATCCACTGGAGCAAGATTCACTGGCAGACTTGTGGCCTCCTGGGCGGCCTACATCTACTGTACCAGCATTGGTGGACACTGCAAATCAAGAAACTGTTGTACGGTAGAGAAGGAGAGGGAGCACATGCATGCACATGTGTTTGCAGGGGTGCACAGAAAGACAGGCCTAGTCTTAAGCCTTACATTTTCTTTAATTGAATTGGATGAATTTTCAAATGCTTCCATGCACTTAGAAATTTAATTGGTTGTGAAATACGCTGAAGAGTTTAAAAGTCTTCTTTGATATAAATAAAATCATTTATTGTAAAAGATGTTGGCAGTATTGTATTTTATTTTTATACAAAATGTTAGAAATGGTCTCTAACAAATTTTAGTGAAGATGGATCACTATTCTAAAAGGATGAAATGGACAAGGGCAAAAATAAATATAAGTAGAGGCCAGAGCCTGATATAGCTGAAGTTAAAAAGAGAGACCTCATTTTTCTTTCCATCCTGAACATTACAGCTGTAACAGCTTTATTACTACAGCTTTATATATGTTTACATTTTTTGCTGATTGTTGTCATTACAGCCACATCTGGTATCATTTTTCTTAACTTGCCTTATTACCGTTTGTAACGCGTTTCCCCCCCACTCCCTGAGCCTCTCAAGGATCAATCTTGCCTTGCCATTCCACCCCATCTTGCCCTCCTACCTTCTCCTCTAAGTGTCATACTTTCTAAGACCTTGTTTCAAGAGGTAATGACAACATGAACAAATCTTTTTTACTTTTTTTTTTTTTAAATAAGAAAGAATGCAAATAGACGGGCTGATTTGACAGCCTGACTGTTTGGCTGTGCTAGCTCAACTCTTATAACCCCAATTCCAACTCCCACTCTGATCTGCTAGCCAAGCAACATATTTAATTATATCACGCTGGTAGTACCAGGCCCAGATAACTGTTTTGCTGGCAGCATTTTCCTAAACTGACCCTATGGCCAATATCTCAGCTTCCACAGCTTAAAATAAATATCAGGCTGCAGAGTACAAATTTATCACCTGGGAGACACCCCGCTCCTTCATTCAGCACTGAGTTATGGGGAAGCTGCCATCCTCTGAAGCACGCCCACATCAAAGAAAAACTAGAGGGCCTCCTTTCCTTCTTCGATGTTTCTAGTTTCAAGTAATTAACAATCTGTGACATTTGCACATTTTCACACTAATTGAGAACATACGAAATACATTTTTATCTTAAGTACAGTTTTAAAACCTGAGGGAATCTTCCACTCCTGCTATTAATGAAAAACAAAGTTCTGGATTTTTTTAGGGTTGGAGGAGTCAAATTTGTCATTATAATAGAACATAGTTTCCTACTGGCTTAAAAAAAAAAAATGGTTTAAACCGCCTCTGTTAATAGTTAATCAGAAAATACTTGTTCCCCACTAGCATTTATACAGGAAAATGAAATGAAATCTTATAGAGCAAAACGAAAATTACCTAACTGCCAAAGGAATCGTCAGGGACAGAGCATGGGGAATGTTCCTATCAAGAAGACAACAAATCTAAATTTGGAAAGTTTTATTCTTCTATTGTCCTTGTAGGCATCTAATAGATATTTATTCTGTTAAGGGAAAAGATATCTAGTTAACACTGTGTAGGGAAAAAAACCTGCTAATGCTCTCTAGCAGAGATGGGACAGAAAATGGGACACTTTCTTCTGGGATGGTTGTGGTACTGTCTAAAGAGAACTGTCACTCTGGGGTGGACTTGCAACTGTTGGAGAAGGTTGGATTTGGTGGCTAATGGATGAAATCATAGCGTCAGCACATGAAATCAGTCATCCCATCACAAAACTAAGTATTTATATCACAGTGGAGGTTTGGAGTCTCGGTAAAGGGGAAGGACTCCACTGTGTGATAAGTACCAAGCGAAAGGACCCTGTTCCAAAGACATTCTCCTATAAAGATGTACCCTGTTAAGGTAACAGTTACTGACCCCATAGAGTTTTTCAAGGACTTGACTTCAATGCCAACCTCCCCCATGAGCCGCCCATTACAGAAAACTTACTGAATGGAGAGTAGGGCCATAAATTAAGAAAAAAATTTAACAACTGAAGGGTTAATAGCTTTGTTAATACATTTTGCTCTAGTCTGTAACAGCGTTTAAAGGTCAAATAATATGAATATTTCTAGGGGCACTGAAAAACACAGGTGTGGTTCCTTACACAGATTTGCTAAAAATGGGTACGTTTGAGGAAGTCTTGAAGAAGAAGTTGTCTGAGAAGACAAAAAATGGGTACGTTTGAGGAAGTCTTGAAAGGTGGAGAGAAGACGACTCCACCTGGGGAAGCCACAGCATCTCCTTGTGTTCACGCACAATCCATGCCTGCGGTTTGGGTTTTTTTCCTCCAAAGTGTGGTAATTCCAACGCAGGAACTTACAAATGGAGAGATCTTTTCAGCGCAGATTTGTTGATGTTTAATCCCATTTGGAGTGCACTACATAAAGTTTTAACTCTGACACTCTATTTACTGCTGCCACTTAGAGGCACTCATGGTCTTTGAAAAGACGTGTCAGAACAGGCAGGTGTTTTTTATTTCATTTTGACATGCAGGTTTTAAGCAAAAGAAATTATGAGGATGACATTGTCTCTGGTGGTATGTATGGTTTCTAAAGTTGGACATGTGCTGCCAAAACATAACAGATCTCAAAGAATGACGCTTTTTCTTCTTTACATACAACATAATTATGCCTATTTGGTGAGAACTTGGCTCCAAGCATTTTCTTTTCCCTCCACAAACTAGTATGGCTCTCTGTTACCTATGAAGAAACATTCTTTTTGGCACAATATTTTGAAAAAGAAGGTGTAAAAAGCATAGTAGTCACTTCACTTCCCAGCGTCAAGGTTCAAAAAAAAGTGTGTTTTAAGAAAATGGCAACTGTGCACCTATGAAAAAGTTTTGCATTGGAACAGGCCTTTCAGCTTTCCCTTGTGGATCAACAAATGTTTGTAGACTCTACAACATCTTCAGCTCCCTGTTTTCTTCCTTGTACGTGCATACCTTCTACCCTAGCAGCACTGAAATGGGTGCAAGCTCAGGCTATCAGTCTTGCACTGCATTCAAGTCACTAACTATGGCTGTGCTCATTTTCAACTGAGGCATTTCACCAGGAAATTGAACATTCAAAGGTTTGTTGTATAGATTTTGGTTTTAAGTATATGTATGTTTGTAGATAGATATTATATACACATTATATATAATACATGTTGTATGGTACACTTGCTAAAATGATTAAGAAAAAACCCAAGCAAGTAGAAGCCCTGCATGATTAGCTATTTTACATAGCCTCCAAAAATTTTCAGTGCAGAAAAGGGGGTTCAAAATAATTTATTTTTGATTAAGATTTTTGTTAACTGCCTTTTTATCCAAAAAGTATTTTCTCTTTTCTAACTCTATAATAAATTTTGTTTACACACAGAAATGAGAAATAATTGGTAGCTCTGGAAGAAAGTAATTATTTCAAATTAAGATAAAAATATGCATATAGCTGATCAAGAGGATGTACTTCCATTTCTTCTTTCTATCCTGTACTTATGTACCTGTAAACCTAGAGACCAATCAGCTCTCAAGAAAGCAATTTATTATTTTTTAAATAGCACATAAAATCATCAATACTGGGAACTCAAGTACATCTTTTTCTGCCTCTGTTGATACAGGTAGCAGAGGCAGCCATACCATACAGGGAACACTGTAGTCCAGAAGCTGAAACTGGATGCTAAGACCAAGATACATACATTTGCAAGAAACATGTTCCATTTTTCAGGGTTCAAGTTTATGACTTTCCCTTGACAGACGGGAGACAGTAGTATTTTTTTTTTAAATTGTTATCATTGACTGTGCTTTAGAGAGGCATTGGACTTCATGACCTCCACAGGTCCCTTCCAGCCTAAATTATTCTATAGTTCTAATTAAGATTGTTAGACATTTTTGTCCTCTTTCTAGCTTTCTGAATTTCAACACACAAAACTGATGTAAATTCTAATGTAAAATAAACAAGGTTTAATTTTTGTGACAGATTAAGGATAAAGGTAAGACAAGGTTTCTAAACATAAAATATTATTCATTAAACCAATTAGCATAGTCAGGAAAACAAGATAATTTGTCTGGCCTGAAGGGTCTGTGTTCTCCAAAGCCTATCGACTTCTTCCAGCTCTACCAGTTAATCTAAAACCAACAAACTTAGGTGTGCCTTAAAAACCTCACATAAGGGTTTTATTTCCAAGATCACACCTAAAGAAGCACAGCTGTACATGGCTGTGTTGAGCAGCTCTGGGTCAGTACAATCTCAAAACACCAAAGACCAGATGCCTCAAAACACCAGTGACCAAGCTGCTAGGCCCGTTACCGGGAGTCAGCCCAGACTTTCCTGATCTTGTATTCAAATACTGAACGTGCAAGCTCTGCTTAGTTTGAAACATCAGAAAATCTCAGCTTAAATTGACATGGCTTCATAAGGCAGAAATTCAGGAACAAATCAAGTGAAACTTTCGAAACAGATGAGGAAATAGGAAGACAGGCTTTTTTCTCTCTCTCTCCCCCCTCCCCCCCCAAACACACTACATTTAGAAAATTTAGAAAAGAAAATAATATAAAGAGAATTGCAGTGAGCATGGAAATCAGTAAAAGAGGAAAAAGAATAAAGAGGAGGAGGACAGTTAGGACAGTTTTCTCTATAAGGTGTTTAATGTCCCCTGCCTTGGCACAGGCATCAACAGAGACGGGGGAACTACAGTACTGCAGTTGAATGCAATCATTCAACTTGCAATGTAAAAATGTGCACAGTTCTGACCCCTTCGAACTTTTTTTCCTGTTGCTTTGCAGTAGATGCGCAGTGATATTTTTTGTTTTACTTTTAACCTTTTAATGACAATAAAAAGTGAGAGTTACCCAAAAAACTGCAAAGACACTTTTCAGAAAGTCCAGTTATCATGAAATCTAGAAAGCCATTGTGGCTTAGACTAACTGTGCCAACCCTATAAAAGGCAACAGGTGTTGTAAATAAAAAAAGTTTGGCCTCATTTCCACATGCCTTGATTATTTATTCTTATTTTCTGAATTAGCGTCTGGAGTTGGACAGATAAAGGACTGGGACATCAGACAATATAACTGGCTAGTGGTAATGACAGCTGTTATCCATATGCTGACAGAAGGAGGACTTTGTTTCTAGCAACTAGGACCAAAAATATGTTTTTCTGTGAGTACCTAAGGATGGATAGGTAAGAATTAGTGGTCCACTGAATAGGAAGTTTCTTACAGTCCCCACAGCAAAAGGAGGTCAAGCTGTTAAATGAGATACTGTATACATTTTCATCAGGAATATAAAGGTTCCTTTTTTAAAAAAAAAAAAAAAAAGCTTTCCTCTTAGGGATTAAATGTTTTAAATATCTTAATATTTGTGCACCCAAGGGAATATGAATATTGTACTGACACAGTCCCAACCAATCATGCAATCTAAAGAGCATGCCAAGTCTGGAAGGCATATTGAGCATGTTCTCCGACGATGATATCATAAAGGTTCCCGCAATGGGAAACACATGGCACCAATTCCTCACATTCCCTAACCTGTACGCATGAAGCTTCATTCAACTCTGATCACTTCAGTGACAAAAACCAAAAGACATCAGGACCTAAAATTAAGAAAATAACAAACTCGGGGCGCCTGAATTTCACACACTAATCCTGTATTGGCATATACATTTTTTCAAAAACCCAGGTGTATTCTCAACCGATAAATAGCGTTAGTCTGAAATTCAGCATAACATTTTGAGTTCACTCCTGATGCAAAAATGTAAGATGTGATCTGGAGCTGTTTATTACCAAGTGTGTCTTGGAAGGGATGACATTAAAGCAAACTCCTTTCTCCAATATAAACATACATATGTTCATTGAAATACTGAAAAATCTGGCAAAAGAATTCTATAAAAGCTAAGTTACCAGATGTAAGTGCTATTGTAGCTGCAACAGCTCCGTGGAAGCACTTAATCATGCTGAGAAATGATGCCTCCTCCCTGCAAGCTGAAGTGCTCTCTCCTTTGTCTTCCCGTGTGTTGTTCACCCTCAGGAGCTATTCATCGTGTCTTCTGCTACTCATACTTGCTGCAGTTCGTATGCTTTCACATTCATCTTTGACAGAGTTCATGGGAACTGTGCTGTCAGTAGGGAGCCATACTAGATGGAGATGGAGACATATTTGAAATGGCAGAGAATGAATCCCTAACACCAAGCTTTCTGTACCAAGGGTTTGCTACATCGTGTTTTGGAAAAGCTTATTCAAAGAAAGCCATCCATGTCTATGAGTTAGTGGAGGGGGGGGGGGGGGGGGGGGGGAGAAGTGTTTGCTGGCAAAAAGTATGTTTCATACATACATACAGCTTCCATGAACGTGGTCAGAGAATAAAATTCTCTCTTCTCTTCCTGCTGAGAGAAATCACACATCTCTCAGAAAACTTTTAAAGCCATTTTTTGTCTCTGAAATTTACAAAATACCTTCAGTTCAGACAGCATTTTTTAACTATTTTGACAACAAGATATCTGATACTTCCACAGGCGTCTTATTCAAATTGAGAAGAAAATTCTCAAGACAACTTATTTAGAGAAGTTGTCTTGGTAGTGAACCTTAGTTCACTAACACATAGATTTTACTTACTGATTTTCATGAAGAAATTTCTACTTAACTTCAGTGGAAGTCGTTATTCCCACTTTATACATGAGATGAACAGAAATGCAGACAGATAAAGTCACTTATTCAGGAGAAAAACAGAAAAGAATAGACTAGGGATAAAACCCAGCTGTCAGACTATTGGTTCAGTGCGCTGTCCCCAGGGAACATACCAACATCTTACAGATTAGAAAACAGGAATAAACACCATTAAAAAAAAAAAAAGAAGCAATCCTAAACTTTCCACACTGATATTTCAAGCCTTTCTTTAATAAAGGGGAAAAAAAACCCTGGAAGTTTTACATGAAATTTAACTGCAACTGGTTAGAGTGTATAAACTCTCTCGTACGAAGTATCATACTGTGTCATTCTAAATAAAAGCTCACTTCATTATTAAAAACTTGTAAACAAAATGAAAGTCAAAACCAGAAAAATCACACTGCCAATGTATCTCAGAATAGTCACCATAATTTAAAAACGTGTGATACAATTTCAGCTCCCCATGTGTCACCTTCTATAGAAGGTCCAGCCGCGCTGAGAACACAGCCACTATTCCCCTACTGCTGAACATGCTTTGCAGATACACACACTTTTATGTCACAAAATAGTGGTCTCTTCTTCAGTGGCTATTAGGATCCTGAATAGCAAATTTATTTTCAATGCCAGAAAGATACAGCACAAGAGAGGACTAAACCAGAACTAACCGGCACAGTGAGATAATCTGCAGCGTCAGCAGATTGCAATGAAAATGCTGGTATCTGCAACAAATTAAAATCAAACAGGTGATCTCATGAAAACCTTGAAAACATTCTCAGATTGCTTGGAAACCTTTTAGATATGTATCAAACCTGTATTCTTTACATATTGAGATGTATGTATATGCAGTCACTTTGCTCCATCTGGCAGCCTCTTCTCAAAGGATTTGGAGGACTGGGCAAGCATGTGTGGGTCTAGACAGAGGTAGAGTGGGAAAGCCTACATTATGTCTGCCTTCAATCGTTTGGCTCTAGCCAGAGCTAGAGATAGATATTTAGGTCCAAATGTGTATGTATATACACATACAAAAAAAAAAAGTTTTTATATAGATGCATATGAAATTATGTCATTAGAAAAGAAATTTAAAACCTTTTTTCAAAAGCTCTTTAAAAAAAAATAAATCTCTCTGCTCTTCCTTGCTATTAAGGAATACATGAGAAAAAAAGTATGTATCTTTACTTGAGGGACTTTAACAACTCCCCTTTTCTTTCCCTTTCCTCTCTTTTCCTTTAGTTATTTCTTCGACGGTTTACATATAGTTTCCCATAAGAAAGAAATTACTATGAGACAAATGCTCACCTTCATATCTGGAAACATATTAACAGGATGCTTTTTCTCTTGGCTGTGCCCCACTGGTGGATGCTGCAGCTCCAAGTATGTTATCACTATAATTACAGTATTTATCCTGACAAGGAGCTTCCTTACTGGCAAATCAAAATGGTGCGTAAATAATAAATACTGGAGACTTCATCTTCTAGAGACAGAGTGATTTATGACCTGCTTTCTCACATGCCTTTCACTTTAGAAACACTTGGCATGTGGTTTTACGTAACCTCACATTTTTCAAGGACTCTATTTAACCCTTGCTTTGATTGGTCATATCTGACAAATAAAACATACCTCAGGGCTTTCTACTTTGAGTAGTCATAGAAAATTGACTAAAATATATAACTCCAGTCATCAAAAAATCTCTAAGAGCAAAATAAAAATACCAACACAGAGAAAGTTCCTGTTCTTCAGCTGAGCTTTGTAAGATGAGGTGGTTTTGAGAATTTTTTTTTTTTAAATGAGAAAGACTAAGATCATTCTTTAGTTCCTAAATACGTAAGAAAGATAAATAGCCCACAAAGTTTCTCCTTTTAACAGACAGTTTCACAGAAGAAAAAAAGAAGTCCAACTTTTGAAGACACTTTGGATGCAAACACAAAACCGTAGGCATCATTAACTCTGATGCATGAGGCGCACATTAGTGCTTCAGCTGTAACAGCAGCTAATGACCCTGGATACTCTTCCTGAACCGATTGATATTGGTTCCTAATGGACAGAGGCATAAGATCTGCTCGATTTCTCTTTAAAATTTCTTTATGACAGATGGCATAGCCCTGGTTAACCATTAATCAATAAAGCATTTGAGGAGCTTCTTTTTTATATAATAAATATTTAAGAAAATTGCCAAGTCATTTTAACCTACTAATAACAGTGGAGA
Organism: Aptenodytes forsteri; assembly: GCF_000699145.1. NCBI lineage: Eukaryota > Metazoa > Chordata > Aves > Sphenisciformes > Spheniscidae > Aptenodytes > Aptenodytes forsteri. The sequence goes on along the minus strand of NW_008796044.1, from coordinate 1,933,067 downwards.
AGTATTCTAGGAAGCTCAGTTCTACCTGGCACGAGTGTTTCCCTTCTGTTGTTTAGAGACAAACCCCCAAGAATCCAAAGGCAAGCAAGTTTTCTGACTTTATTAATAATTTTAACTTTTCTAGTGAATGACCAAAAAAATCTCACCAGAAAAATATTTAAAACAAAAGTAACTTCTCAGGACTGAAAGATTTTCCCTTTCCCATATGCGATTCCTAAGTCAGAGACACACAGGCTAGTTTTGAACTCCCAAGTATAAGTTTCTTCAATATCAAGACAGCAGTTTGCTCTTGTTACTGAACAAGTTGATAAGACAAATGTATGTTGTGGAATGAAAATGAGGCTTTTACTTCTTCACAAACTCTTCTCACGCTCACTAATCATAAATAGCAAAGTTTAGGGAAACTAACTGATGCACTAGACAACACAGTATTTAAAAGACACAGATGACATCTCCAAGTTGTTCTGCTCCCGTCGTTTTCAATGTGAGTAGGGTTCTTTGGAAAAATCTCAACCTGAAGTTTGAAAAATAATCACATTTATTTATTTCTTTGATCCAGCACAATTAAGATTTAGGTGAGGAAATCACATATCAAATAGGGGAATAAAATCAAAGCTAAATAAAATTTACATTAGACACCCTTATGTTGAATGAAACCTTATGCAAGTTCTGAATGTACATTCACCAAATGAACGTACAAGAATAAGACGGCTGACACAAGCCCTTGTAAAGTCTGACCTGCTCCTCATAAAAAAAGTACTCCAGGCACTAGTAGAGATCTATATCAAAGACAAACTAGACCAAATGTGTTTCTCCAGGGATCTTGAGGGGATCACACCATGGAAAGGGCAACATATATTGCCCTGATTAAAAACTTATTCAGACATGGACAATGCTTCATAATCACGAGCTTCTGATACCAGAGGAACATTCAAGATCAGGATCTAGCAAAGGCTGGTCCATATGCAAACATCCCTCACAGGATCTTGCTGGTAGTTCAGTGTAAGTTGATATATCTGTGCATCTACAGAAAAATAATTGGATTTCACTGTCAACATATTCAGTCTAAAATGGTTCAGCCAATTCCAGTTCCCAGATGTGCCTTTCCATAATGCTGGAATACAGTGGAATTAAACCAATGCTTTATTTCCTTAATGACTTGTCTAGATTTCATTTTGGATTTATTTAGCATGAGCAAGTCATGTAATTTATAGTCAGCATAATAACTTCCCGTGGCAAATTAAAGCACTGTTTCAAGACACATTCATACCTTGACATTCACATTATCTATTCAGAGCACGTTTGATGAAAATGCCTGTCTATATCAGAAGATTTAGTAGGAAAGTATTTCTTTAAGGATTCAATTTATGTGTCTCTATGAAAGATTGCATTTTATATTAAATTCAGTCCTTGAAATACTATATAAGTACTGTATAGCCTATAGTTTCCATTCTGTAACACCTAATATTAAATTAATATTTGTTTAGCAAAATGTCTTAAAGGTGTAAGAATCCACAAGTGTATAGTTCAAGCCAGCAGTCTAAAGAAAGAGTAGAACAGCAGTATAGTAGTTGGTAAATTACTTAACTAACACAATTTTAATCCCATGTCTAGCCTATTGCTCTCATGACAGTCATCAGTAGATGTAATATAAGGAAAATAAAATTTCAATTGTATACTTTTCAGCATTAACTTTTAAATTAAACCAAAATTATTTTTTTTCTGTTTTCCCCTTAAATTTGCTGACGTCTTTAACTGAGACTAGCACTTTTCAAAGCAACGCTACTGATTTTTGAAATATAGTTATGCCGTAATATATCTGTATGCTTTAGTTATAGCTACCTGATTGATCAAAGTTGTCTCTCTAATTATGCTATAGAACAGTCCATAAACAATTAACTGGATTTAGCATTGTCATAGTTTAAAAATATAATTTGATGGGAACAATTTGCATGGAGTTATGAGACTGAATCAGACAACTGATTACAACCAACACTAACAGAAGACAAACAAGACAAACTCTCTTAAAATAGTTCATTATATTAGTAAGTGAATGATCATTTGCTGATGGCAAAAAATAAACTGCTTAGTAATCACAACGCTGTTAGGAAAAGCAGCATATTCATAGAATGTTTTCAGATAGTTCATCTATAAGAAAAGAGTAAAAAAACCCCTTCGTAACATGGACAAGTTTACAATGCAATAATAAAAATAAAACAGTGCACAATTATTCTAGGTGGTTAGACCAAAATAGCTAAGATTATGTCAAGCTGATGGAGCTGTAAGTCTGCAGAAAACAAGTTACGTAAATCACTTACATTAGCCATATACCGAATAGGCCTAAAAAGATGCAGGATAAAGGGGATGCAGAAGTCCATGTAATCACTGCCCAATTTCTGGCTCTAGTAAAGGAGGACATCAGAACATGCAAATGTGACCAAATATCACTAGTCAAAGCATGGCTTTCCTCCTATTGGAAACACCATCTAGACATTCACAGGATAACGTTCTAACTGACACCTTCAGAAAGACTTTTTTCTTAGAGAGAGCTAAAAGTAGCTGCATCAGACTAAGGGTAGGATTAAAGAATATCTGTAGGAAACCTCAGCCATCTTAACATAACTGGAGAGAAGAAAAGGCCCTAGAATCACCAGCTGGAAGCATTTTGACTTGGATTTTTCAAAGGTGGATGGATATTGATTTCCTCAGATTCCTAAGGAAACAGTTGCTTTCAAAATTTATAAAGGAATCTGAACAGGTGAAAAAAATGTAGAGGAGAAGCCACAGAAGCAGAAATATCAGAACAGTCTGGGATGTACGGAGTCAGAAGAAGCTTTAGTGAGCTGAAACACCTGGCTCTTACAGTGGCCCACAGCAGATATCTAGTGAGGAGTGTACGAACAGGGCACACGCGCAGTGATACTTACCCAGCTCACACACTTTGCCAGTAAGAAGCAAACACATAAAATAAATCGTCCATTGACATCAACACTTCATTTGATTAGGTTTAAGAATAAAAAGGAATTAGCAGAAACAAAGTAGATTATTTGGAAAGAAGTCTGAAGAGAAAGCTCTCATGAAGACACCCGAACATTCCTTGTTCAACTCTCTTCCTTGCTCTTAGTGTGTTCCCTACAGTCCTAAAAACAAGCAGTGAAAATCAGTGTGCGCAAAGCACAGCTAAAATTTGCTTTAAAATACACTGAAAAACTAAGAGTTGGAGTTACTGTTCATTTTAAGGTGGATTTTGAGTTTATTCTCTATATCATCTTCAGTTTACTAAGAACTAACTTCTGTCCGTGAAATAATACCAATGCCAAATGAAAATGGCTGGAACCCTGGCCTTGAAACATTTATGGCAATATGCAGCAGCCTAAGCCATGCCAAAAGGTGTATCTTTTGCTTGGATAATTAATTCTGTTTACCACCCAGCCAGAATGAATTACCATATATTCATCCAGTGCAGAGTACTTTCCTCTTCCTTTTTTGCACTGGTACAAATCATAAATTTATTTCCAAAGGGATCCAGATGCAAACCTTCAACATTTCCGTAGGCAAAATAAACTACGACGTATGTTCTTCTTGGCAAATACAACATGCAAAAGGTGCCTGGAGATATGCTATACTGATTATGAGATATTATTGTGAGGTTTTATTATCCTTCTAAACAATAAAACAAGAAAAGAAACCAACATAAAAGCAAGCAGTTCTGCGCCAGATGTAAGAATTTAATGCTATCCGTCCCTGACTAGCATTTGGAACATGTGCTTCAAATATGAAACTTTTGTAAGTCTCCCCAGGTGAGCAGTTGATCTTATCTTGCAATTTCTGCTTCTTTTCAAACAGTGCACAGCACAATCTAGCAGCTGAGTGATCCTAAGAACGTTAAAGCTAAACTAAAGGGGGGGATTTTTTTTTTCTTCAACACCATCTTCCTACAAGTAAACATTACATTCAGAAGAAAAATATCATTGGAGTATCAACGCAGAATCTTAGGAGGGAACAAAAGAGTATGGAATAGTTTGGGGCTTGTCCTCCCCCCACCCCTTTCATTTTTAAGCGATCTTTCCTATGATCCTTCTTGCAGTTAGCATAAAATCTTCAGTCAGTCTTAAAATCCCAGAATTTAAAAATACTTTTCAGTCACATATGGTGAAAAAGGTTTCCAAAGACGTAGTAAAACGGTCAATCCAAAAGATTGGGGCCAAGCTCCTCTTCTTCAATAGGTCTGAATACATTTCTTGCAAACATCTATTTCTAAAAATTGGGGGGTTGAACTCTCTGAAGGAGACACAAATATATACAAAAATAACAACTTCCTACTGTATTTATGGTGACTTTAACATAAACAAAACGATATGCAAATTCATGAAAAAAGAGCATTTCCTGGAAAAGTTTTTCAGAGGGACAGTGTCTTTTCCTTTATCAGATTTGTCTTGGCATAAGGTCTACCTTGAGAGAAGAAAAGCATCTGTAAAAAAAGTTATTTTAGAATCTCAGCTTGTTATTTTCTTTCAAGTGGACATGATGGAGACAGCTAAATGAAAGTAACATATACATGAACAAGTAGCAAATCAGCTTTCACTTGTGATAAATAAATTATGAAGATGTTTGTTCTCCTCAGCTGACATCTGTAAAGGCTTAACTGCTAAAAGGAGCATCCAGCTCACTTCAGAGAAATCTGAAGTATCCTGCTACTAAATTCTGTTTTCCAACTGGTTCTTATTTACAGTAGAGTTATTAAATATTTATTATAGCAGAAAGCAAGTATTTTCAGTTGTCCTAACTCGATGTCTGTCAATGAAGTAATAGGTTGCTTGGATTTTTTACATGAACCTGCAATGTCATTGCCAAGAAAAGACACAAACGGGCCTCCGCCACTTGACAACAAAAATACATTTGCCTGATTTTCTGACAATTTGCTGGTTGACAGCTTGCTAAATGAGGAAGAGCAACACTACAATAATAGTTGACAGATGCTGTTTCCACTAACTTTCAAATTCCTTAAACCTTTCCAAAAACACATGCAGAAACTGATCTGCTTGTCTGTCAACTTTCAATTCCAAGCAGCGATGTTCTGATACCACTGGCCTATCAGTTTACATGGGATATTTTTACATTATTCAAATGCACACAAACCACAAATGACAGAAAAAAACATTCAGCAGAACTACTTGTATTTCTACTTAGAAAACATACTACTTCGAAGCGACACTTGTAGAAAGTTTCTAGAATCTAAATTTAAAATATGAGCACAGTGTTAAATTACACTTGCCAAACAATCAAGTCTCTTTCATTTTCTGGCACCTGGTTATGAGAAAGACTGCACCATCCCATTTGTCATTCTGTGCTGATTTGTATCTTGTTCACATTTTTTTCATTTTATATGGGCTAGCCATATTAGAATGAAGGGTAGAAACACTACTGTTGAAGAACACCTAACCTAGCCAATAGGTCTAAAACACTGATGTTGATTTCTTATAAAATGAAGTGCCTTGTCTATTAGTTTTCAATTTCATAAATGCCACATGACACAGAAGTCATGCTCTTAATAATTAATGTCATTTGCACAAGCTTGTTGGCAAAATCTAAAATGTTTGCCATTAGCAAAGATTTTTTCACTATTCATATGCTTTACCCTTTGAACTGGAACGCTGGTAGATTTTTTGCTATTTATTGGGAAGCCGTAAGCAAGAACGGATCCTAAAATGTACGCTCAAGCTTATGAGCTGTTGATGTCATTTCTTTCTAATGAGTCACTGGAATTCAGTACAGAGAGATATGATTAATCTCATCTCAGCTACCTAAAAGGTGGGCACTTAGTAAATGACACCAATTTTTGGGATCCTAAACAAAACACAAACCCCCTCCATTTTGAATCACGTTTTTAACGTAACACCGAGCTATTTGCTGGCTTTGAGAGTCCAGATCTGTAACAATCTTAACACTCTAACAGAGGAAGATGCCAGACTCACTACACCAAACTTAAGATGACCAGTGAAGCTGAAATGTCATGGGGAGGCTCTGCCCTTAAATGCAGCTAATGCAGCACATTACTAAGAGAGAAAGAATGCACAGCAGCTGAACACGTGGAGGGGGTGATCTTCATTAAAACCTCTCCACACAGGCACTAGTGGTGTGAATTACTGTAGCATGGGATAGAGTAAGTTTGAAGTTTAGTTGCCTTCTCCTCAAGTCTAGGACGTACACACCTACACTACACCATACTCTCTTGGAACAAGCAGATCTTTTTCTCCACATCACTCACCCCTGCACAGCAGCTGAACACGTGGAGGGGGTGATCTTCATTAAAACCTCTCCACACAGGCACTAGTGGTGTGAATTACTGTAGCATGGGATAGAGTAAGTTTGAAGTTTAGTTGCCTTCTCCTCAAGTCTAGGACGTACACACCTACACTACACCATACTCTCTTGGAACAAGCAGATCTTTTTCTCCATGTCACTCACCTACTTGATTTTTCCTGCCTCATTACCACCACTTATAAAAGCTCGGTTGTACCATACATGGAACTCACAGTCCACTAAAGGCAACTGTATCCCGTAGGGGGGAGAAAAATATCCTGTAGGAAACTTATAGTATGGATGCTCTGATATTCAAAAATCAACTGACTTTTATATAGATGTTCTCTGCTGGCACATGAACCAGGACACGGGTTAAAAAAAAAGTAAAAATACACTCGAAATACGTACAAACCTGACTGTTATTGTTATTCTCCACTGAAAATCACAGCATGAATATTTTCTGATCCCATCCATTAATAGATAAGTGGCAAACAAAAAAGAAACAAAACAAAAAAATCAAATGAGAAATCACAGAAATAAAAATATTTTTTCCTGGTTTCCCTCTTCTCATATTGATACTATAAGCACATGCATCACTGTGCTGCATTTCCTTTTCAGGCTATCTGAAAACCTTTCTTCTGGGGAAATGTTAATCATGGCCCAAAGGTAAACAAGGTTTATAGGCAACGTAGTTCCTTTGGGAAGGCAGGAAATAGTCTTTAATTTGATCTCTGGTATTCAGAGTTGGTGTGCAGACTACAGCAGAAAATATCTCAGGGCTTACCTAAATAAGTTCATAAAAAATAAAGGTCTGCGAGACTTAACACTCTATAGCTGCTCTACAGAACCCTTTTGAAGAGCAACATTTAGCACCTGATCTGCTCCGTGTGGCTCTATTGATGTTTCATGAGAAACCCTGAAGGATATTGTGGTCCCTCACTTACTTTAATCATTGTTTAATTTCATTGGGCAAGACTTCAATGGCCTGGCTGCTGTAGGTAGGCAAATACTAATTTTTAAACATTGTTTATATAATGAGGGGGTGGGGGAGATTATGTACTGGTATCTTAGCAGCTTACATATTTCAGTCACTGACTTGTTTCTGTTCAAACCAGCCAGGGAAGAACAAATAAAATTGTTTTAGGATAAATCTAGGAGCTCTACAGATGTAGCATACTTGATTGCCTAATGGCCAGTGTTACACAGTGTAAGGTTTTGTAGTCTTCAACTTGCCATAAAACTCCAGTGCCAATGTCACAGGCATTAAGAATGCCCTCCTGCACCAGGACTCAGCCCGCTCTTGCACATCGTGAAACATGACGCTCAACAAATCCTGTATCAATCCATGCCACTCTGCTGAAAAATATTTCCTTAAGTGACAGCAGCGAAGGAAGGGAAGCTCACAATGTGTACTTCTCACAACTGAACACAAAAGTTATTTAAAAACACCTAGTTTACATGGGGATTTTTAAATTCCTGAGACTTTAACCTTCTGAAAGATCTTTTGAGTGGAATGAAAGGCAGAGCAGAAGCTAACCTATAAGCAAAGAAGGCTGATCTAGGACAGAAAACAGATTTTCATATTTACTGTAAGTGACAGCTGGATGAATTACACAAATCATCTGTCTCTTTCCGTTTCCTTCTATCCATCATACTGTGTTTATCCATCTCTTCTGCCTATCTTCAGCTTTAGAAAATACATACAGTACAGCTTAAATTATTAATTTTCTGTTCCATTCCTTCTAACACCAGTTTCAGTTCGTTGACCTGTATAACTCATTGATTTAACTAATGCATTATCTACATCATTATGTATTATTAACTAAGTTTGGTCTCTTAAAACACTTCCATGACAGTGTATCAAAATAACACTCAAATTTGTCTGGCATATAAAATGATTTCTTCCTTTTCATATCGTCCTCAGAAAACGTAAATTAAATATAGATTGCTCTATTCTTGTAGCAGTAGCCAGATTAGCAACTGATACCCTAATCTTGCTCTCCCTGAATTAACTGCAAATCTCTTAGAGCCTGTATTCCCTCTGCCGTAGGCATTATTAATCAAAGTTTTCTGCCACATTGACAGACACTAGTAAAAAATGTAAAGTCTCTGAGGATATAAAATGCTCTCAACTTCCACCAATTCCAAAAAGAAAGGCAAGAAGCATTTCATGCAAAAACTAAATAAAAGGCTTTTTCAGAGTCACAACAAATACAGAAATGCACTGAACCATTGCCAGTAAAAACTGCAAACTCTTTGCCCTCTCTCACCTAACTCAAATGTCTTGTGCCTCCAGGGAAGGGAATCCCAGCCAACACCATATTCTATGTTTTCTGCAGAGTCATCACTGTATCTAATGTGTAGGACTGCAACAGATTATAGAAGAAATGAGAACATCATTAGTAAAGCTATAAAAAGATTGAGAAATTATGTGGGGTGATGCACTCTGGTAAAAACATTAAAGCTAACTTGTATAGTTTGAAAAACACAGTTGATATCTGTAGCTTCTTCCTTTCCTGTCTTGTATTAGAAAAGCTCCAATATTTTGCTCCACCAAAATAGTACTTTATGTCAGTTAAACACTTGCATGGTCTTTAGGAATAGTAAGAAGGAGCTGAAGACATTTTGCCGTACTGCGAGAGGGAAGGAAGGGTTGTGCCACTGCAGGGCTGGCACCTTCCAATAAAACCGGTGAGCGTTTCACTAATTAAATACTTGTTTTCTTAATCAAACCATTTGTTTTCATCAATCATGAAAGCCAGTTTTTCTGGCTCTTTCAGGGGTTAATGTCAATAAACTTAAAATTCTTTGCAATTCTTATGGAAAAGCAAGCCAGAAGCAGGTGTGGTTTTTAGAAAAGCTTTGTTCATTAATTTTCTGATACCTTTCCTCATGCAGCAACTCTGGCAATATAAAATTAATATCACCCTCACTCTCCAAACAACCATATCCTGGTGGTCTGTTTCAACCTTTCTCCATTAAAAAAAAATTTAAAAGTAGTGCTTTTTTTCTGGGTTTTAGAATTTTAAGTCATAACTGAATAACCTTACTCACTGAAATCAGAGAGCAGGGCAGCTGAGCTTCCAAATGCTGTGAGTACGTAGCTAGAAGTCCCACAGCCTTTGGAAAGGGAATACTGGAGCAGATTACTCACTTGAAATTTGCTTTTTAACAATATACCGTAAGATTGAAATAATGTCACTTTATGGTCCAAAAGGCTTGAAAGAAAGCATGTAGAAAGCATTAAAATCACTGAACTTCAATCTCTGCTGAAGATCAAAGTCATAATGTAATTCTTAAAATGCAGTAAGGCAAACCTGAACTCATCCTATCTTTCACACAGGCAGAGAGCTGTGTTGATAGGGTATGGTGCCCTCTGCTGATCACTGATATCTCAGCCTAATAGTAACCACAACTGTGTCCACTCCATTAACTGTTTTTCTAGTTACTTTAAGCATACAGGACATGAATTGGTGTCCTTTTAGAACAAGTTTTAATGGTCCAGATGCATGTCCCCACATCGCTCGGCTGCCACGGAGCCTTGTGTACCTTGCTGCTTTCATGGTGAGAATGTAGAAAGATGGAGACAGCAGGCATCAATCGTCCAGCGAGTCCCCACCAGTCCTCCTCACTTTCAGATGCTACTGAGCAAAAGCAGATTAAAGCTGCCCAGTTCCAACTACCGGGACAGAGCAGCCTATTTCTGGAGCAGCGCTGGCCTCCTGCAGCTACTTAGAGAAAGAACGACCCTGACTTGCTGTTGTATTGCCACTTCTTTCTGCCAGCAAAATGCTGGGGCTCCTTCCCTGGCAATGAACTAGAATGAAGTCTCATTAAAGTTCAGCACTGTAGACTGCTGAGGGGAACTGATCAAACGCAGGGCTCTCAGTTTTCATCCACTACTGAAATCTGGACAGACTCATTACTCACAGCCAATACTGGCACCCAGGGTGAGAATTAAAGATAACAAAATCGGAAAGCTATGAAACAACATATTTTTAAGCTCTTACTCTACGGATAATTCTGCTTCCTGAGGCTAAACAACCAAACCCACCATATTCACAGTGTTAAATTGGCAGCTTCTTCAGACCTCATGATCTCCAATGACTGGAGACTCATTCTCAACAACAAATGGTTCCACTGCAGTAGCTTATAAAGGTTCCTATCAGCACTAGCAACAGATATATTTTCTGATATATTTCATTTCTACATGCCCAAACTACCAAACAGCAAATATTTGCCAATTACATTCCATAAATAATAGTTTTGACACTGGTATTGTTAAATATTGAAAGTATTTCATCAACTGCTTCATATATTAAAAATTTAATCCATACATCATTCTGGCTGGAGCCTATGAATGGCTCCATGGTCAAAAATTGTAACATCTCCTTTAAAATTAGGTTCTCAGAACAAATAATCACATTTATAAATTCTTTAGTATTTGTCTTTAGGCATTTTCTGGTTTGGATTAACATCTGTTCTTCACACAAATATTCACAGTAAGAATTTTAGTCTAAGAATACTTGCGGAAAGTGAACACCTCTTTTTTCTAACTCTCAATTTAAGGCTTCTACAACATCTTGGTTGGAGTTAAGAAAGGTGTTCCACATGTATCCTTTGTCATATCAACCGTTTAAAAAAAACCTGTCATATGCTGTCTTGACCATTGGTAGAGTTAGAAATAGGATTCCAATATATTTTGGTGTGGCTTCTGTAACTAGAACACTTAAATATGCAAGATTATTGTATAACTATTTCTCTGTATCATAAGAAATATACAACTTTGCTATTAGAAATCTCACTCTGAACTAAATACAATGTTTATCTTCCTACACTGCCTGAAGAAATCGACAGCATGTGGAATTTCACAGATAATTATTTGGCTTGCCATGCCAAGGAAAAAAAAAAACATGCTTCTTGCAAATAAATACGAGATTCATTTAAAACAATGTGTATGCAAAATGGGACTTAGCTTCATCTTGTATTATTGTAGGTTCTGTCAGCAAAGGAAGCAGCCTTGCTCCGTTAGGTAAAAATAACGCCCTGTCCTCACCTTGCCTTTTCCAGCTCCCAACCATGAGACGCCGTTTATCCCACCAAGCAAAGCTCATAGTTAATGTTCGATTCAGATCTAGCTACAGAAATTGCTTTATCAAACCACCACAATACAATTTTAATTGTTGGTTCATTTGGTTTTTGTAAGCAGAATGCCACCCTCTTGCTCTCCAGCAATGACAGAAGCTCAGCCTCAGCACATCTGTCGGGACATCAACACATTGAGAAGAAACTCAGCTCAGGTCATGCCGGACACGTCTATACTTATTTTCTGAGTTAGTGCCCGCACACTTCCATTTTGTTCATCACACATTTGGAGAAAGCTGGGTCCAATGTACCATCATTCAAATGTAATATGATCTTTTCACCACCCAGTTTGTTAAAGAAAGGCTCTGGGATAAATGAAAGGTAAAATCCTTGGGAAAATAAACTCAAGTCTGTAAAATATTAGCCAATGTTTTCATAACTTTTCCAGCAACTATAGTTTCTAATAGATCAACTGTGACTATATAAATCTACACGGAGAAGGCTGAGCGACAGAAATAGACATATTGCAACTTTTCCTATAACGCACAGATATTGCATCCTCCAAACTTGCTGAAAAGTACTACTTTGTTTATAATTTATATTTTATATACTTGAAGGCGAACCACAATGGGAAACTTTATATCAAGTTTTTCAGCTGTGTTATTTCAGGGAAATTTATTGGCTCCTGTAGTTGTGAAGGTATGAAACAAATGCATATTTTTCCCATGTTAAAGCAACTTAAAGCATCTTTTTCATACTAGTAACTCGAATACACAGCTAAAACTGAAATATTTTTCAGACAGTTCTCACAGAGAGCATAGGTTCACTGTTTGCTATATATTCACCGCAGAAATAATCTAACTACTGAAATAATTAACATCTCCAGTGACTACATTAAGTTACATACTATTTGTGTTTACTTCTTTTTTCTAATTCAAAAATTTTTTTTGCACGAAGATGTTTATTCTCTGCCTGCCTTGCACTGTTCGCCATAGCTTCATCTTTTTCCTTCCCGTCCCTAAGTTATTATTTACACTCTGCACTATGTTTCCCACTGTTAGTATAAACACAGAACACTATTTTAACAAAAATAATTTAAATCAAGTCCATGCAGAGGTCCCGTGAAAGATTTGAAAGAAAAATTCAATGAAGAAAGCTAAGACTGACTGGGTGGCTAAAAGTATTAGCAAAAATAAGCTCGGTCTCTCTGTACTTTCAAAACTTGCAGTTACCTTCTTCCATCCCAGCTCTCAAGACAGCTCTTCAGCTTGGGATGGGAAGTTCAGGAATGATAACATGAGGATTAAAGAGCCTGTTGCATCCAACGCTTATTGCTCACGAAACTAATGGTCCCTGTTCATCTACTGAATAAAACCACAAACCATTTATTCTATAATTTAAAGAAGAAATCACACTCTGAAAATTATGTTTTTATTTCAATCATGTTTAGAGTGCTCAAGATGTGACAGGCACTGTAAATACTGCCACAAACACATGGGAACTGACACAAAGCAAATCAACCATGCGTTTAATACGTTTTCAGATCATGCTCTATACATTACACTGATGAAGCTGAAAGACCCTCTAAAGGAGACCAGCTTCTCTGTAAAAGCTGATGATTACCTTTACATTTAAAACCTCGCTGAAGATAGGCATTTCTGTAGAAAAGACTATCACTTTTTTTTTTTTTTTTTGATCCCTAGGAAGTGAATATTCAGCAGCCGTCTGTTCAAATTGGTAATTTCACATGGCATAGAAAAAAATCCCTAATTTTTGGGCCTAATTTACTTTTACACTAGGATCCCTCCACATTGCCAAAGAATTATGAAAGGGGCTTGGTGAGAAAACTCCTCCTTTTAGGTAACATTGTCAGAGACAAAACAGGACAAAAGACAAAGGTAATGAGGAGCTCTCAGGCCATCTAATCTGCAGGTACTATTTTCCAGTGTGTGGATCATAACTACTGCTAGAAAAATCCTTTCCAAATGGCACTAGTGAAATGAGTAACAATTTTTCCCAGACTTTTAGATTTATTTAAAACTCTAGACTTAGAGATCAAAATGTTAAAACCTCTTCAGCTGTAACACACCCAGAATACAACAAATATAAACTTTGGAAGGAAATGTTTGTAAAGGTATTCAAAATAGTTACCAGCTCAGTACTTGCAGTTTAGCCCATGACCTCTTTTAATTCTGGCCAGCCTGAAGAATGATTTATTGCTATTTAAACAGTTTCAATAACTTAAAAATTTAGACTAGAATAGCTCAAAACTGTGTCTTACAGAGAAAATCTTTGCAAAGTGACACCTAGCATCAGGAAGACATCAGCCTACCCTGCTGCTTCTACTTCCTAGTAAGGGGAAAACCATAAAGCATAAATGACTTTGCTCTTCCTGCTGTAGAATCAGTCAAATAAACCTTCATAATGCTAAAATGGCATCCTAGCTTATGAAAATACACTGCAAACTACATTTCTTAAGCCCTTCAAAGTATTTGTAGGGTACATCAGGAATGCCGAGTCACTCGCATTTGTTTCTCTCTTCAAAACCCCCGCGTGCTTCAGTGTGCTACCCAATTAATTACAGAAGACCAAGCAGGGGAGCAGAACAAAATCTGCTTGAAGGTCTTAATATTTTAGGCAATTTTGCTTGGCTTCTTTTGCCTTAAAAGAATTTAAGAAAAAAAGGAAACAAAAGACCTGTTTTTTCTATTAGAAATAGGTTTTGATTTTGCCTGGATAATAAGAATTTATAGTGTTGGTGAAAGGCCCTGGAGACAGTCCTGGAGTCTGAAGTCATTTATTTACTCATAGAACAAGCACAAACTATACAAGCACCTGCCCCAGGAGCCCAGTTAAAAGCCCCTTGGACCTGACCTGGAGAGACAAATCGCAGAGGTGAAACAGGGTGCCTCGTTTCCCGTTCCACCTGTGACTTCTGTTGTTGGTTTTGTTGTTGTTTTTTAAGAAGGAGAGAGGGTGTGTGAAAAGTAAGTTTACCATCTAGCAACAGTTCAAATAATTCTTCAGAAATTCTTCAGTCTGCCTGCTTTGAATGAAGCATCAGACCTCCTTGAGGTCACTGATGTGGCTTTAGGTCTTTGTTACTAAGCAAACAGATAACTTTGGAACCTTGGAAAAAATGGGGAAAAAAATAGAATATGAATTCACACAGACAGACAGCAAACCCAGAAATAATAGCTACATTCATGAGAATAGCAGTTACTATTTAGATTTATGGAGTGTGGTGTACTAATGCGTATAATGAAGCAGACATTTAATGACTAAGAGTGCTAAAAGGGGGGGGAAATTAAATCCACAGAAGTCACAAGATTGACTTTCAAGATTAATGGGGATAAACCAAACATTCCAGATGTTCTAATCCAGTGTTCTTGTCTCTACGCTACAGAAAATCACCTTTCCCAATGAAAAAACACCATCTTTCTTTCAACCTGCGCTTTTGTTCCCATTACCGCTCATGAATAGTCAGTTTTCATCTATCTTCTCCTTCCTCCACTTATACAATCAATACGAAAGAGCAAACGTACTTTATATATAAAACATTTTAATAAAAGTCTCTCTGAAGACAAAATACTGTATAGTAGAGGCATCCACAATATGTAATTTATCAAGATGAAGCAAAACAGTATTTTTTTTTTTATAACTGCTGTTTAAATTATACGAAAATACTGGAATTGGATCTAAAACTGCCATTGTCACCATTTTTCTTCTGCTGTAAAAACAGCAGTATCACAGCTAAGTACATGCTTTATTTACTGGACAAAATTTACTGTTCTAATTACTGGACCTGTTACAGCTAATGGAAAATAAGAGTTATTGGGGTTTGCTCTGAAGAGGAAAGCTGTTCAACAACAAGGTAACAGTAGGATATAAAAGAGATTGGGGAATCTGATGACTCTATGACTTGCTGTTACTATGGAAATCAGTGATTATAACAAAATATTCACATTTTAATCGTGTTCCCTAGAGGACTGACATCCTAAATTAATTCTATTTTTAAATCCAAGATTTTGCTAATCTACTAATCCAATATTAACCACAAAAAAGTCAGCTACAAAGTCACAGAAGAGCCACGCTTGTTCATGCATGCCCAATACACAAAGCTCAGACCGAACGGCCAGTATCAAGTAGCACAGTTCCACTTCAGTTATTGCAAACCCATCACTAGCTTCGCTGAGCATCTGGACTCCAGCACATGAGTATGCTGAATTTTGAGTTCCATTTTTTCAAAAAGAAAGGACTGTCCTCTATGTTAATACTAGCAATTTTAACTCTCAGAATAATGTGCTGTATTAGCTATGCCCAGTTTTCTAAAGCACCTTTTTGAAAGGGACTGAATAACATACTGCATAAACTGTGCAGTCACACTACAAAGTACTCAAACTCCCACACCTCAGCATTGTCTACAAAGCAAACATAAGTGTCCAGAACATGAACTGAACATAGGATACAGCAACCTGGAAGATTAAAAAGAAAGTAACCGCTTCAACACTTAATAGTTTCAAGAGATGCCTGCTTAGATTTGAGCTTCTGGGAGGTGTGAAAATAACTTCTCAATCACTGTCAAGACTGTACTTTTATTTTTGACAGAAACCAAAGAATTCGATTGCATGGCTACTCGCAAGGCCTGCATTAGTCTCCCTAATTCAGTCTCTAAAATTCACTGTGACAAATCTGAAATTCATCCCCTGTCATTTTTGGTCCTTTCATAATACAAAACACAAAGTAAAAACTCTGAAGCTAAAAATAAGTTATATGAAAAGGCTTTTTATAGAAAGAGCACGGTAAACAGGCTTATGTAGGAAGCAGAATCTCAAGAGTGCTTTGAGTATCACAGATACATGTCTGTGATGAGCACAGACTGGTCGGTTTGCACTGAAGGAGCTTGAATGCTGCTGGAGACATCCTTTGGACAGAGGTCCTTAGGAGAGGCCAGTCTTTAACACTGCCTTAACACAGGCCTAAATTTCAGACAGACCTTTAAGGAAAAGGTTTGGGGTTTTTTCCTTTTGTATATTGTTTCTAATTTTGGGGTCGGAAGGCCAACCTTGTACTTCGCTATATTTTACTCACTCTTCCTTAATCAGGTATAGCAAGACCTGCCACCACGTTCCTTAGGAGTAACAACTTTCCACACTGATGTTCGGGCCCACAAAGAGATTTATAATCAAAGCAGGTTTTGGGGCTCCTCAAGAGTTGAGGAGAGCTTTTTCCAACAAATTGCAGAGGACCAAATGGCTTGGCAAAGCCAGTGTGTCAGGTCAGTGGTGCGGCACTTCTACAGCAGCTGTAATCACTGCCACATGAGAAGCAGCCGGTTGGAGAGAGGAGGACAAGTTTTGTGATTTTAGAGCTAATTATGCATGTGGTTACCACATTTGAAACCCCACTCAGCTTCCCACATAACGAGCATTCCCTGCTACAGAAAGTCACACGCCAGCTTTGGGTCTCCCGCCTCTGTCTACCCCAGTCAGATGGAATCCGGTGATGATTCGGAGCCAAGAATGTGCAAACAGCATGCCTGACTCTGCTTCTCATCTCTGCTTTTCAACAGAGATGCTAAGAGATAAACAACTGTGCTCTGAAACGAGGACTATAACAAATATTTTGCAAGTACATCATTGTCCCCAATTAAATAAAAACCCAATTCCATTTTTAAAAACCTTAAAATGCAAAATCCTGAATTGTGTTTTCCAGAAGAGCAGTAAGAACCTGTTTAATAAGTTAGCTTCCAAATAAGATAAAGAAACCAGCCTTTATTAAATTATATGGAAGGGGGTCAGAGATTAAAAATCCTCTGCCTCTCATTATTAGACTTGAGATGACAGATTCATTCCAGAGCACAGAAGGAAATATATTATCCCAAAACAGGATATGAAGTTCGGTCCCAGTAGATTAGTCTCTGTTAAGTAAATTTATTGTCTAATCTTTTAATTCTCTCCCCAAACTGCTGCCCAAGATCCTCTTCCCTATCAATATTAAATCCCCTTTCCTTCCCTCTACAACCCTACCCCCAAAGCTCCCCAACAAAACTGCCCTCTGGTCTCATTCCCTCTAGGACTTCGATGGTGCATGAACCTCATGGAAAAACAAGAAGTGATGGGAGTAGAAGGGAAAGGAGTTACAACTGCAATCAACCAACTAATAAAACCATGCTGTGCTCTGAATTGTTAGGCAGAAGAGAAAAGCAGGATAAATGTTTTGCTTGCTTTAAACAACAGCAGAAAGCCTGGTGGTGAGCTCTTTTTGTGTGTTTGTGTGTGTGTGTGCCTAGTAACCACTTTGTAATTTGGATACAGACATTGAAGAAAACCTTCAGAAGAGCTGTTTTAGTATGAGAGTACTTTCTGGGAAGAATTAAATGTACTATGTGAAGCTAGAAGGCACATCAAAGAAAGAGCAACTCTATCCTCTTTTTGTTTACCAAGGCAGAAGCAATCTTCCATACAATGATACATTTCTAATACACTGTTTAGTCTAACTTTAGACTCCATGAAATTATTTGCAAAGACAGGGATTCCAAAAAAATTCCAGTAGAAAAAGGCAGTCTTGCCCTCATCCTCCCTTTCATTGCATGAAATTTAATTGTATGATTTAATTGCATGAAAGAGACACACTATGACAAAACCAAAATAGCAACAAGAGAATGCACTTTCAGAGTGGTGCAGCCAGAAATACTTCTATATGGGCTCTAGGATGGTTCTATCACCAAGGAGGACAAACATTTCGCAAAGATCACAAGTACGATATGCAGTACCCCTAGAATCACTGATTGAGTCAATTTGTAAGATTGCTTGTGTTTTCTTCCTTTAACAGTAAGTTACAAAAATACTCCTGGTCAGGTACTTAACCTCAGCCCTTTGCAGGTTTTCATGTAGCAGAGCTGTGATGTACCATCTTTTTGCATAGTAAAAATTGCAAAGAGCTTGGTTTCACCAACAGAGTGTGCTGTCAGTTCGTTATTAACTTGAGGGCAACACCATTAAGAGACACTTTTTTTATTGTTTTATCTGGAGATTTGTTGCAAATACTCGGTTCTATAATAGGTTTCAAGAGCTATCTCCATTTTAAAACAGTTGATTTTCACACAGCATCTGCTACAAAATGCCATTCTTGGCTACGTCTTGCATCGTTGATGATGTACAGTCCTGAGCTGCACAACTGTTTCTTTGCAAACCCTTCTCTTATTTACTTCGGGGGTTTTCTGTTTCTCTTTAGACTCTGGGTGGAGGAGGCATGGGAATCACAAACAACACATTTGGCAAGTCTTCACATTACCAATGGTTAAGATAACCATTCCTAGCCACAAAAGTATCCTTGCTTAGACTATTTTTTCCTCAAATTGAATAATTCTGAGATGGTTACTCCCTCAATTTGCACCCTACCATTTCAGTTCACTGTATTTTCACAGTGTACAACATGCTAATTTTTATTACTGAAATTCATTTCTAAAACAATCACTGTGGAACAAGTTCAGGTTAAAAAAAAAAAAAATCACTCAAGGAAAGTATCCTGCTCTATCTTCTGTATAGCTTTGGTTTTGTTTTAATCCATAACTTCTTTTTAATGTTTCTACTGATCTTTAATAGATTTAATGCTATCTCAGTGACAGACAGATAAAGTGTTACTCATAGGTTCATTTTCAATGAACTCTTAACAGCACTCTCCAGAAAAAGAAAGCTCTGTATTCTTCTCATTGCACCTGAATGAAAACAAGAAGATACACATATAGCAAAGCCTAAAGGTCTCCAGCCAGAAGCCTGCATAACCCATTATACATATATTCAACTTCCCTCTCCTTGAAAAGTCATTCTTCAAATAGTTATGCATTTGTAAGTAACCAAAAATACATTTGTTTCTTTCTATTGATCTAAGCCACGCAAGCAAGCAGCTTCCCTCTCTTTTGTGTGCTGAAGCATCACTTTGAAAACAGGCTTTAAGTCATCTGGTGAAAGAGTATATGGGGCTACAAAGTAAACTGATCTACCAGACATCTGTAAATTACTCCCAATGCAATATACAGGAGTCGCTTACATCTGCATAGAAATATTTATGGGGACACACAAAAAAGGCACACGCACACCGAGCAAGCTCCAGCGCTGCTGGGGTGATCAGCTGAGCAACTTTGTCAAGATCCTCTTAGCACATTTCTAATTCCCTCCGATAAGCCTTACGCTCAGTGGAACAAGCCACATAGGCTCTATCCAAAGACATTCATGGGTGTTCGGAGCACTGGAAGAATTGAACACATCTACTGTTAATGTAAATAAGATGACTAATACAAATCTAAAGCAAGCTACTCAAATGGGACTTTGGGGGGAAGCATACTGAGGACACTGTCTATCCCCATCCGGACATATCCAGCAGTACCACACAGTTCTGACTGAACTAGAAAAAGGCTGAAATATTTCTGGTTGTCAATTAAAAGAGGAATACGAAGAATCATCTGCAAAATTATATAAAAGGAAAAGACAAAACAGGACAGCAGTCCTAGTGCCTGCCTGACTCCCTCTGCACCTCCCAGAATCAAGTCCCCCGTCCTATTTCATGGCAGAATATGTGAAAGGAATCATAATTTGCATTAAACAAGAGCAAACGAAACTGATTTTTCCTTGTATTATAAATATTTGGCTAAACTGAACATCTAATGCAAGAATTCTCAGATTACAAGGGCGGGAGAAAGAAGAACAAACACTAGCACTACTTAAGTCAAAATTCAGATGCATGGCACGAACCAAAAACCCAGAAACCAAATGAGAGTCTATCTGTAGATTTTAGACCAGAATGAACTACTGTGTTCGTGAAGTCTGATCTCTTGTATAACACAGATTAGACTTATCTACTACTAATTTATATGAACTATTAACACTACAATATCTCTATTCTGAGCCTTTAAAAAGGATATACATTCTATATTAAACACTAAGCGATCATTCACACATGCAGGATAAACAGTGCACGATCACTAATATTTTTATGCTATATTAAACTGTACCCTCAAGTGAGCATTGCACCATGGTTCAGAGGTGGCTTGAAATATTAACTACATCTAAACTATGGAAAGCTTTAGTCTAGCCAGGTTGAAAGGTCTCGCTCATGGGACTGGCCACTTTCAAAGGTGATATTCATATCAGTAGTATTATGCCATTGTTCAGCCTAGCTGCTTGAAATAAAGCCAAGGTCTTGATGCCATGTGAACATTACTAAAACTGAAATGGGATTTTCTGTGGAACTGCAAAAACAAACAAAAAGAAAAAACAAAACACACCCCCCACCAACCAAACCGCCACTCCAACAAAACCTCATTTTTAAATCACTCATTCTACCCTTTTCATTAGGCAAAACTTGATTTTACTGTCTCCTCTTGATCTTCACCTATTGTACCAGACTGCAACATATTGAGTAACAACAGTATTTTAAAAGTGAGTGCAATTACAGCAGAAGTATTTAAGCTGACTCATTAACACACAGGAATGTGGCCCGAATATGACAAATTCACACATCTCTCTGTTTAATCCCACTGGAAATGGCGAGTGTACAAACAAGTAAAGAAATTCATCAGAATTGTAATGCCTGGAGTTATTTATTGTTTCCCTACTCTTAAGCATAATCAATCACTGAATTAGATACTCGTTTGAATTCCAAATGTCTGATATGTTCTAAACGATACATACTGCACTGCCCCGAAAAAATGATCATGGTATAAAGTACAAAGTTTGCATGCTGCGTCTGAGTCTTCAAACATGCCATTCTAATGTTGTAATCTCCAGCGCGAGCGTTCCTTCTAATTGTGTGCCTGTGCATTTGATACACTGACTCAATCAGTCAGAACAGATAATCATCATGCATTTGAGTAATACTTTAAACAAAATTTCACAAAACAGATGTAGACGACTTACGGAAAAAGTGAAATTTATTTTGGAAGTGTACTCCAAAAAAAGAAGTTATCATCCTACTAGGTTTGGATTAAAAAATTAGAGTTCTAGTTTCATAATGAAAGCCAAACATACTGAGAAGGCAAGACAGAAATCCCTACTGGGAAGGATTTCTTTAGAAATCAGTTTCTGAGTTCAGAAACTAATTAGTTCAGAAACAAATTTAAAACCCAGTGCATTATAAACCCAGATTCACTGGCCATTTCTCCGTTTCTCTCAGAATGAAAATGTGTCATTTCACAAGGGTCACAACAAAATAACCAAAGGAAAATGTAAGGAAATCTCTTCACACAATAAAAATGGAGTGACTAATGTGGATGACTCAGTTAATTGCATGACTTTCTACTAAGCATATTCACAGGGACAGAAATAACACTAAATCACAAGGAATATATGGGAAAATTATTTTGGACCAGTAAAAAAAGTTATGCCAGAACAACTGTCTGGGTCTTCAGAGCAGTATCTTCTTGTGTATACTGCAGCTAACAACAGTAGAAGTAGAGTTTCTGTCTCCTGCCACTCTTCACCTAAGAACCTAGAGTCACAGGGTAATTCAGGTTGGAAGGGAAGCCTGGATTGTCCCTAGTCTAAAACAGGGTCAGCTCTGAGGTCAGACCTGGTTGCTCATGGCTTCATCCAGTCTGGTCTTCTGCAGCTAACAACAGTAGAAGTAGAGTTTCTGTCTCCTGCCACTCTTCACCTAAGAACCTAGAGTCACAGGGTAATTCAGGTTGGAAGGGAAGCCTGGATTGTCCCTAGTCTAAAACAGGGTCAGCTCTGAGGTCAGACCTGGTTGCTCATGGCTTCATCCAGTCTGGTCTTCAAACCCTCCAAGGACGGAGACTGCACAACCTGTATGGGCAGCCTGGGGTCCGCTGCTCAACTGTCTTCATGGAAAACAAGTTTCTCCTTATATCCAGATATCAAGATACAGGGTGCAACAGACAGATCAACCAGTATCCTGAAGATGAGTCTGGTTTTGTAGCAAAATTCAGAAGTTGATTTTAAAGTCAAGACTTCACTTAACATGTAATAGTATCTATGCTATGTTGCTACAGAAAGTCATTGTTATCTATCTTTTGTAGAAAACATTAAGGAAGAAAAGTTGCTCATGTGAGTCTTTGAGTGCCAGATCTGAGTGGAAACAATTTGGGATTGAGAACAGTTGGTGTAGTAATAAGAGCTGAATTAGCACTAATTTGTATCTACTTGACCTCTTCACACGGCTTAATGGAGGGTACAAACCCCAGATCTGTTACACCTGTCCATCCCTAACACGTGAACAAGAAATATTCACCATGTAACCAAGAGATTTCAATGCTACTAGGAATAGCAGAGTTCCCTGATGAATATCGTATCCTTTTCAGTCATTCAGAAAGAAATACAATTCTGCACTAGCACTAAGGAGAAGGAAGGGGAAGGAAATTCAGGAGTATGTGGTTATTGCCCTAAAATGATACAAAATTTTATAAATTTATTTTATATATATTAAATATATTTGT
>NW_008796044.1:1898209-1910055 GCF_000699145.1 Aptenodytes forsteri | reverse complement strand
TGTACTGCAATATAAAATAATTAGATTGTGAATGTTATCATTAATTTGGTAACAAACATAATTGTTAGTCCTAGAGAAAACTATTAGAGTGGTAACTTGATTTTCTTGTCATCCCCATTGTGTATTAAGCAAAAGAGAGAAAAAGCAAAAAGCAATTGATGCAATGATTTTTGCAGCAAGTATTTAATTGATTTTTCTGCTACTCCTATAATTTACATATAGTCCTATAGTAATTGTTTGGTTTAACTTAAAATATCACACAAATCCTCCTGTAGTGGTATTAATTATGTCACATTTTAACCAAAGAGAAATTATTTAAAGCTAGACAATGTATTCTACAAATGAAACACAGATTACAGCAGAAAAACTAAAATGCACTAATAATATAGTAGGAAAATGGTGCCAAATCATCTATTTTAATTTTGGATGTCACTCTTGCCTCACTAAAATCACATCAATGGGTAGTACAAATCAAGTAGTGGATAGGTTCAGCACACTTTCAGGTTACGTACTTTCTTTTAGGTTACAAGAGATGATTTTCCTTGCTAATGCAGGCATGCATAATATGACCCTCCTTCCGTTTTATCGCTCTTCCAAGAAAAGCCAACTGATTGTACCATCATTCATTTCTTACTGAGATTTTTGCATGAGAAGTTGGGATAACCTTCATCTTTACCCAACTCTACAGGAGACTAAGTGCCCATGACAAGTTAACGAAACACTGAAGCAGTCAGTTCCTATGTTCAGTGCTTTCAAGCCAGCACCATCCACCCATCTGCCAGCTGTGCTGCCCTGCTCCATGATCCTGCCCCCGCTCTTCCAGAGCCCTGCTCTCCTGAGGGTAACACTCAGTCTTTCCCACCACCACCATTTGTCATGTTCTGAAGGAGATATTTCATGTCTTTAGCCTAAAAATGAGTAATGTTCGCAAACAATGGAAATTTCTGGTCAGTGACTGGAATACAGATCTTGAGAGAAACCCCTATCACAACAACATGAAGGAATTATCTTTCTTAACCAACCAAGAATTATTTATTAGCTGAATTGAACCAACAAAATGTCAGGTTTTGGTCTCCATGCAGAGAAGTATTGGTGTCTGGTTTCTTTCAATATTTATTTAGTGAGGCTATTGCCATCACTGAAAGCAAAAAATGACACATTTCTGTTGGTTTTACCTCCTTGTTCTAGCACACGGTGGTCCATGACACAACGTGGGCAATATACCATCTGATCAGCAATGACTACAAATGTTGGAGGCCACCTGTTAATTAGTAACATTTATCACTTGACAGCTATGGATCTCTCTTTACTGGAGCCCCTCTGGAAGGAGCAAGCTTGCTCCTGATAGATGCAATGTTTTGCATGGAAAAGACAGATGGTGTCTCTTCTATCAGAATCAGAAGCTGGTGATTATTTAGTTCTGATCATTCTGTATTTCAAACACCGGACTTGCTAACTCACTGTTAGGACCTGAAGACAACTAATTCAGGTGCTTACACTGTGACTGTAGCAAGTGTATACATTGGAAAGAATGATTTAAACAGATAATTTTGCTCCAAAAATTCTGGAAACAGTAGTAGTGAAGCATTTATGCTCACGCATAAGTAAGAAGCTCCGCAACAGAACACATGGCACTTGATGCTGACCTGTAAAACTACCGAGTAACTACTTGCAAGTCCAACAGAAAACTATTGGTAATTACATGAGCAGACTTGCTATCCAAGCTCGGCTTGGCCTTTGAATTGTATCATTTATTATGTCAAGAACATCAACATCTTTCTAGTTTCGCATTTCTCAACTTCTCAATTGAGCCAATAACATGCAAGAACATTAAATTTACCAAACAACTGGGGCAATCCCAAGGAAAAATGATGACTCTGAGCCACAGGCTAACCTCAGAGATTCGTTATACCTTAAACACCTTAAACACATCTAAGATCCTTCTCATGATACTTTGCTATAAACAAATAAGTTTTCCAATTGCATTATGTTTATAACAAAATCTTGACCCCTTATAGCCTATAATAATTACAGCACCCTATCATAATTGCAGAACTACAGTAATTACAGTACTCCATCTTAACTTCTCAAACGGGTAAGAAAATATCATCCAAGCATGGACCGCATTTGTGGAAAGCACCTGATATAAAACATGCTCAGCTCTAGTTCCACAAGTTTTTTTAAAAGAACGAAAACCCTGGGGTTTTTGTATGCCAGGTCTATTCCTTGATACGCACCGGCATACGGTTGCACAAACAGCCAAGCCAGTGCAACACTGAGCAAAATGCTTCACAAGCAGCAATGCCACAGCATGTGAAATCACAGTGTCAAAATTACTTTCATGCTTCATACGATCCACTTTTTATATTCAGAACCACATTTTATTTTTCCTTTAGGAAAAAACATGTAATTTCAAAAACATATTCCTGAAAGAAACCATTCTGGCAAACCACAGCTTTCCTGACTCAGTTTTCTTAAAACCAAAGCATTGATGTTACACCTTTTTCAGACAGCGAGACGGATATAAAAACGCAAGAAAAGAGTAAAAAATTGTTTGTGAAAACAGCTCCACTTCTCTCAGGGAAAACCCATCCAACACATCCGCCAATCTTCTTACACAAGAAGGAGATCAAAATCTTCAACAGGTGCAGAGAAAAACATTTTATTAGATTATTCTGCACATTTCAGATTTTTTTAGAGATTCTTAAATGCAGGAAGGTAACGAACTGTCCCTGAACCCACTCTGGGATCCAACTTTTAGGGGCTTCAGCAGCCTGGGAACTGATAGTGACTGAGACTAAAAGTTCTAAACTTTAAAACAAGTTCTGGCAGTGATTTTTCAATAGCCAAGTATGCTACAGCCAGTACTCACTTTAATTGCTATTGAAAAATCCTTGGAAAAACTACACGGATTCTGGAATGAAGTATTGGGATGTTAAAGCAATTTCACTGAATGTTTCTTCCCAATAAAAACATACAATTTCCTTCTTTTTAGAAAAGATGTTTCATCAATACAGAGCATTTGGTTTGTCAAACAGGGACTTTAATCAAAAGTCTTTCCTTTTGTAGAGGTGTAACTTTTTTAGTGAATTAGCTCACTAGAAAGCAAGCATTGCTGACACCTTGCAGCACTTGACAAGTGAAATACAACAAAGAGGCACATCAGTAGAGGACAATCAATGTAAGTTAAGTTTTCCCAGTATTTTCTTGAAAGTGTAACACAGAAGGGAAAGAGATTTTGTTGTTAAGGAGAAGGAGGATTGCTGAAATAGTTATTGAACAAACAACTGTTTTTGTTTACTAAGCTAAATGACTACTTCACGTATGTTTTAACAAAGTCTAGTTGCATGATAATTATACCAGTCTGTTTTGCATTACCCACTTAACATTTTCTTCATTCACACCAGTATAGCAGGCCATAGATAATTCATAATACTTCGTCCACAAATATTAGAGATTACGTTCAAAAAGCCGTATTGAAATTATTCGACAATTAGCATTTCACTTCTCACTGAATGTCTAGGTTAGTGTCTTCATCTCCTCTACCTGATTAACAGCTAAATCAGCAAAGTCTAGACACACGCTCACAGCAGTTGCAGTGCTGAGAAGTTGCCCTACAGCTATGCTTTCGGTTGCTTGTTTCTTTTGATAGTAGCATGGCACCACAAGTTATCCCACCAAAGATCAACTTATTGTATTTAGTCTTTCCCTTTCCAAGCCAAAGTTAAATGAAGTTGAAGGCAGCATCTACAGGACAAACCATAGTCACAGCCTTAAAGGATTAGAAGCAGCCATTGTTTTCATGTCAGACATGTTTTTATAATATAGACCATGTCTATTCTTGTTATTTCATTTTCATCATCACACCAGCTTTTCAGCAGTCAGCCGACCCTTTCCCACACCACAGTTTTAAAGGCTCATAAACATTATCTTTATTATATTAAGAGAGATTCAAAAATTTTAAAACAGATGTGAAGTCACTCCTGCCAAGAGCCTACACACAGTGTGATTCAATAGGATGTGGGTGCTGTAATGTACTCAAGACAAGTCATTCTAAAACTCTGAGCTCAACTTGCTGAACAATTATTTTTGTCTAGGAAAACAAAAGCTCAAAATAAATTAAGATCTCCCATGTGCCTGGGACTACGAGTGATCTGACAACCTGACTATGGACGCTCCTCAAAGATGCTTCCATGGACAGCGTCTGCAGACACAGGAGCGATGAAAAAAAAACAGATGAACTTTTTTCTTTGCTTCTTAAAGAAGCTGTATAAGGCAAACAGTGTCCATCACATAGCTCCCGGTGAAGAGAGACATCAGAAATTCCATCACTCACTGTGTGTAACTACAGGTTGGCCAAGTTTTTCCTTCACTCCGCTAGCCGGCTCATGGGGGCTTAAATTACTGTCACATACCTAACAGCCATAAGCCCAACTACAGCAGATCAGCTTTTCCTGGGCCGTGTGCTGCTCAGATTTCCCCTGCCTCCCTCCCCAGGGTTTGCTGTAAGCTCTTTCCTTTGGTGCCACCGGCTCCTGGAGTGCTCATGGCTTTTTCTCCTCAATATTTGGGGCTAAGTCAGCATTTTTCCCCACAATGCAGAGTTGATCCATGTGGCACCAGTATTTCTTTTTCCATTTCCTCTCGGCAGCCAGTAGCTTTGGTTTTCTAACTTTTTATGTAAAATCTCTGTATGGTGATATCTGCAGGAGTTTTTCTGCGTGTCTCTCTTGGAATTTACCATGTTCATCTGTAGGCGGTCAGCTTAATTTTTGAAACAGCTGAGAACTTTATATAAAACAAATACAGCAGGTAGTCTCAAGAAGCAGCCTTTCCTCAGATAAGGATAAGGCCAGTCTTGGTTGTTCAGTTGTTTTGTTGTTTTTTCTCTTTACTCCAACATAACCCTGTGCCTCTTGTTAGTAGACAGAGAACATCTTTCAGTGGGTGTCCAGGAGAGAGGACCTGCTATGGCTGATACCTTGGGAGGGCTCTGGAGATAAAGGTGCCACAACTCTGCTCTAAGACACCTCACTTGCAAGTGCTGTGGCACGAAAGGAAGGTGAAGAACAAGGAGTTGATGAGTGTCATGGTATAAAGTGTCCCACTTCAGAAGCTGTGGTTCACTTAGGACTGCCTCCTCAATAGGTACCCCAGCAAGGCTCCCCAGTTACTGCGCCAAAACCCCACACCAAGACAAGCTGAGAACATAAAGGGTTATTGTAGTCCTGTTCTTGCTGGATACTTAAAGGTATTAAGCTCACAGTTCATCTTTTTAACCGCTTATCTCTCCCCCATGTCACATTCCCCAGGTTTCTTCTTACCACTACAGTCTAGTCTGCAGTTGCATTCAAGCAGTTGTGACCACAACTAAATGAAAGTACAGGAAAAGGAACTATTTTGTCACTTCCACTACTTGTCTAATAGATAACACAGTATAAACAATGAGGTAGTAAGATGTGAAATCTTGTAAAGTATTCCATATATTCAGCTCTTAAATACTCCGAAGGGCACTGAGCACAAGCAATCAAATCCTACGTGGTTTGAAAACTAGCTACAGCTCAACAACGTTTGCCATCTGGACAGATAAAGTGAGGTACTGAGCAGGAGCAGTTTCCAGGGTGTTTAGGTTGGCAGTGACATGGCAACACGAGCCTTCCTGTTTGCCAGGAGAGGGCAGACATTCCCACAGCCGCCTCTGAAAGTTCTGCTGGAAATAAGAGGACCTGTGCAACTACATGAACATCTGAACATGACATGCCAAAAGTGAACATAAATTCACTTACAAAACAAGAGTTGCATTTGTAAACACACAACAGTAACTTCAAAAGGATACACTGTTAAAAATACACTGAAAACAACACACTCTGCATAGTAATATATATGCAATAATGCACAGAAAGAGACTACAGGAATTATTCCAGGCCATGGAACAGACGCGTCCAGGTGAAGTACTCCTGGCTCTAGGGACCCCCGCTACCCAGCTAACACTTCAAGTACTGTGTTCTATCAGCAAGGACTTTTACACAAGTTACAACAAAGATGAACATGCAAACACAAGTCCAGAATGTTAACTAGGATTAAAGTTACTTACTCGTGTAGTGCTGGCAAAATGTACGCTCGCTTCTATACAACTACAAGGTACTCAGGCAAATCTTACCCTTAAAAGGGTTTTAATTGTGTTGAAAGACAAGACCTGCTAGGCTTCTGTTTTCACATGCATGTCACAAACAGGACCATACAGAGAAAGGGACCACAGAGATCTCCTCTTCTGTACACTGAGGACAAGACAGACACTAGAACTCATGATGCCTCACCAAGCAGCTGGCGCTTGAAGGCGGCCATCAATGCTATGTATGACACTACTGCCCTCTCCTGGAAGCAGCTCAACTGCATGTCCTTAGACTTCTACAATCAGCCTTCAACTTTTTTTTTTCTTCTAAAATTGGTAAAGATTTGAATTCTCCAAGCAACAGTATACAAATAGGATACTAGACTAATATTAAACAACGTTATAACAATACAGTTATTTATAGGTTATCATAACCAGTATTTTCTATTTCAGAAACAAAGATACAGTACTAGGAAGTTGATACAAACTTTCTCCAAAACCAGCCAAAGTAACTGGTCCTGGGAGACCATCCAGTATAACTTGAAACGCTTCAACTAGGAAACTTAAATGCTTATGAAACCATTAAAGCAGATGGTCTGCTCTATGGAGCACCCTCCAGATATCATGTAACACTAAAAAGCAGCTTTCGTTTCTTATTTAAAACCAAAGTAAACAGCAATATAAAATCCCAATATAACAAACTCACTGTGCAAGTAGGGATGTGCCTGGAGCAAAATTTCCTAATTTTCCTGAAAACATGCATTTTGCTCTTTGGACTAATGCCATCTCTTTTTCTGTTGGCTCTGCCCCCTCAGGGCCACGCACTATTCAGCTGAATAACTGTAAGGTTCTCACTTGCAGGCAAATAGGAAGGAGTTTAATGAATCACAACATTTTGTTCATATTTTGCTTGGAGGAAGCATTTTCCACATTTTCTCCCTCTTAGTGAAGTTCAGAGAAATTCCACCCAAACCCTGTATAACTGCTTTATTGAGACCAAAAGTTCACTGTCAGATCCGAGGGTTTCCCTACCAACCAAAAAGAAAGGGAAAAGGGGGCAGGGAAAATAAATGCTTGTATGGAGAGAATTAACTAATGAGCTTGCTGAGGCTTACTGATATTCCTCCAGAGACCTATGAAGACCAAGGCTGTGAACGGTGCTTGCGCATACGTACAATCACAGCTCACATGCTGTGGAATGCTCTTTCAACTATAAAAAAATTCTTTTGAAATTCCTTCTCAGTGATACAGGATTCACTGGAACTCGAATTCCCATTGCTGTTCAATGTCAAATAAAGAGAAAGATATGTGGGAGAAAACAGAAAACATTTGTGCGATAGAAAATCTGACTTCAGCTGGCCTGCCGGCAGAGTAAATGACACAGCCCTTGCCAATTGCTTTTATCATCTCAAGTAAAGGTTGGCAAAATGGAAATCAATGCACAGTTACTCACTGCTGTTGCTTTGATTCCTGCGTTGCTCTTTCTTGGTTCGAAGAAGTGTAAGGGGTTGGGGATGAGCTAGCATTGTCGGTCTCTCCAAATGGCCATTTGAGATACGCACGGCCAATGAGGACAACATGGAGCAAAATTACAGTTTGACTTCTAAACTGGGAACGGGACTTATGGAAATAACTTTACAGAACAAGAGAATCATTTCAACAGTAAGATAGAGGTCCCTTGTTTTGACTCCAGCGAGTTGAAAGAAAAGCTAGATGTAGCACAATTTCACTGAAGAACAACGGTACTACCTCTGCTAAAATGGGATGGTAAGGACGCAGAGGTGTGTACAGTTTAATATTTAGATATATATTTTTTCATAAAGAAATTAATTTAGTTATTTTACTTATTTCAAACTTTTAATTAAAAGTTCAGCAATGTGGGATTTTAAACAGAGGAAATTAGCTTGAAGGCACATTCATTTGTAATATAAAAGGGTATTTCATTAATCCCTAATTAAATATTTCTCCACACTTAAATCAGCTACACAATCAAATAAGAAAGAATGAAAACACAAATAATTTCCAAGGAAATGCTATACGCAGCTCAAGAAAAAAAACAGGATTCAATTCTACCTTTCCTTCTTTTTTCCTCCTCTAATACCTTTCCTTCCAGGCAACTGCTCCCAAATGCCCTGATGAAAAATTTACTCTCATTTCCAAAAGACATTAAAAATAAAATAAGAAGTTGGCTACTTTAGAAATAGCTCTTATCTCCAAATTTACTAATATACTTTCAGAAAAAGATCTTAGACTGAAGGAGAAGAAAGGGCTATTACAGATGTATGTGAAAAAATAGAAGAACAATGGGTGGAACAAAAGCTGCTGATGTTTACACATAATTATTATATTAATTTAAAAAAAAAAAGTAGTGAGAATAAAGAAGCTAAAAGAGGTAGAGGAGCTTCCAGGAAATCTGTGTGACTAGTAATTTTTTTCAAGCATAGCTTTTCTTAATAAAAGCACAGTAAGGGCAAATTACATTCAGAAGCAAAGAAGATTAAAATACCAAGCCTTCTTTCGCATTTTTCCATCTTGCTTTTACCTCGACAGATCAAACAAACTACACAAACAGCATTATGAAGCTACCCAACAAACAAAAAGCATGAAAAAACATGTTATAAAGAAATACATTTTATATTTAGAGAACAGCTAAGCATATTAGTGGGGTAAAGGAAAATCATTTTTGCAACAAATTTGATGCAAAGAAAATTCATAAGCATAAAACAAACAGTTTCTTATAAAAATTAATGAGATGTACAGACACCTTCAGCATGAGTCTCATCTCTCAGCTTCTTTTCTTGCTTGTGGTTTTTTTTGCCTCCTTACAAAACTTTGATCTTATACTTCAGATTCATGATATGGATTTTATTAATCAGCAAAGCAATCTATGACTGCTGCTCCCTCCCATTCATACTGTTAGGGGAGACGGACAAGTTAATGGCAGCAACCTGTCAGTGCTGTCCGGGCTACACCACAGGGCTGAAGTGTCTGCCTCTGTAAAAGCAGTTAAAAGTAATTATGTTCTATAGGAAAACATAATTTTAGATGTCGTCTTCTTTTTAAGGAAAAATTTCAAAATTAAATACAAAGCTGAGCTTATCAGGAACTGAAAGTGTAAATTTGTTCTGGATTTAATTGCAAATTACATTCTTCAGTTCCTTCATCTGTCCATGGAAGAAAACCTGTGTTCAGATTCTGTTTCCTAGTCTGTCCCTCTTGAACTTTGTCCAACTTCAGAGAGAGTTGCAAACAGCAGAGAAAAATAAGCCAAGTAAATTACCACTCCTATCTTCTAAGCAGGAATACAAGGAAAAGTGGAAGCAAAGGCACCATATTTCTGTGAGTAGCAGAAGTAAAAAAACCTTTTCTCTTGGCCATGACTGTGTCCCTCCTGACTGACTGTTTCTGCTGTGTTAGCAAGCCAAACTCAAATAAACTTTTTTCAGCAGTTGTAGCATTTAAAAAGTAGATCCCCTGTTGCTTAAGAAAACCAAGCCCTTGAGATAGCCCTGTCCTTATTCCGGTCAGTTCTGAAGCCTGTCTCTTCCAGCTATCTCCATGTTCTCAGGCTATTTTCTATTAGGGTGTCAATCCCTCTGGGAGATGATCAGACTCAACCACTGTCCTCCCACACGGGTGAGGGTATGGCAGTGTAAACTTGGTTTCCACAGAAAGCCATGTTAGCAAGGGTAAATCAAAATCCATATACAGCATTACACATATGCAATATTTTCACTAATAGGTAGGGTAAACATCAACTTTATTAAATAATGTGCCAATTAAACAATATCTTATGCAGTACAAACTGCCCTGCCCAGCGCATACTGCACACACGCATCCACGGGTGCCCGGCACAGTCAGGAGGTGGCTCTACACCACGCGCCCCCACATTCGGGGAAATTATCCTCCTTCTCCATTCATCTCCCTCCCCATCCTCATTCTTCCTGCATCGCACTGCTATTAATTTCTTTGTAGATGTTTAACGTGTCTTATTTAGTGGCTCACACCCAGCCTCCGTTACATCACCCACAGCTCATAACACAAGACCGAAAAGGAAGGAGGCTAAACTCCCCCATACTCACCCGTGCTCCGCGGCACCACTGCAGAGTACTATTACAGGAAACACTTACTGGCAGTCGCAGTGTTGGATAATGCTGATTGACGAGCAATGACAGCACTTTTCAAAGTTCGGCGTACATGGACATGCAACAAAAGTAGAATGAGATTGGGGGAGCACAGCAGCAATCACTGTTTAGACATGAATTATCAGATAATTCTGCTATTTCCTGTGTTAGGGAGAATGTATGAATGTGTACTGTAATTTAGCTTTAGTTAATACACACCATCTCTTACTTAAATTTAAATCTTTTGAAAGCTCCTGGAAATGCAACCAGAGATTGCACCAGAGGTTCAAGTCATATATGGCTTTTTCTGGATATTTTTAAAAAATATCTGACATTGCTGTGCCAGCAGTAGCAACGGCAAGCACAGAAATAGAAGCATGTAAGTAGATACAGGAAGAAAGCAGAAATGTTGCAAAGGATGAAAACACAACAGTAACGGGAGCCTTCCATTACCTCCATGGAAACTAGATAACGTCACATCAGGAGGTATTGCAAAGCCTACATCCAAGGGTATGATTAGCAGCAGCTTCACTCAGCAGCTAGGCAGGAAACCCACAAACAGAAAAGCAACAGTTCACTTAACCCTTAGCAGCGTGTGGTACCTGGGTAAATGTCAGCATCAAAGAACTGCTCTGCAATACTGACCACAGCATACTCAAATGCAATATCCATGTAGGAACAGCAAGAATGCAGCTCAGTGAATTTTTTGTTTAACTTCAAAAGCAGAAACTGCGGGAAAGTAAGAAAAGGAGTTTCTTAAATTCTTAAAAAGGAGTTAAAAGAGGCAGTTGACACACTAAGCCCATGGTGGGCAGCACAGAAACTATTTAAAGACACCAGACTGAAGATTCAGAGAAAATATCACTTACCAAAAAGAACTTTAGAAGGACCAAGAGAAAGCCATCACAGCTGGAAAATATGGTAAAGGACACCATAAAAAAAGAAAACATTTTTTAAAAAGCATCAAAAGGTCCAAACGACACAGGAAGGATCATGAACTCCAACAGGCTAAGTGCAAAAAGACAGTTAGGTGGGGTTAAAAAAACCCCACAAATCCAACACTCGCAAAAGAACTCACAGAAGTCCTCAAAACCAGTAATACACTCATTTATCAAAAGCGAGAAACCTGTCAGAAAGCCTAAAGGACCACGAGATGATCAAAGCATACAAGCAACATTCAGAGATAATGCCAGAACAAAACCAGAAATAACTTTCTTTGTATCCGTGCTCCCGCTGAAGGGAAGTTCTCATTCCAGGACACCTCTGTTTGGTGAATGCTTCAGAAGCTTCATTAGACTATGGAAGATATCAATGAAGTGAACAGCAAGATACTGTCAGGATGAGAGTTTATCTACCTAAAATTCTAAAGGGTTTCTAGGATTGAATAGTCAAAGCTATGAAAACATCAGCTCAATAGATTTTTATTTGGAAAAAAAAAAAAGAATAAAAGAAAGAGTTAGATATAGAATCATAGAATCATTTAGGTTGGAAAAGACTTTTCAGATCATCAAGTCCAACTGTTAACCTAGCACTGCCAAGTCCACCACTAAACCATGTCCCTGAGCACCACGTCTACACGTCTTTTAAATACCTCCAGGGATGGTGACTCA
>NW_008796044.1:1888489-1897489 GCF_000699145.1 Aptenodytes forsteri | reverse complement strand
AGCGCTGCATGGGGTTGTTGTGGCCAAAGTGCAGGACCCGGCACTTGTCTTTGTTGAACCTCATACAGTTGGCCTTGGCCCATCGATCCAGCCTGTCCAGGTCCCTCTGCAGAGCCTTCCTACCCTCGAGCAGATCAACACTCCCGCCCAGCTTGGTGTCGTCTGCAAACTTACTGAGGGTGCACTCGATCCCCTCATCCAGATCATTGATAAAGATATTAAACAGAACTAGCCCCAGTACTGAGCCCTGGGGAACACCACCTATGACCGGCCGCCAACTGGATTTAACTCCATTCACCACATCTCTTCGGGCCTGGCTATCCAGCTAGTTTTTTACCCAGCGAAGAGATATCAGGAGTAAAGCAAAACACAAAGAATAAGTACATCACTCTTTAAATCCCAGGTGTGCTTTCCACCTTCAATGCAACCTTTAGTATTATTATAATCGATAAAGAAAGAGCTGAAAAACGACTGGGGAAGATCCTACTGATAGAAGTGGGAAAGGTTCAGAGAAGGGCAACAGGGAAGAAACAGCTTCCACATCAGAATGATGAAGTAAGCCAGGACGATTCGAGATGGAAAAGAAGCAGCGGAGAGGAGATACAACAGAGGTCTATAAATTCATGTGTGACACAGACTGATAGGGTACAAACATTCACTGCTTCTTATCCAAAGAACTAGCTGCCATCAAACAAACAGGCAGCCAGGGCAAAAACAAACAGTGGAGGCAGTTCTTCAAACATGGTGAAGCCATGACACCTTCTTGCTGAAATATATCTAGATGCAAAAGTTAACATGAATTCAGACACTGGTCAAACTAATGGAAAAAAGTTCTCTTGGAATTATTATTAACTATGAAGACACCTGCTGTCTCCAGGAGCCTGGGACACAAAAGGGCTGGAGACTGGCAGTGTATGGCAGGGACTGTAGGCACTACATTCCTGCTCGCCCCTTACGCGCATCTCCACACACCTACCATGACCACAAGCAGAAACATGATGTTGAGCTTGACAAACCACTGCTCTGATCTGATCTATTTTTACATAACAGTCATTAAGTTAGAGTGGAGTGGCTGCTGCTGCTTCACATACTTGACTGGGCAACCTCTGAAAAGGGTAAAACAAATCTTAAAGCATCTGAGGCCTTGTCTATCTGCTCTGAAACACGTTTCACACTGGAGGCTTAGTTAGCGAAGAAGATTAACCAAGACTGCCCTACATTACCTACTCCATCAAAGTTGGACAGAACTATCACTTCAATGTTCCTGTGACCTTGTTGCATTACAATGAAGTAATAGCAAAAACTGTATAGAGGAAAGTTAATCGTTATCCCAAGCCAAGTAATTTAGTACAAACTTCAAATGTGTAGTTACACAGACACACCACACACTTCCCTCCTTAGTTCTTAAAAAAAACCCAACAGGGCTAACCAAATATTGAGAGGACATGCAGATAAAAACATGACCCAAAAATAAATTCTCACTTGCTCAGGATTCTAGGTATTACCACATAGTATCCTCGCTGTGACTATAGGTTTAGACACAGTGGTACAAGTTCGAGTTCATACAAATTATACTAACTATTTGAAACCTCAGGACAGCTAAGATCTTCAAGTACACATTTCCAGTCCCTCTGATGCTCTCAGTAGTGTCTCTTCACACCACATTTGAAGGTGAATGGGAAGAGGGAGGTTCACTCAAAGTGATGGTAAAAGAAGACAGATTCACCAAGTCAGAGAGAAGGGCAATATTTCATAGAGGAGAATACATCAAATGCAGTGAACAGAAGATAGCAGCACTGGCAAAGAACCTTGTATGATTTGGTAGCCAAGTCCCATTATTTTTTAATGCCATCTGTGTTCCTCAGTTGTGTCTGAAAATCCCATCCAGGGAGAACATAAAATACAGGAACAGGGATAAAGTTGGAAGATTCTGGGAAGAAGAAACCAAAAATTGTGGTGACAACAGGTTCAGCCAAGTAAAGCAGATTTTAAGTTCAAGTGAAGGAGATTCAGCTTCACTACACTTGAGATACTTAAAACAACTGGCACTTTAGATGAGAATTAACTGAAAAGTATTTGTTGAATTTTACATTTGATTTCAAAAAGAAAAAATTGTCAAAAAATTTCAAAAAATGAGTTAAAAGCTCACTCAACACATATTTCACCATACTTCAGAAAAAAAAAAGACAAGAAAAAAACCCCTTCCTTTTTATACAGAGAAGTTGACCTCAGTCAACCCAATCCAGCTGGCTGGATTTTGACTGATAATATGCTTTGAATGACATCTTCCTGCAGGTTTTGTAACCCAGAATTGCCAAATTATTCTACTTCCAAATCGACACTACTAATACTCGAGTTTCGCTGCCCAAAATCAATGGAAAAGTGAAATGACCACACAGAAATCTTTTCCTACCATGAACGAGTATTGTGAGTTTTGGAAGCATTTCTTCTCCTATATAAACCAACCCAGTCTGTTCTCTCTTCCCCGCAACTAGTTTTTTCTCAAGCCATACACGCAATGGAGGTGACACCACTTCTTTGTAAACATCCTTGCAGCCAGTGATTCAGGTGCAAATCAACCAGCAACTCATCTTACAAATCAATATTTACAAAAAGCTTAGCACTGTGAAGCACACAGGAAAACACAGAACTGCCAAATGAACTGGGCCATAAGGTACATGAGAACCATGTGTGTCATTTAGTTTTCATTCCTCCTTTCTTTTGCAATTTAATTTCCTAAATTGTATGAGATGCATGAAAGGAAGTGCCAGAAACCTTACCCGCCTTTTAGGCAGGGGAGATGGAAAAATAATGATAACACGTATATATTTTTCTACAGAAATTATTAAATATCCAATATTTTCTACAGATCATCTTGAAACCATTTCATCATTCCAAAGCAAAGGTGTAATTTTTGTTCCACTTACAAAGATTAGGAAATTTTGAGAAAGACCATTTGTTTAATTTACATTCAGTGGGGACTTACAACACCATAGTGTGCACAGTGCACACTAATTTGCACGTTAACATATAGTGACTGGAAATAAAGCAAACAACTGAAAAGCTGACTGTACCTTTTTTCCTAGTCTCATGTTTTGCTGCTGAGAAAATAGCTCGGTCTGGCTTTAGGCCTGCGAACGCTCTGTCGAATCAATCAAAGCAACTATAAAGATACTGGAGTCGAGCAGCACCAACAGGGGACTGCTTAAGGCCTCTTGCCAGATATAACAAAAGTAAATATGAAAAGTTTAATATTCCAGGAATGAACTAGTGTCAAGTTTGCAACCAGTAAATACCCAATACCTCACCAGCCTCAGACCTACTGCACGGACCAAGGAGACTGCCCTCTCCCGGGAAGGCTGCTTCCATGGGCATTATCACATCTTGCTCTCTGGGAGAGATTTCTCGCTCAAAAAGCTGTAGCAGCCTCTAACTACTCCTTGCTTTAACAGAACTGCTAGATTACAAACATAATAAGGACTGACTCATTTTTGCACTGCAAAATTCCACTTCTTTGTTTCTTCCTTTAACACTGTAGCTCTTGTGCTACTCTGAGCAGTGTCTTGGTATTCCTATTCTATGACCCAAGCTAGCAAGACGCTAACGTGAAAGCAGAATGATAGCTGCCCAAAGACAGAATTACTGTGCTTTTCACTAGCTGTAAAAGTGGCATTCCTTGTTCATGGCCTATTATTCTAATCTAAAATCTGAACTTCTCCTTTTCATTTAAATTGAATTACAGTCTCATTCAAATACTCAAATCCCAGATAAAAACCTTAGAGTAAGCAGAAGTTCTATAAAGATTTTCATCACTCTACATCAAAGAACTAGGAAGATGTTCTTAACAGTGAAGCCATTTACCATTCAACCACAATTTACACGCTATTATCAGTCCACAACCTATTCCCAGCACCTCTGCCACAGTTTTCAACT
Organism: Aptenodytes forsteri; assembly: GCF_000699145.1. NCBI lineage: Eukaryota > Metazoa > Chordata > Aves > Sphenisciformes > Spheniscidae > Aptenodytes > Aptenodytes forsteri. The sequence goes on along the minus strand of NW_008796044.1, from coordinate 1,893,556 downwards.
AAAGGATAGTAGCTGATAGGGTAATACTTACTAGACTAGGGCAAAGGATATGTCATAACTGAACACGTACAAAAGCGGGGAGGGAGGCAGAAATGACAGCAATTAATGATATATGCATTTTTAAAGAGACCAAATAAATTTTTAATATATTCTTTAATCTTGGTCTTTGGAAGTCTTACAGAAGATGATCCCAGAGAACAGGGGGTGGGATTAGATGGTGCTGGCAGTCCTCTCTGAGATCTGTTACCTGGGAGCATAGTGAGATGAAATGCAGGCACTGTTTTGTGATACCACAATAAAATAGCTTATTTGCCTGATACAGCCGGAGTAACACAAAACAAGGTCTTGAAGAACCTGAGGGGAGTAAGCTACACAGGGTCTACCACCTCCAGGGACTAGGACCCCAGAGGTTTCCTGGACAGATCTAACAGGGGCTCTACACTTCCCTCAGAGTTTGATATGAACTCCATATCTCTTACCACCAAAGTCCAGAAAAACTGCAATTTTACCTGTTTTAAGCAAATGAACTATTTCATAGTTACTTCTTGGTAAGGCACAGCCTAGTTCAGCCACTTCTATAAGCACTGAATCTCCCCGATAAAAAATAAAACCAACCAGACGCTACATAGATTTCTTTTGATTGCTCTGTCATACTTGTAATTCAGAAAACATACATCTCTCTCCCTTCTTTCAAACAGATCTTCCCTAGCTGGGAACGAGCTACCCAAACCTCTACCCACTGTTTCTCAGAAGGCTTCCTATGTATCACAAGTTATGGTGACAAGCAAAGGAGTGACTACCTTGAAAGCTCCTGCTCATTACATCTTAGCTCTAATTATGGTCTATAATAACATTTCATTGAGGCCACATCTGTAGGAAAAGACAGTATTTTACTTAGTAACTGACACAACTGAGGAAAAAACCCAAACAACTTTTATCCTTCAAAGTATCTGAAGCTCAAAACTTGTGTTTTTCCCAGCTGTACTAGTTCCCTAGCTTGTATTTTTAGACTACCACAGTTATAACATAGTAATACTTAACTAGGATAACATTAATAATTTGCTTTCATACATTTAAAAAATATTTTCACTACTCTTCTAGTAGGAATACAAACATGATATACAACTATGGGAGAAAAAGATTTAATACGTTACGCAGTCAGTGGTGCAGAAACCCGAACAATAACGCAAGAACAGCAGGGATCGATCTCTTTCCATACAACCTTTAAGCATTCCAATTTCAGGAAGTGCCTTAATCATAACCCATATAATACTGTAGGAGTAAAAAAGTGAGATTAGAAAGGATGTATACAGACTAGCGTTAAATTTTGGTCTAAAATATGCTGGGATATCTACTATAAAAACAGTAACCATCAATTAGATTTACCGCAAATGTCAAACATATGTTTAAGTCAAACCAAATCCTATCATAACTGTATAAAAACTTGGGAGCAAAGTAGTCCAATTTTATATAAAACTTAATTCACACAACTTGTGATGCTGCCTAAAGGAGCTTTGTAAAGGAACATCTATGCTTTATAGAAAGCTAACTGAAAGTATAACAAATTCCCCCAATCCCAACTTTAAAGTCCATCTCCACAGAGGGACTTTAAAAATCCACGTTTTCTCAGACAGAACCCGTGTGTTCTGGTGCACTGGTGTTTGCAGGTCTTTTGCACAGATACGTGTATGGATGTTACAGTGAGGCACTACCATATATGAAGAGCAGCAGCTGTCAATCCAGAACATAAAGCAGTATCATAGATTTAGATACAGAGACGTTGGTGTCATTACGCCCACTGACACACTCATGATCATGAGGCCACATATTGCCAAATTTTATCTGTGCTTTTATTATCTCCCAAATTTTGTTTTCTCTGTGTAAAAGTGAACTAATCTGGTGATGTGTTATTCCAGTAATAGCCCAAAACTATTGCAAAAATGGCTGACAAAATACATAAGCACTTTTATTAAGTTATTTCTGATAAAAGTTTGAAAGTTGTAAGTCATCAGCTGCTCATTTTTCTTCTTTTAGGAAGCATTAGAAGTATTTGGTTTCCATACCATTCCCACTGCAAACCAACTATTTTCTTTCTCAGTGCCAGATCCAACATTCCTTGCAGCCTTTGAGGATTAAGTCAGTTTTACTCTTTATCCCACACAGGAAAAATAAAACCAAAATTAGTACAGCAAGCCAAGCAATCAATATTTTAGATAAAGTTTTATGAATGATGCAGAGAAGAAATAAAGTGCAAAGTAAATTCCAGTACTGAATTAAAATTGCGTTTAAAAGTTCCGATAATTGCACATTCATGTTTAGCAAACATTTCTCCTAGATACTCTTCCAATCCAATCTTGCAACTAATGTGAAATTCTGGTCTAGGAATCTCCTTTCCAAAGTCCCACAAATGGGGACTTGGCTTTGTGCATTGTTTATTGAAGATAATAATGGTCATCTAATAATTCAACAGTATCAAATCCAGGACTCAAAAATTATTAGTTAGACCTCTCAGAGAAAGTTGTCTTATTGATTTTATACCCTCTTATTCACCAAATTATTTTTCAACCTTGGCACATGTAAGCATTCAGGTTTTCAAGCTTCTTACATCCATTAGAGCTTTAAAGCTTCATTTTTTTTTCCAAATGAAAGCTTTATTCATAAGTAATGATTTGATTCTAGTAACAAGAATTTTATGAAAACTACTTCTGTGAGATTAGAATTAAGATCACCAAATGGCTTTTAGCAATAACTATCCTTTTCTACTCTAATGCAGAGAGAGCGGTGTCTAAATCTCATCAACCTCATGCAGGTCACACGGCTGGCATCAGCAGCAGGATGGACTTCGGACCACAGGAGATACTGCCCCCAACACACATAAGCACCTGGTTGGCTTCTGCTCTTTCTTCCTTCTGTGGCCAGGAGTGGAAAATGACCTGTCTTGTAGCTGCACTCCTGGCAAGATAGCAGGGATTATTTCTGAAATCAAGGGTATGGGACTGTGATAACACGATCACATCTGCCTTTATTATGGGAGTCATCATATCAGGAACTTTGACTTCATTACTCAGTATCACAGACGCTTTTCTCTAATTTTACTTGGAAATAATTACAACTTTACAACTCTAACTGCAAGACTGTTTCAACCGCACACAAACATATGATGTTAACATAGGATTCTGCAATTCTAAAGGCTCATTAATGTGATTATCAGAGTACAAGCCATGTCTTGCAGCTTAGCACTTATGGCTTACCTTTAAAAGACTGCAATAAGTATTTATAAAATAAAGAAAAACAAAAAAACATCTCAGAGCACATCAATTCTGAGGGACCACATATTGCTAATAATACTTAAATTCAAATACTTCATACAATGTTCTTCTATTATTATTCTAAAAACCATACTCCAGAAACAAAACTAAACTGCGTTTCATATAAATAGCATTTGCCAGCTGAAGACCTCAAGAGCAGGCTGCACAGGAGGTGCTGAGGCTGATACACTGCTATGAAAAACCAACAAATGTGGTAGCTTGGCAGCTGGAAGACACCTCTGCTTCAGCTGAGACGGTGTAATGAAGCTATTGAGCAATGTGTATTCACTGGTCTGAAAGTGTGATCGTTAGGAATCCGTATCACAGTCCCTGCTCACCCATGTTTATCAGACCAAGTTACTAAACAATTTGGGTGGGCTGACTTCAAAAGGAAATCATAAACAGATTCTTGTTTCTCTTCTCTGAAGAGGAGAGGCTGCTCACCTTTCCCACCGCCAAACTGAGCAACCTGCTCAGAAATGGGAAGGAAAAAGCCTGGGATCGACGGGGGAGCAGGTGCAAGAACAGCTCAAACCGATTCCTGACCTTTGTCTGTTGCGGGTGAATGATAACACATTTTCACTGCAACAACTGTCTGAACCATGAGCATATTACTCAGCTCCAAGTAAAGCACGTGTTGCCAGAGTTGATTCTTGTATTGCTCTAGCACTGTGAGAAGACAGGCTCAAAAATGTTCAAGGCTCAAAAATGTTCAAGATTAAATGAAGCATCCCTGTACAGACACAGTTTGATATAAGTATCTGGAGAAAAGGAGAAAGCAACACTTTTTTCCTCATAAATCACTGAACCTAACTTTTGGAAATTGCCACTGCTTTAACACAGATTACCAACTCAACAGATTTGTTGCCATATGCTCAGTGAATCACTGATCTCTTTAATAAGGCAAAGGACCTATTGGAAGCAGGAAAAGAAGGGAAGAGGAAATGTACTTGTAAATTGTTTTCCTCCCTCTACACTCATATTCAAACCTTTTATTTTTGTTCATGAAACTGTGGTTTCAGATTTAATGTCCTTTCACTAGGACAACTAAACAGAAGTCAGTCTTTGTCACAGTAACTCTATTGTCAATTAAATTACCAAATGATGGAAAAAAAATCTCTTCATCCAAATGTGTTTGCATCTGATTACTGACAAGACTAACACTGTACAAACAACAAGATTCACAGAGGCCACTACACAGCACTTACGGCATGGCCCAAAACTAACCTACCATCATCTATAAGCTTTCAGTCTTCAAGCCTCATACAAAGGAGAAAAGGTCTGTAAAACTGCCTTCTCTAGAAGTATTATAAAGAGGCTACAAGAGGTTTGCAAATCCCACACTGTTACATAGGCAGATACATGACCATGGGCTACTGCAGTGGCGTGATACTGAAATCTTTCACAGACGCTGCTGGAAGCGCTGCCATCACAGCCGAGCTGGATAAGATGCACTGCAAACGGTCAAAGGAGGTAGAAAACAAATATTCAGAAAATATAAAAGGCACAACACATGGAATGATATTTAGATGATGTGCTGCTTTTGGCTGGTGTAGAGTTAATTTTCTTCACAGTAGCTAGTGTGGGGCTATGGTTTGGATTTGTGCTGGAAACAGTGTTGACAACACAGGGATGTTTTCGTTGTTGCTGAGCAGTGCTGACACTGAGTCGAGGCTTTTTCTGTTTCTCACCCCACCCCACCAGCGAGCAGGCTGGGGGGGCACAAGAAGCTGGGAGGGGACACAGCCGGGACAGCTGA
>NW_008796044.1:1868748-1888416 GCF_000699145.1 Aptenodytes forsteri | reverse complement strand
CCTGGGGATGGCTGAACACCTGCCTGCCCATGGGGAGGAGTGAATGAATTCCTTGTTTTGCTTTGCTTGCGTGCGCAGCTTTTGCTTTACCTATTAAACTGTCTTTATCCCAACCCATGAATTTTCTTACTTTTACTCTTTCGATTCTCCCCCCCCCTCCCCGTCCCCGTCCCACCAGGGGGGAGCGAGCGAGCGGCTGTGCAGTGCTTAGTTGTCGGCTGGGGTTAAACCATGACAAATGCTTAAAAATTAGATTTGTATTAAAAAAGGAGAGCAAACCAGCTGATGAAATCTGCTTGAGGCACTGCTATAGACAACTCAGCTGTCTTAAAAGGGCTGTGAAAGCTGACACTAGGATCTCAGACAGTCTCTCCCAACCCAGAATTTAGATACTGCCTTTTCTCAGGCAGATGCTGAGGCTGGGGCTGGAAAGCCAAAACATGCTGCTGGACCCAAGTGTGCTCTACTGCTTGTAAGCCACTGAGCACAAAAGCAGTTCCATAAATCACAACCTGCCCATTAACTCAGAGGGAATATTCTGGCATTTAAATTTTTTAGTGGTATAAGAGCGAAGATGTTGCTTGCCATTTCTGCAATTTCAGACATCCCATTCTGAATTCATTTAAAGCAGTATACTTACTCGCTTCTAACCACTTTACAGTGCATATCCTCATTTAAGTCTGAAAGGTTAATTTATTTGCCAGAACTTCCGCATAAGAATTCTGAAAATTATCGTCTTTCCCTGCCCCCCCCCAGCAGAAATGCTTTGAGGTGACTTTAAAATCTCATAAGTAAAAAAATGCATTGCTCACTGAGTAACTACCATTCCCTGTATTTATTCTATACGGGTATCCATTGAAGCATCCAGATGCATCTGGCTGTGGCAACAAAGACTAAGAGGATATTTAGAAAAATATTCCCCTGAAGGCACAGGTGCAAATGGCCAAAACAAAGGCCTCCAGTCTAAATAGTTAATAAATACAAAGCCACAAAAAACAAGGCTTCATTCACCATAATTTTTTCTGTCGATTCGACAAAGGAGAATAAATAAATACGTCTTTTCAGATTTAAGTATCAAGTGCTGAATCACCCAGAAAATGAACGGCAATTTACAGGATAAATTTATAACTCAAATCACAGATATTATAATGATTTTCCATCAAATAAAGTAAGGACTGGTTTAGGTAAGAATGTACATGGATTTCTCTCATGATTTCCATTTCCACTCAGCATTTCCTCCTCCCAATCTCCCCCAATGTACTTTTACATACTGAAAAATTCTAAATTGACTTTTAATCTGAAAGAGTTCTCATCTTTAAAGCTGTTGTGAGATAAGTACAGCTTACCTACTCCCTTAAGTGGAAGAAGGGGAAAACAAACATTAACAAATTAGAGAAATAACACTTCTTCACTATTAAATATTTACTATTGGTATTCTAAGAGGCTTGCAAGCTGAAATACCTTGCAGTGGAAGGTATTTTTTATTGCTGAGTAGACAATGAAATATTTTCATTGACAGATCCAATACTTGTCATTAGATATTTGTGTTGTAATAAAAAAAAAATTGCCTCCACTGTTTTTTTTACAGGTTATATATTTTTTGCTGTTTTTTTTTTTCTTTTTTGTTTTGCTTTGTTTTCCTCTGTTCTGCTTTTTTGTTTCTTTGTTTTGGTGTTTCTATTTTGTTTTGTTTTTACTGTGCAGTGTCCCTTGTCTCCTCATTTACATCAACCTTGTGATTGCTGTTGAGTGCTTTACCAGCACTATAACTTAAACCTCACACAACATCAGAAGTATATCACAGTATATCAGAGCATCACTGCAGTTGGACATAAAAGCTCAGGAGGGTCTCTAGTCCAAGCTCATGCTCAAAGCAGGGTCAGCTCCAAGGTCCAGTCTGGTCTGGAAAACATCCGAGCCGGGGGATTCTCCAGCCTCCCTGCGCAGGCTGTTCCAGCTTACATATCCTCACAGTGACATTTTCTGTCCCTATATTTAGTTCAAATCTTCCTCCATTTCAATTCATGACTGTTGTAGCTCATTCTCCTACCATGTCCCCCAACAAAGCCCCTGGCTCTGGCCCTTTGGGAGCTGGCAGGCTGTTGTTCAGCCTCTGAAGCTGTCTCTTCTCCAGGCTGGATGAGCCCAGCTCCCTCAGCCTCTCCTCCCAGTGCAAGTGCTCCAGCCCCAGCCATCCCAGGGGCCTCCACTGGCCTCTCTCTAGTTTAGCAACATCTTTCTTGTATTCGGAGGACAAAAGTGGACCCGGTTATTGCACTTGGTCTAACAAGTGCCAAATACAGGCCAAGAATTGCCTCAATTTAATGATTATGCTCCTGTTAATGCTGTTCAATAAGCTGTCAGCCTCCATCACTGGCAGGGCACACAACTAACTCCCATCCAGCCTTGTGTCCAACAGGGCCCCAAATTCTTCAGCAGTTCTTCAGCAGAACTGCTCCCCAGGTGGCCAGACCCCAGCCTGTGCAGGGCATTATGCTATCCCAGGTGCAGACCTTGCTAAAAACAAAGTGGACAATGCCTACTGCCCACCATGCATCCACAGACCCTGTAACTTCAGCACAGAAGGCAGACAGGTTGGTGATTTACTCTTGGAGAACCTGTGCTGGCTGCTCCCAATCACCTTTTCCTCTTTCACGTGCCTAGAAATGCTTAAAGACTAATCACCTCTCCTCTGATCCAGACCTATGCACACTCTCAATGAGCCTCTCACTCAGTCTATAGAGGAGCTCCAGACATTGGAGCCTTTCCTTCGCATGAAGGACAGTCTCCTCTTCCCTGCCTGCCTTTACTGAGAACCCTCTAGCCACTCACCACCAAATAATGTCATCTACCCTCCTTCTTATTTATTCCAACAGCGTCATAGTTCTGCCTCCGCTGCAAGACTTCATTTTGAAGAAGAAAGCAATACCAATCCTACACCTCACGAAGGCCAAGAGTAACTGAGTTCTTGTCTCCATTTGATACCTTCTTGCTAACACAGGCTGCACATATAAGCTTGAAACCAGTATATTTATAATTTAGGAAGCGTGAGATCTGGGGATGCTACACAAAGCTTAGTGTTCTACTGTGCAAGTTTGGTGAGTGAACCAGAAACACAAATAAACCTCAAAGCCATAAGATCCCTAGAATATCTTCATTCCTTATTGTTTCTGGAAAAAGCATAACTTGTTGGACTACTTTTTTTGGTTCATCATCTTTTTCTGTACCACGGACACCCACTAAGAGAAAATAAGCTCACTTGGTTGACGAGCCCCTAAGTTAAAATGCTGACACTGATTTATGAAGCAGCAAGCCATGCAAAGAGTGAGACTGTCCCCTTGTGAATTTTCTCTTAAGCCATGGAAAAATATAATTATAAGGAATATAAGTTAGTAGGAAACTGTGGTCTGATGGTTCAATTATTGCTTTTACTATGGCATGCTACCATAGCACATCATCATACGTTAAAATTTCAGCAAGAGAATCAAAGTCATGTGACAAGTTTTATTTACACGTTCTAATTATGCAATTAATAATCTTGATAGAACTGTTTTAGCAATCACAGCAGATATTTGCCATATGCACACCAGGGGATCACACAGAGAAATTTGTAATCCTGTAGGAAGCAGAAAACACCTTTCCTCTCTATAATGAAAATATCTGTGTTAAGGCCATTTCTTGTGGTCTGTGCAGGAGATGGCTATTGTAAAAACACCACAACAGCTTCATGTCTCATTGCAGCCAGTCCCTTAACCCACCTGAGTTAAAGGGAAATGACTACTACTGTTAGACATCTCCAGTTTTCAGTATTTTAGTTACCGGTCAAAACAAACATGAAAATACAGGAAGGCACAACCTTCCATTTTTAAATGTTGCTTGGAGCTGGTTTGAGCATCAGATGGAAGAACACACTGAGCTCAGTAAGTAAAAAGGAAAATTGTAACTACACTGCTTATGAAACTCAGCTGCTGACCTCATTTATTTGATAGGCAAACAACTACTTTTTGCACAGTTGAAAATAAATGTTGACACAGCAATGAAATTTTACCTGTGTATTACACAAACATAACCTCCAGCATAGGAGATCTAAAGATCAAACTAATCTGACCTTAGCAAAGGTCAACAGGTAATAATGTAGCTCTCGAATGAGAAAAGCTGTAGCTAGAAGCCAAGGCAGCAACAGGTAACTTTTAAACGAAGAGTCATTACTAAAAGAATACTCCGGTTTTGTTATGTTTCATTAACATTTACATCAGCTACATCAAGAGAAAGGTAAAAGCAGCTGAAAATTCTTTTCTGCAATTTATTTTTAAACCAAAAGTATCTACAGGATGCACTGAACCAAGCAGTGGCACTTGATTCAAATTTGCTTTAAAATATTTTATCTTGGTACTAGAGGTCAGCAGCAGAATAGCACAAAGCTGATCCTTACAGATTTATTTTCCAGAAGCTTTGCAACTCACAGATAGCATGGTCTAGTCACTTATGTGCATATGAACCTCAAATCTTCATGTGCTATATTGATAGAGCCCATATAAGTATTATTTTATATACAATGTTAAATTGCATAGAGATATTTTTAAGATAATTCTGTTTAGTGAAATAACAAAGATATGATCATGAAATTATCTAAATAGCTAATTATACACTCTTCAATTGATTCTAAATGTTAAGCATCCTAAATTAATAGGTCCTAAAATTTCCAACCACTGAAACAATTTCTTTGACCAGTAGACATTTCAGCTAGTAATTCTGCAGCATCCTAATTTAATGTATAGCCAAAATGAATAAGCAACAGAGGAGACTGGAGGCAAGTACTAGTTAATCGCTCATTTAAGAAGAGCAAAATTACCACAAGCAACCAGACCAAAATCAAAAGCATGTTCATATATATACTGGCAGTAGAAACTACCCTAATATAGATCAGTTACATTTTGTGATGGGAAAAAATATTTAGACACTATACATTTTTAGATATCATAAATTTTAAAAAAATAGATGTTTCAAGTAGCATAAGGATTGATTAAAGACATATAAGGATCTCAGAGAAGAGAAATACCATCTTTCCAATAATAAATAAAAAATAATGAGATTAAGCCAAGACAGATTCTGAGGAACAACTTGCTAAAGGTATAACAAGTACTATTATATTTATTTTCATAGATTTCAAAAGCGAGAAAACTGCCATAGAGAATTAAGGGCAAAAAGATGATAAAGATGCAAGAGAGATGCCCCTGAGACTTAAGGCCACAGCAGAAAAGTTACGTATAAATAATTACACTGGAGCTCCGTAAGTTCCCACTCTGGAGCTTTTCCTTAAACTAGGTGAGAGTCAGAGGAACTGTCAGAAATGAAAGAGGCAGGGGAAGAGGCTTTATAAGAACCGATAAAATTCACAGAAAAATCACCTGGAATAGGTGTCATTCAAAGAGCAGTTCCGACACAAAGTGACAAATATCTTTTCTTTTTTTTGTGCTACCTCAGGATAAGCTTCACATGTTACTCTACGCAGCTGCTTTCAGTTCTTTATAACTAGCATAAAATTTCTCCATTAGGTACTACGGAGCAAGACTGACTTCAGCAGAAAACAAACAGAAGGTGACAAATGCAAAGACAATATTCAGAAGCAGCTTAGAGGAGAAAAGAAGACGGACTCCTGAAATCTTCATATTTCATTGGGATTAGTATGAATCAGGATTAATAGACTCATATATTGACCTAATACGGTGCAGACCTGCTAGCACGGCTTCTATCGAGTTCAGTCTTACCTCACACTAAAAGAATTAATTGAAGTAGCCACCAAGTATATTATTCAGGGTGACCTTGTTGTTACAGCGTATTTTAATTTCTGAAAGCTTTTTGCAAGGTCCTTCACCAAAGACACTTACAAAGACTATGTAGTCACCGGATAAAAGGAAAGGGTCTCTGTGTGCATTAATAATATTAAAAAAGCAAGGCACGGAAGATGGGAATAAACAGGCAGTTTTCACAATGAGGGGGAGCTGGCAGTGAGGTTCCAAAGGCACTGGCGCTACGACCTGTGCTGGTCAGCGTACTTACAGAATGAAAAGAGTGTATGAGGCAACAAAGTTTGCAGATTATTCAGATTTTTTCAATGCTGTAAAAACAAAAGTTAAGGGCAGCAGGAAGCCTCCTTGTATGAAGTGACTAAGGATAAAGAGGAAGATGCATTTATCAAAGTTGAGAAGTGCAACGTAACACACATCCAAAACCAAGACAATGACAAGAAAGCTGAGAAACATGGAACGCCCTCTGAACAAGGACAGAGGCAGCTGTGGACTTCCAACTTGGAAGAGAGTTGAAGAGTGGATATAATGAAATTGTATGAAATATTAAGCAGAAAACAAGAGCAATTTTCTACCACTTATCCCACGTGGAGAATTACAGTATGCCAAATAAAATTACCAGGAAGTGCATCTGAAAACAAAAAAGATGTACTTTTTGATATAGCATATAGTAGCGTGGAACTTCTTGCTATAAGACCTGGTGAAAATAAAAAAAGAAAATAATACTTGTTCTCAGAACCAGGAATGCAAATATTTGTGGGGAAAACGTACACCAATGATAATTAAAAAAAAAACCAAACCCCAAACCCAAAAAAAACCCAACCCACACCACCAAAAAACCCCCCACAAACCTTGCAGCTACTATTTGTGAGTATGGAATATCTTCAGTATCGTACTTGTGGATGCCAGTAAAGCTACCAGCCAGGTGAACGCAGTGCTCACGTGCCCCATTCTGACACACTAAACACATGGCACTCAGCTTGCTGGACCAGAACGATCTCTGGTCTGACCAGTTGGACAATTCTTAGAGTTTTGTTTGCTCAATAAAGCCTTAGTCACACAAATCATCCCTGATAGCAATATTTTAACAGGATCAATTCAGCAAAACAAAATGAAGTTCAAATCACTTGCTGATTACCGCATACTTTGAAATATAATTAAGGTTAATACTTCAAAGTCAGCACTTGAAAAAAGTTTTGTAAGTTCAGGCAAGTGTGTTTTGAATGCTTTATTCTTTGAAACAGCTACTTTTGAGATGCCATAATAGTTTTATTAACAAACCAAAATACATGAAGATTTAACCAAGCTAACATCTTTTCTGCTTATATTTTGTATGTAACACAAAGCAAGGACAAATCTCTAACATTTTTCTTACTTGCAAATCACCTACACAGTGGATTTACAAGCAGAAGAAATGCATAGCAGAGGGAACCTCACATTGAAAAATTTGTTTTTTCATGATGGGATGAGTTATCCTAAATATTCTAGAACTGAATAAAACGCAGATTCAAGGTTGAACTGTGAACCAAAGGAGACTCGCTTTCCAGTTGAAGGTCACATGGGGCAGATGTTGTTACACCTTAGAAGTGCACATAAATCTCATGATGTGGGGGAAAATGAGAATAAATTATTTTCCTATCAGTTTTTATTAAGGCACCATTCTGATCTCTTGGATCTGAGGTGCAAAGCTATCCATCATCACTGTAGCTTAAAAATTGTAAATTATACACCAAGACTCCAAGCAGCTAAAGCAAATGAGGGAGCCAAAGATGATATTCGGATGACAAAAGACTCGCCATACGACAAGTGAAAAAGACAGACCAAATGCATACAAGGAAGACAGTTGAGGGACTTCTACGGAACAGCAGACTCACACAGGTCAGTGTCACAGGAGGTGTTTTTAGCATATTAGCAGACGGCTGCAGACACATTTTCATCAGGAAACACAACAAGAAAGAATTTAAAGGGCAGATGTGGAGGAGCAAAAATGAAGGGCTCAGTAGGTGTTTACAGGGAATTCAATTCCTTCCCAGTATAAGGGCAGTATGGGGGGAAACCAACTTGTTTAAAAACTTCAAAACTGAAGGAGAGGAAGTCTTGTATCACAAGCTAAGTGGATGATGGATTGCACCCTCAGTTTTGAGGATGAGTTCTGCAACTGAAGACAAACAGCTTCTGCATCACACACGTCCAGAGATTCCACCTCCCTGTCACAGCAAACAAATTGTCACATGTAAAGCAACAGATTTTGAAAGTGCCCTTTGCAGCAGCATCCTGGATTCACACCAGAAAGAAAAACTGTATTCTTCAACCCTAGAAAAGTGAATGATGTAATAATAAACATGGAAATCTCAGTCCAAATCAGTATTTATGAATGTGAATCTAAACAAAAGGCTGAATTTATAAGTAATATACACACACAATCACACCTAAAGGTATCACAGGCACAGCACCCAAGTCTTGTTTGCTCTTTCTTTTGACTTGGTAACATAGACAGGCTATATATCCTGAACAGGTACTACTTACACTGCATGCTCTTTAAAGAAGTAGGTCAGCAGCCTCCAAAACAACAATTTTTATTAAATATTTTTAGATATTTGTCTTTTTAATCTGTACCTGAAAGATATTCTCACATACAGAATCAAAGCTGAACACAGCTCATTATACCTTCCTACAGCTTGCAAAACTCGAGGACAGAGGTCTCTGGTTTCATAATTAAAACTGAAAGACGAACCCTTTCTTTCTGGAGTCTCAACTCCCAGCTCCAATTTCAAACCATTTACCTTGATGTTTATTAAAATCTCAACATGTCCAAAGTATTGAATTACTCAACACTCAGCAGCTGCTTGACCTCTCTCATTTAATCTCCTCCCTAGGTGAATACCCAAATTGAATTAAATGTTTACTAAATACGTGACTCAGGGTGGAAATCTATGCCAGTTCTGAGTCTCATGCTATAAAGGATGTTGTTGGTGACGAGCAAATAAGGAATTCAGTTTTCTTTACAACAACAGGCAGTTTTGCTGTAAGATATATAAAACAATGTGCCAAATTCATGGCAGAACAAGCAGAAGGGAAAATACTTCTAAGAAGCTTAACAGATTCTCTTAGAACATATTTAACTACCATATTTCTATGCTCTGCTGACTTTATATCAGCACTCTTCAGTACAGAAATACCTATAACTTCAATACCAGACCTTCCAGAATGTATCAGCATCTTTACTTAGCCTGCTCCTATTAAAGTGGCTCTGTCCAGATCCTAGCGTTTCATATGGTTATTCATCCAGTTAAGTCTCGAGACCTCTGCTACAGCTTTTCTGCTTTTCTTTTAACCTTTAAAATGAAGAAATACCAGCTCTGTGAGCTTGTGATTCTTGAGTTCACCAGCTAATTTGCTCCATTTTATCTAAATCTATACCTTTAAATAGAAAACTTCAGAGATTATCTCAGCCATGCTTCCTTCCGAAGAGTTACTCTCACTGACAATGTTCCTATAACATGTTCATTACATAGCAAAACTCAAGTCGGGAGAGCTTCCTCTTGTTTTGATTCATTTTGCTATTTGTGGGATCACCTGCTAGTTGCTGCATTCAGGAACGGTCAGGCCATACATTTAGCTACCCTTTGCTGGTCCCCATTATATATCAGGGAACATGAAATCTCTTACAAAGCTACGTGCTTCTGGCAAAGCTTATCGAATAAGGCAAGACAGTGCTTGACCCAGGCCCATCTTTATCAGACCTCTAAAGCTGTACTGGGAGAACTTTTTTTTTTTTCATTCTTCCTGTATTATTTTATGCACATTATAATCTCTTACTTCTTTACTCTCTACATTATCAATTGAAATATGTTACTCTGCCCACTCACATTTTTTTCCCAGACTGGCACTTGTGTCTCAAGTGCAAATACTTACAGTCATCCTACCATACCCTTATCCATTCCTCAATTGCCATTAAAAAGGAACTGGTAGCTACATCAAAAATAGACAAAAAGGAAGCTGGTATTACAGAAGCAGACCAAAGTCCGCATCTACTCTGGCAGCTAACAACGAGCTACGTGCTGCCATGTATTAGGTCCTTTATTCTCTGTAGAGGCCAATGGCTATTCTCAAATAAAAGCCATGGTACTACCCAATTTTACACCCTCAGACCAAATGAAATAACTATTCTGTCCTTCTGTTTGTGAGCATTTCATACTCATGAGTATGAAAGCCATACTTGCAGTTGTTAGCCAAGTTAACGTGCTTAGTTCCTTTCCCCAAATCAAATTACAAGCTAGCCTGCACTCATCAGTAGCTTTATTTATAACATTGACATATAAGTCATGGCAAAAACACAGAATAGAAAATACTACAAGAAGATAATAAAACAAAGTACATGCACACTAACTAAATTAAGTTTAACCGAAAATGATCACCAACTTCTGAGAATTCATATGACAGCACCTCCCAGCCAAATATTAAGCAACTATTTGGTACACAGTGTCCCAAAATTCTGTAGAAAATTCCCAGCTCCAGTCAGAGACCTGCTGAGCTCTTCTGTGTTCCTGCTGCAGCACATTTTCTATTGATTAAATTTAAATTAACAAAGCAATGCCATTTATCCGACATTTAAGTTTACAAGGAAGTCACATGCCACATGAATTCCAAAATAAGATTAGGAATACAATAAATCAAGCTAACAAGAAGTCCAGTAAAATGTGGGCAAGAGGAAAAAATCTTGGAATTATTATGCAGAAGTGCACGTGCTAAAACGCTTATACTAGAAGAGGAAAAATTAAAGACATTGACAATTCTAGTAAACAAAATAGACTTAATTCACACAATTAGGGGTCATTTAGAAGCATCCACTATATCAGAGCACCTTTATAATCCAGACCTCAGCTGAATCCTAGCTCTGTTACCAAAATTATCAAAACTGAATAAAACAATTTCTCCACCTCAAAATGGAGGGGGGGGGGAAGCATTTACCTACCATTTTTCTAGCTATCCTATTTATTGAACTTCTATTTCTCTCACTATCAAGCTGTTGGGTGGATGAGCAAGCACAGGCATTGAGAAAAATCCAGCTGCCTTCCAGAGTTTCTTAAACGGTGGGGAATCTGGTAGAGGGTGCTGCTCTGCAAGCCCCAGCAAGGCTTCTGTTCCTGCCGGCTCACTCTGTCCTATGACCTCTCTAAGTGCAGAAACCCTTATCCTTTCTCTCACTCTCCCTGTGTCTGGAAAATAAAATATTTAAATCTGAGGCAAAGCTGGTCACAAACTTGAAAGAAGCCAGGACTATGAAATGTAAAGTTGAACAAGCACATCTGCATTATTTAAATAAAAACGTCACTCTTTGAACTACATTGATAAGTGTCAAAATGGTGCAAGAAATAATAAAACACACACTTTCAGATACTTCTATTCAGAGGAAGCAGTAATTTAATGCACAGGGAATAAGTAGATTCATAAACGGAGAGACTAAATCCCTGTGTACCATACTAGCAATTTATCTTAGCATAAATCACCACAACAGCAACTCTGTGTTTAATATATTACAACGATATTAAAACAAAAGCAATAACCCATGGAATGAGATTTCAGTATTGTAAACTGGGCTGATGTAGAGGTCAACAGTTCTCAGCAGCAGCGATCACTAAGGAGAAACAAACAAATTTGCTTTCTTCGCAGATTGTATCAAAGGAAGGACTTCTGCAAAACCAGTTCCCTGTCCACAGTCAGCAACACCACGAGAGGCTGACCCCGTCAACCTCTGCAAAGATGCTGGCAAAGCAAAAAAACCCAGTGTTACTGGGGAGGGACACAGAGCACGCCTAAAGACAGACAAGAAATACAAGGACGCGCAAGGGAGGAGACAAAGCTGCAGTCACCCATGGTAACGCCAGTACCTGACCTGTACCGTACCCCTGAGTGCAGGGACAAAATGCAGCAGGACAGCAAGAAGCCAGGTCCCCAAGGTAGGCAGGCAGGATCCAGGCTGTGCATCAAACCTATCCCAGACATTGTTTTGCCAGAGCAGAACAGAGCTCACTGTGGTGTAACGAGTGAGCCCCAAGATGGCACATCCACCCTATCACCCCACAGTGACCAAAAAGCCGGACGGGAGACATCACTTAATCCGATTCCCGTACGTGTTTCTAAGCAAAACCAGCCAAACCGTAATCTATGTTCCACAGGAGGAAAAAAAAAAAAAAATTTACCATCAGGTATCTGTCTCCTCTTCTGCAGCCGTGGCAAATGTAAGCACACACACCACACCTCTCACACGGCAACATTATCTAAGCTGTCTGCAAAAGACATCAGGTATCAAAGTTAAAATACTTCTACATTTGAAGCAATGACTAACTAAGCATATGCTAGATTATCCCACAATGCTTAAAACAGAGCAACAGACAGGGAGGTTTTAGACTTCCTAAATCCTCTGTTTTTTTCATCATAAATTACACTCCAGGACACAGGCTGTTATAAATTGCCATTACCAACAGTCGTTTTTCAAGCTATAACTTTTAAATCTAGCAGAGAATGGGCAAGAAGAAATCTCACATACTTAACTAAAGTATACATCCCAGATAATCCCACAAACTATTTCAGATTTGTAGAAGTCATCTGGCAGTTTTCTGAAGTATGTTTAAGAACAACAAGGCTAAGAATTAAGTGGGAGCCGAAGGAAAACCAAGCAACACCACTTCAAGTTTTCTTTTCAAGACAAGCAGCAGGCACAGTAGTAAAAAGCACCCTGCGAGCCAACAGATAAACATAATCCAGCCCAGGTTTGGAGCACAAATGCTATCTGAGGTAAGAAGCACTGAAAAGTCCCAGGGTTGCTGAAATGACGCTCTTCATTTGTCTAACACAGGAAGACACGTCTTCATCAAAAGCGCGTACAAACATTTCACTGCTGAGGAACAGAACACAACCCCATGGGCCATACCAGGCTCTCGCTGCAAACACATCATCTGTTACTTGTGACTGCCCTAAATAACACTGTGGGATACATTCCCCAAGCTGAATGAATAGCAGGAAAGCTTTACAAAGAAAACAGTGCGTTTAAGACATGGGCTACTAGGGATATTTAACAGCACTTCCATCTGGCCTTACTTCACTTTTCATCTAGGCTTCATTTCACCATAAGAGTACACGCGTAAGCCTTTCCACCACTTCTCTCTCTTCAAGCACCAAAAAAATACCTAACCCACTATCCACTGTGGTTTAAATCAGAAGAAGCTGCTATATAAAGAAGCCCAGAATCGAAGCTGAAAATCCACATGGAATTAAGATGAGGGGAATTAATTGTTAAGCGCTGAAGAACAGCGTTTGTCGTGGGGAAAAGGTGACATAATACAGACATAATGTGCGCCTTGAATCACTCAAGTGACTTGCTGCGTGGACATCCTTTCTATTTCTGTTAATCCTACAGACTAGGAACACTCTGGGGACAAAAGCCTGCTCTTTAATTGTGGTTGGAAAGTACCTATGGCATAGGAAATACTATTTCTAGGTAAAAACCACATAGAAATAGCTACACTGGCCTATCTAGGTGGACCAAAAGGACATCTTAAACATCTTTTCTCTTACGCGGGCCACACACAGATGCATCAGGAAGAGACAAAAGTAGAGCAAAGGAAGTTACAACAAAGTCAGAGATTAGAGGATCGGTATGAAGAACTATCATATACGAAGTGGTATAAAGATCGCAAAGATCAGAGCACCACAAAGCCAACAACAAAATTTTAACTTAACAGAAAGTGGCATGACACCAAAGCGTTGGTAATCATGAAATAATTACACAGTAAATTACTTTAACAAATTGCCAAGTACATATGCAAAGCTATCAAGTGCATGAAATCTGTACACTCACTGTAAATAAGATGTTAGAAATTACTGGCTTTTAATTAAATTTATTCTGTAAATTTAATAAAATTCTACTCCAACAAAAAACCCACCTCTGCAAACACGGCAGTTGGCTGGAATTCTTTAACACTGTTTAGCAGTATAATCATAACAAATTCAATACCTGCGCCAAGCCTACGCAAAATAGCTTTAAAGCAAATAGCACTATTTTCAACTTCAGTAAACACAGGAAGAGTTAAAAATCATATGCCTCAGCGTTAGACCACCCAGTGTTAAACAACGCCCTATTTTCGGGAAACGCTTGTATAAAGTCCCATCAATACTAATGTGAAGAAGGCGGCAAACAAGTCGTTATGAAGTAATTTTGATGGCAACAGATCAGGACCGATTTTCCCAGGTTTGCATCAAGGTGAGGACACTCTAGCAGCCCGTGGCTGGTGACGGCCACGGGGGATCCACTCAGGTTAACACTCTCCCCGTTGCATGAACTGTGCTTCTTTACAAGATTATAATTGTGCTCAAGACATCTTCAACAACCACAGAATAACCTGGCTCCTCCCCAAAAAGTGTAAAGCCACTCTGAAACAGGATCTACTAAAGCTCCCTACAAAGAGATGTATTTTATTAAGGATTTTTCCACATGTATATACTCTAAAGCTGAACACGGGGTTTTGTTTGCTTGGAGGAGGAGGAGGTCAGAAATTAAATGCTGGCCCAAGATGTGAATTCAAGTGCACAGGTAACAAACCGCGATCTCCGACACACCACAGTCCAGCCTCCTGTGCTGCACATCTCCAGCTGCAAGCATCCTGGTGACCATCCTGGTGACCCCTCCCGGCAGGCACCGTGTGGCTGGTGCCGCCCCGGCGCGCGGCAGGGCAACGCCGCAGCAGCAGATGAGGATGCGGCAGGACGCCTGCGCTGACCGCGCAATCTGAGCAGGCAAAGGGGGAGGAATAACTTGTTCGCAAACATGATGTTTTTCATTTCCGTAGCAGCACTTGAGTTTTGAGCTCGTACAATGCAGTGGGAGTTCAATGGTATTTGATATCCGCATCTGGACACGTCATTATTCCTATGTCAGATTATAAATTCATTTTTCTATCAACATGGCAAGAACACAACTGCACTTTATGCTCAAATACTTTATAGGAAAACGTGTATTCCAAACCCCAGTGAAAACAGGATGGTTAAAATACAACACCCAAATATTTAGGCTGTTGCATAAGTTCACACACAGACAGTAAACACTGAATTCAGAGGGAGTTGTGGATTCCTAGAGGCATATCTAGGTACATCAAAGCTGAATTGCTTGCTATTTACTCATTTCAATTCCTGTGCTATGTAGCCTTGGCTTCATAATGCATCTTGAAGCTGTGTGCTTTTTAACAGTTCAAATGAACTAGGATTGATTCATCAAGAGTAGGAAGAGCCCACAGCTAGACTGCATGCACCGAGATCTGCCGGGTACATACAGCAATTCTACTGCAAGTCTCACAGCATTTGATGGCTTAAAACTTCAGTTTCAGGAGTCGTGAATTCACATGAAATTGTAGGCTTTCATTTTAAGAAAGATTCTAGGAGTGGTTGTTTTTTTACATGGAAAAGCTGAAAATTGAACTACATCGTGGAAAAAATAAAAGGAATGAGAAATAAAGGAAAAACACATTTTATTTTCAGTGCCTGACAAGCCAATTTTATGTCAGTTCAATGAAATGTTAATTTTTCATTTTAAAAAAGAATTCTTATACACAAAGTGCTAGGAAATTCTGCAGCTGTTTTGCTATCATTCTCCTTGAGATTCAGAATTCAGTTCCCTGCTAATTTTGCCTCTAAAGAGCTTTGAAATCCAACAGCACTTCGATCACGAGCTCTCTCTTCTTAAGCCTTCCGTATATTGTAACCATTGGTGTTACAAGGGCAGCTGCTATGCTGACCAGTGGTGAAGCTGTAAATACGGAGCCCCAGAAGCCAGTTTCAGAGTCCTATCTGTGGCTGCTATTGGTCTGAGAGGGGAATATACTGCAACACCGGGCTGGCAAGAGGAGAACTCTCTAAACAAATGTAACATACAAAAAACTAATCGTGGCATGAAGTATTTAATTTCAAGAGAAACCCTGTGGTAGCGTGGTTACTCAGAAACTTAATATTGATAGCCAGTAATTCGAAGAGGGGTTGGTTTGTTTGTTTGGCATATACACCAAATAGCAATTTTGTTCTAAATATTCGGAGATACATGTTAAGATTGCTTTCCAGGCACGCTGGGAAAGGTAACACAGAGAACAATTGCTGAATAACAGGCTACCAATGCAACACTAGCAAGAATGTGCCGGAATTGCTCCCGTAGTTATTTTGTGTTTAAGTTAGTAGTTGTGAACTCCTTGGAAGCTGCTGGGGTACTGAAGAGTCAGAAGATCCGCCTGACCCCTCCCCTGGACCCTCCTTTGCTTTCATGTTTTGTTACGCCTGTGTGAAGTGAATTCCTCTCACCCCCGTTCCAGGCTGCCCCACTTCCACCCCACAAACGCCGCCATCCCATCGGGCCTAACTGGCGCCTCCCGGCGCTGGGCAGGCGCGCACACAGGTGCAAAGCCCAGCTCCCTCCTTATCAGGCTGCGGCACGGTGACGGGCAGAAACGGGAACGTAGACAGTCGCTGCTTTCTCACAAGCATTCGGAGCACAATGGCATAATTCTGTCTAAAAAAACCTGCTAAATTGAATGCTTTTTCAAACTAGGTTCTAATATCAATATTATTATAAAAACAAAAAGTTAAAAAGTAAATAGTCAGCATTTCTTTAACATTAAACGGCTATCCACAAAAGAAGAAAATTTTCCATTAGTTAGTAGCAAACTTGATTAAAGGAATTAAATCCTTAGAAGAGATAATTTCTAATGATTTCCAATAATTAAAAGTGTGCTTGGGAGTCCAGAAGTTGTTTGTTTGTTTTAATGGGAGACTTTGAAAACTCTAATTTATGACCTTAAATGGAGCTTACTAAATGAAAACATAACCTTCTCATAATAACAAATACTAATACTGATGCTGAAAAAACCCCATACTTCTGAAATTAAAAAAATGTATTTAAAAGTTGTGTGGCACAAGCAATGCCTGAGAGCCATCGGCAAAAATGGAGAATGGACTGCAGAAATTCCCAGCTCCAAATTGCTGGCTTTGGGGTTTTACTTCCATTTTAATACCAGTCATTTTAATTCCCATTTATAAATTCAATAGGCAACCATGGGGGAAAAAAAACAATCCTTGCACAAATGCCAGCAGTTGTTCCTGACACAGACAGGTTAGCATGCTCGAACAAGAGGACATACTTCAGAGCAAGGGAAGATCCCTCTTCACTGTCACCAAGACTTCCCAATGCAGAGACAGAGGAGAAGAAATGAAACGCAGACATTTTTTGCTATGCGTTTAAGTCATCCTGGTCTTTCCAAGTTAAGTGGAGTTTAATATTTTCTCTGGAATGCCAAGTAACTCCTGTCAGAAAACCACATGCACTTCGACGTAATAAGCAGCTTCTGCTCAAGATATCTTCTCCGAGAAAGAATTACACACCTCACCCACGGGCAGGGTGGTCTGTCACATTAATGCTGAAGCTTTTTGGCAGGGCAGAGAGCATGGACGAGTGCCTGGTGCACAGATAAAAATAAAAATAAGAAAAAGAAAGAATTCTGCAGCACTTCCAGCACTTCATAGCCCAAAGCTAAAAACATTAAAGAGCCCCTCCCAAAAAAAACCCCTCTCATCTTTTGTGTCTGCAAACCCCCACGCACCCTGCTGAGTATCTCAGAAATGAAACGTCTTTACTAAGCTACATAAACCTGAGCAAATGCTGAACTCAAGATATTATTTGTGACTGTAAAGAGACTATAAAATGCTTAAAAAAAAAAAAATCCAGCTGTGGAATATATCACAAAGTGTTGCATCGTGAAATCCTGGCTCAGTTGTCTCACCCTGGGAGACACCCTCCATTGGGAAGCTGCCAGTTCACTTAGGTTTTTCCTCGTGGCTGCTTGGCGATACAGAGCACCCATGCAGGTATTCCAGGGTCCTTCAGCTGCTCTCCCTGCTGCATCGGTACAACACGACCCTGATGGGCAAAGGCATGAACAGCCTCTGCCCTCAGCAGGTCAGGGCTCTCAAATACACGCCAACAAACCACACTGCCCTGCTTGTTTCGCTGCCTGCCTCCACTGTTCTCCGCTTGCCTTGTGAACGCTGTGATAGTCAAACATGTTCAAAATAGCCCTTTCTGAATGCGTGCTACCATGCAACATTATCATATTTCCCTCAAACAAGGGCTCCAAATGAATAATGTATCTTCGTTTCATTACGACTGCTCCCACTTAGATGTGGTATGAAACAGGGCTAGGTTTCCTTTGCTTGCTGAACGCGGAGGTGTTTAGATTAGATTAAATTTCAAAAGTCTACTTTTTCCTCCAAAATAAATGGAAACTAGATGTTACTTAACGACTTTTCTTAAAAAAAAAAAAAATCTTGCTTTCTTAAAGATAAAATTAACACAAAAATCTATTAATCATAAGTGATAATATGATTCAGGATACTAGGCGACTAGGATACAGCTGGGACCTACAATGTTAGACTGCTTCAGAAGAGAAATTGCTCTTTACAGACTCTCACTAATAAGCTGTGTAATTTGGATTTAAGTTTGTTTCAACATTTAAACAGGAGGTTTCAACCGAAGTGTGGTTGTTCGTATGTCTGTATCCCACCACAGAAACCGGGTGAACTCATCCAGGTCTCTGCAGCAAACGACTACAGCTTCTGCGCCAATCCCCCACATGGGCACAAGAGCAAGAGTGCTGTTGTAAAAGACGCCGATGAGACTTCCTACAAAACACTGCTTCCAGTTCTTGTCACCACGCTGCTCAGGAAAGAGCAGATATGGTGCACTAGAGTAAGCTAGGTAACAGTGTACTGCATAAGAGAAAACTAAAAGATCGTGGCTTGGCTGAGTAACTGGGGTTACATGAATTAAACCATTAAGCCATTTCACACTCAATGCCAAAACAGCAGAGGGTTTGTGTTAAGAGATCAGAACACATATCCTAAATTCTGTGGAATGATCAAAGAAAAATAGCAAGGGGAAAGAAAAGGCAAGATGAATTTCAAAGCCCACTGAAGAGGCGAGCACTCCCTAATGCTACCGCTTTGCACATTGCAGCTACACCAGTTCTGCCAAACACTCCTTCTCTGTCATCTTGTGGTGCCCGACTTCTTGCAATTTTACCTTGCTCTGAACACCCGTATTTCCAGTCTTCTGCCATGGATTTAGAGGGATGCAATAATCCACAGCATTCTCTGAATAATGAGAAAATTTCTCACAGAAAACAGGTAACCAAATCAGAAACTTTGAGCACCTTCCACTCATTTACATCTCTTAACTCAGACTCAACACTTACTTCTTGCATTTTTCAGTCAAAAGCATATAAAATTACATATTCTAATACATTATTCACAAGCAATATTTGGAAGAAGGAGAAGCAGGTAATTGCATTATGGGACTAGGAGCTCTCTACATCATTTGGCTAAGAGAGTGAAGCACCCCAAAAAAAGCCTCTGCAGTAAGACCAGAGAGAATTAGCCAGGGAAGCAGGACTTCAACCTGACGTGGAAGAAGAACTATTTGTTCAACCAGCTGTCCAAAATGCATACCATTCAATTGGAGCTCATCAGAAATTTCCATATAAAACAAGCCTTTGTTAAAGAAAAAGGTAGTGGGTTGAGTTACAAACTTCTTGGTTTAAAACACTGAGTTCACAATATATTTCTGAAGCCCCAGGCAGAGTCCCATAGGTGATGGAAACCTGCTTAGGTGACAGCAGGTCCTGGGGATGCAGCAGCACTTGCAGCTGCCCACTAAAAATGATGCTCAGGACCTGGAAGCTCCCAGCTTATGAGAATGTATTGGGTTTGCACGGCAAGGTTTTCGTAGTGGGGGGGCTACAGGGGTGGCTTCTGTGAGAAGCTGCTA